>NW_020954551.1:8369028-8440898 GCF_900497805.2 Vombatus ursinus | reverse complement strand
CTCTCTCTCTCTGTCTCTGTCTCTCTCTCTCTGTCTCTGTCTCTCTCTCTCTCTCTGTCTCTGTCTCTCTCTCTCTCTCTCCTCTGCTCTCCTCCTCTCCTCTCCTGTTTCCTCCTCCATGCCTTGTGCACTGTCCTCCATACCTACAAGGCTTCCTCCCTGTTCTTCTTTAAATTGCTAACTGCTCTTAAGACTTCACTTATGTGCCATCTCTTCCAGGAAGCCATTCTTGATTTCCTTAATCCTTACTGCTTATCCCCTCATGAAATTGTCATGGAAGAAACAGTGACTTTGGGGAGTCTGAGGACCTGGGTTCAAATTCTGGCTCTCTTACTACCTGCTTGACCTTGGGCAAGCCACTTCATCCCTGCTCTCCAGTTTCCTCATCAGTAAAAACACTGGGGTTGGACTAGATGTCACCTATGCTGCCTTCCAGCTCTAAATCCATGTATCTACTTACTTGTTTACTTGTTGTATGCCTTGATCAAATGTAAGGTCGTTGAGGGAAGAGAAATGGTTGTTGTTTTGTCTTTTTATGCCTAGTATAGGGGCTCTGGTGCCTTGTCCATAGAAGGCACTTTTCGAATTGGCTGGTCCACAAACCTACAGTTGTGTAAAACTGTCAAATTTTCTATTCATGTTTCCTCATCCAGGCTCCCCCCACCTTTTTTCAATCCCAAAGCAGCTGGCAGTATCAGGATGGGCTTGTCAATGCAGAGGATTAGCACATTGGCACAAGATGACTGAGTGAAGTCTCCATGTCTGCTTTTCCTGTGTAATTAAATGCCGTCAGGGGAAGAATCTTTCTTGCGCGAGGTCAGAGTCAAAAGCGCTAGTAGATTTCCTCATTTTGAAATGCTGATTGTGTCCTCTGATTTTCCCTCCTGAGCTCTTGTGAGCTGGGTGCATCTATCGCATCAGAACAGTTTTCGGTGTTTGGGGAAGGTTAAGGATAAGAGTGCCTGATGAATATGTCCTATAAAACACAATAGTGAATGTCACTGCTGATGGAGGGGGCTGCCTCCTGGACCTCTGAGAACTGTGTCTTCTGATAAGGAACGGATGCCTGTCATTGAAAGACATCACTCCAGAGATAGATGTCGAGGGCAAGGCAACTGTCAGCCTGCTCTGCTTCAGCCTGCACAAGTGACTTGGAGCATGTTGACTTATAGATTAATTATTAATTAAAGGGCTGGGGTATACATTTTTGAGAGTGGATTTTTTTTTTCCCTCATGGTGTGTTTTCCAAATCAGACAATGGCTCAGAAGCAAAAAATCTTTCCCAATTGCCCTACAGCAGAGGCATAAACTGTCACCAATATTGTTATCTTGTACAGTCCAGGCTGACAGCATGTTTACTCTTCAGTATTTAATCAGCGTTTTTGTACATCTGCTGCACATGTGTAGATGGAACTTTGGGAGCTATTCATTCAACTTAACTCAAAGTGTATTTATTAAATCTATGTGCCATCTACTGTACTAGTCACCTGAGATGTAAAGAAAAAAACCCAAACCATGCCCCCAAGGAGCTTACATCATGGTGTAGTAGATGGAACACTGGCTATGGAATCAGAGGACCTGGGTTCAAATCTAACCTCTGATGCTTATCACCTGTCTGACTTTGGGCAAGTCTCTTAAGTTCCCTATGCATCCATTTCTTTGTCGATAAAAATAGGGGTTGGATTAGTTGGCCCCCTTCCTTCTAGCTGTTGAATTATCTTGCTGGGCCATTAGCCTTTAAACACTCCCTAAAGCCAGTGGGGAATTGTGATTTCTTTATTTACTTTCCTTGAGCCAACACTTGGTCCATAATCAAAGAGAATGTGAGTTAGAAAGAACCTCAGGCTCCATCTGCTCCAACCTATACCTGAGCAAGAATGCCAACTACAGCGTGTCCAACAAGTGATCATCCAATCTCTACTCAAAGCCCTCCAATGTGGGGGAACCCCCCCCATCTCCCTAGGCAGATCCTTCCATTTCTTGGACAGCTCTAATTGGTAGGAAGTTTTTCCTGACATCAAGCCTAAATCTGTCTCTCTGCAGCTTACACTCTTTGTTCCCAGTTCTGCCTCCTGAGGACAAAGGGAACAAATCTAATCTCTCTTCCCTTCAAACATTTGACAACAATCTTGTCCACTCTCTAATTATTGTTTTCTTCAATTTGATGCAGGCATTTATGAACTGCCTACTATGTACCAGCAAAACTAAAAACCAGGTCCTACCTTTAAACAACATATTACATTCCTTTGTATTCTTCAGGCTACATTCTTAGGACTAAATACCAGTTTTTCCAACCAATGCTCATGTCCTGTCAAAGGCAGAAATTTTTCACCATTCTGGTCAGTCCTAGTTATCAACTGCTTTTCATGATAAGATACCCCAGATTTGCTTTCTGAGTAGGGTTGTCTGGGTGTCCTCCAGGTGCTCTTGAAGCTCCAGATCTCTGAGCCTATGACTTCAGCACTGCCTATATATACCACATAGAAAAGTAAAAGCACTAATCCACTCCAATCCAATAAACATTTATTAAGTACCAGGCACTGTGCTAAGAAGTAGGGAGACAGTTAATATAAAGAAAAACAATCTCTGCCCACAAGGAGCTTACAATCTAATGGGAGGAAATGACACAGAAAAGGAGCCTAAAAAGGGGCAAGAGGGGACGGCAAGGGGGCATTTTGTTCTAGAGTTGAAACCAGACAAAGCAGCAGATCCTGGGAGGAATGAACTGAAAAGTCTGGTTTCTTCCTTCTATAAGGGAAGGCATTGGAAAGACTTTGGTACTCCACCCTCCAACTCTCCAATCAAAGGAGAGAGGAGGCTGAGGAAGGAGGAGGTCAGTCAGGACTTGAGTTTGCAGAAGTCATGAGATTAGAGAAGATGAGCTTAACCTGAGAGGCACCTCTTGTTCTCCGGTGTTAAAACCAAGCAGGGTGGCCGATGCCAAGTGGACATTGATAAGATGCCTTACATTTATAGACTACTTTAAAATTTCCAAAGCACTTTCATATCTATCATCTGCTATTATCAACAAAACACCACTGCCTTAATATTCTATAGTGTTTTAATAATTGCTCTAGCCTATCTCAAGATGAATGATGGAGTGAGGTTTTGCCAGCTGAATAATCAACAACAGTAATAATAAGTGGCATTTGTTTATTGCTTTAGAGGCTACAACATGTTCTGTCTATGTTTATGTATTATCCCCATTTCACAGATGAAGAAACTAAGGTTCAAAGAGGTAAAAATAACTTGTTCAGGTTTTTGCTTTTGGTTGCTCCCTATGGGACATCATTTCACTGAGCAATAATGAAAGCTGAGAACAGGGGAACTCCAGCAAATTTGTTGAATGTCACCCAAGTTGGTTTATCTCCAGATGGATCCTATAAAACAGCTAAAATTCCAGGGTGGGATCAGAAGGTCAGTCAGTCAGTAAATAAATATTAATTAAGTGCCTGTGTGTCAGGCACCATGCTAAGTGCTGGGGATACAAAAAGATCCAAAAGTCACTCCTTGCCCTCCAGGAGCTCACAATCGAATAGGCCCTCCATGGGCAACATTTATATGAACATAGCCAACAGAATGTCAACCAAAACAGGTCAAATAAATGACTGAGTTGTGGGCATTTGGATGGCAATTCAGGACCTTGTCATTGCTGCCTGAAATTGCAAAAGGTTTGTTCTTAAGGAGTCTGAGCTTAGATTCTAATGGAGCTTATGGAAGGAAATGATAGAAACTGTAGTTCATCAATACAGGTTAGGAAATTTTGAATACCTACTGAATTTCTAGCAAAACATGATCTAGTGGCTAGAATTTTGCATCAGAAGCTCACTATATATGATTAATGACAAACCCCCATATTACTAATACAGACCTCAAAACATCCTGAAGAACTGAACCAATAAATTGAATTAGAACCATACCATTATCACAGACTAAAATGTGGCCTGTGATCTCCCAGATAGAACTGTATAACATTAATCCATAAAATCTGAAGAATAACATTTCATCTTTAACAATTGTCCAGAATCTCTGGACTTCTTTCTCCATCACAAGACAGCAGCTTTCTGGAAGTTCATTCTGCCCCTGCAACCTTCTCCCCAAGAAGATATTTTTTCTTTGATTCTTTATTTCCTCCAGGAACCACCTTTTTAAGGAAAGATCTCAGTCCATCAAGCCATAGTCATTCCTTCATTCTTATCTAGGCTTCACTCCTGACTCCGAGCTTCTTTCTCCACCATGCCCCTGTTTATTGAATTCTTCAGCATCTTGTCAGTGTCAAAGTCATAATTCCATCTTCAATGTTTAAAACTATAAGATTATAGAATATAGGAGACTGAGGAGACCTGTGCGGACTTTAGGATATAATCTAGGTCAGGGGTTCTTAATTTTGTGTCATGAAGCCTTTTGGCAGTCTGATGAAGTCTATGGACGCTTTCTCAGAATGATGTCTTTAAATGCATACAAATACCATTTCAAAGGAAGTCAATTACATTGCAATATAATTACCAAAATATTTTTAAAAAACAATAACAACTAATAGACCCCCAAGTTAAGCATTCTTGCTCTAGAAGCTGGATAAATTTTACAAACTAAACTTGTGTTACTAATATATTTTCTTGTGATTTCCATTTATCCTAAAAGTAGAGTGCATTACCTTTCAGCTAGTGAGTTTTAACTGTACTTTAGGAGAGAATAAATCTACTACAATGATTCAAATGTCTACTAGTCTACAATTTTCATGAAGACAGCCACCATGTTTCTTTCCATCTCTGTCTGTCTCAATGCCTAGCACGTTGTCTTGAACATAGTAGATACTTAATAAACATTTTCAAATCATGAGAAAAAATGTTTTCTTTCATCAACATTGCCACATTGATTCCATTGATTTAAAGCCTGATATCTGGTAATAGCAATAACTCACCTGGTTTACACGGTGCTTGAACACAAAGTACTTTCTTCACATATGGATTGTTGTTTGCAAACACTGTCCTCCTCCACCCACCCATTGCAAAGCTGCTCCATACCATCCACCCTCACTTCTCTAGCAACTAAGCTATCCCAGGACAGTAACTCCTTCGAGTGGCTGACATGTGAAACTGACTCCCAGTGTTCTCCACTAAAATTTCTGAAGGTATCTTATAAACAGTTCTTCCTTTTGGTCTGCCATTCACATCTCAGTTAATATCATCACAAATTAATATCTTTTATTCAGCAAAATTTTATTCTCTCTTTCTTTGTTTCCTTCTGTCTGCCTTTTCCAAAATGCAATTTACATGGTGGAGGGGGAAAGCAACTGCTAGGCATTCCAAGAAACACTTTCAAACAAAAGTTCCCTAAAATACACCAGTATCATCAAACTCTGAATCCTTTGAAAGGATACAGAATTCCCCTTCAAAATACCTATGTAAGTTTCATCTGCCTCTTCATTCTCCTCTTCTTAAACCTTCTTTCCTGCAATGTAACAATATTGTTTTTGACAATTTTTCGTTGCAGATACACATGTTAACACCTTTGTAGATTAAAGATGGTTTTGTTCATTAAACTAAGAACCTAACACACACACACACACACACACACACACACACACACACACATAAAACATTTGCTTCTCTGTGGAACTAGAGGCAATGAGGACAATGGATAGGGTACAGGAGCCAGGAAGCTCGGGATTCAAGTCCTGTCTCAGACACTGTAGAACTTTGGGCAAGTTTTTTAACCTTTCTATGCTTCAGACAACTTCCTTGGATGTAGGAAGTTGGTAAAAGGAGGTCCTTATGCTGAGGTCCTGAGGGAATTCTATAAGAAAATTTGATTTGAGTTTCTAAGTTAGAGATGAACTTTGGGGAACAGCCCATTTGTAGCTTAGGGGAGGGTCATCTATAAAAACAAAATATCATTTTTGGTTTTTGTTTTTTGTTTTCAGAATCTTCTTTAGCATTATCATTGTGGCAGCTGAGTGAAGGTTGGGTCCAAGAGGGGAGAGGCTATGGTCAGGGAGATCAATTAAGAGGCCACTGCAATAATCTAGGTGGGAAGCAATGAGGGTTTAGCAAAGTGAGAGTTTAGGATTATGTGTGTGATATTTAGTTCCTACCACCATGTGAGTGGAATGAAGGTGACTGATGGAAGAGATGCCATGTAGGTAAAATTGAGCCTTAGTAGGGATACCCCCTTTTCAGACGTTATTGCACCTATGATAGAGATCAGCTTTTTCAAAGAATATTATACAAACATCTAAAGCAAATCATATTTAAAAGATTACAGAACTGTTGAACTTCAGAGGAAAGGAATTTTACAGTAAGATATTTTTAATCTAATCATGGTCAGCTCAATTTGGTGAGCTACTAGCCTCATGCCTATTGCTAAGCCTCTTTGTCTAGCCCACATCACTGATCTGCTAAATTTGTTAGCTGAGAAGACATGAGTCTCACTGCTTGGAGAAGTACCTCCAACCCACCTTCAACCTTCAACCTTCTCCTGACCTGTCCCTATTTGAAAATCTGGGACAGACTGACTTGACTCATTTCAACAAGTATTAACACTTGTACCAAACACTCTGTTAGGTGTTGGGGGACAGGGTTAGAGATAAGGCATGAAAATGGGATTTCAGTGGTATAGGGAACTTCCAGGTGAGGAAACTCCCTCTACCGATTCCAATCAACTGCTTCTCTTCAACTTAAGTCTTAGAGGGTTGCCAGGGGCACTGAGAAGCTAATTTGCCTAGGGAAATACAGTCACTATGTTTCAATGGGAGGACTTGAACTCAGGCCTTCCTAGCTCCATGATCTCAAGAAATTTACATTCTTCTTTTAGGAATCAACATGTACACATATAAATACATATAAAATGTATTCAAAGTAATATGAGTGGATAGTTGTAATAACTTGAGGGATCCCAAAAGACCTTATTGTAGCAGGTGGTATATAAGCTGAACCCTGAAAGGCACTTTGGGATCTAAAAGGTAGAGGCAAGAAGGGAGAGAAGGTCTGGGGGCCAGCCAGAACAAAGGCAAAGAGGTAAGATATCACACAGGTCCAATTCAGCCCTTCTTGCTTGTCCCTGCCCCACTTGCTAATGCTGCCTGTGCAAACAGAGAAGTCATTTCAGCTTACAGACTTTCCTCATTTCCATGCTGATCTCAGCCTTGTGCCTTGAATCGCATTGACCAGCCCTTCTTTTCCACCAAGTCTGGGAGAACAGAACTCTTTGGCTGGCATACAAATGAGTGGTTTCCCTTTGAAAAAAGCAAGCCTTGAGTTTTATTCAGCAGGGGGCCAAGGGGGAAATCATCTGCTTTCAAAAGCACAATGACAATTCCAGGCTATAGAATTTTCCCAGTCAATGTCATCTCCATCACTACAGCAACCCAAAGGCTTTTGGGAATGGGCAGTATTGGGGACATTACCAGTAAATTTGATTGGTGGAAACTGGAGCCATCTGGATGAGCACCTGTCTACAGTTAGACATGCGAGCCATAGGTCAATGGAGTTTTAATTAGTGTTGCTTAAATTACTATTTATTTGCTGGATTTTTTCTCCTCCCGGGGCATCTCTTCTTTCTTCTGGCCCTCTCATCTAAGCCGAGACTGTCTTCTCCTTTTACAGCATAAGTATAATTAGTCCTCATGTTCATTTGAGTTAATTTGAATGGTTGACATGGACTCCATCTACACTGACCAAATGAAATGGAGAATTGAGTAATTATTGGGTGAATTTGATCAATGTAGACAGAGAGCCAAATGAACAATCCCCTCTTTGTGTTCTGTGGTTTACTTAGAATTTTCCCAGCACATTTTGTATTCTATAGCACACAGTCTTGCTCTGGCTTATGGGTTGCCTTTGAATTAATTCCCTAATAAAAATATAGTAAGTTCAATCAATTAACAATCATTCAGTAAGCACTTATATTGTTCCAGGCACTGTGTTAAGTACTGGGGAGACAAAGAAAAAACACTGACTATCTCTTATGTTCTAGTGGAGGGGAAAATAATCACGTATAACATACAGCATAAGTAGTATATACAACATATATATGGTGTAGAAGGAACTTAATCTTAGAGGAAAAACTTGTAGTACATGAAGGGGGCCAAGAAAGACCTGTAAAAGGTACCATTTGAGCTGAATTTTGAAAAAAAAATATTGAGGGATTCTAAAAAGCAAAGGAGGTGGGAAAAAGAACATGTCAGGCCTGAGGGGACAGCAGTACATGGAGATGGGGCTTCATGTGTGAGGAGAGACAAGTAGGTCTTCATGGCTGGCCCATAGAGTTCATGGAGAAATGTAATATTCAAGTAGATAGAAAAAATAGGAAGGGCCCGACTTGAAGAGACTTTTAAATGCCTAACAAATTAGCTCATATTGGGGGCTCAGAGAAACTAAGTAATTTCGCCAGTCACATGGATAGTAACCGAACCAAACATGTCCCTTAATTTCTTCTAACCCCAGTTTATTCATACATAAAAGTGGGAATAAAAATTACATCTATCTCTGAGGATTTCTGTGATTGTAAAGTGCTTTGCAAGCCTTTGCAAAGTACTAAATAAATGGCAGCTATTTTTTCCCATTGGTTTACATAACAAAAGAAGTAGATAAGAGAAAATCAGCACACTAATACACTTTTAACATTACTTTATTTATTCCATTAAATATTTGTCAACTACATGTAAAAAAATTTTAGCAGCCTTTTTTTAAATTTTGAGTTCCAAATTCTCTCTTTCCCTCCCCCCCCCACCACTCCCCTTCTTGAGAAGGCAAGCAATTTGTTTTTGATTATACATGTGAGGTCAGGCAAAACACATTTTTATATTAGCCATGTGGCAAAAGCCATGTTGCGCAAACAAAATAAAACAATAAAAATAAAGAAAGTTTAAAAATGTATGCTTCAATCTGTATTCAAAATTCATCACTTTTCTCTCTGGAGGCAGCGTTTTTTACCATAGGTCCGTTGAAACTGTTCCTCTTGATTCTGCTTACTTCACTTTGCATGAGTGAGCATCCCCTTAAATTCCAATTCTTTACTACCACACAAAGGGCTTTCTGCATATTTTTGTACAAATAGGTCCTTTTCCATTTTATCTAATCTCTTTGGGATGTAGACTTAGCAGAGGTATCACTGGGCCAAAGGAGATGCACAGTTTTATAACCCTTTGGGCATGATTCCAAATTATTCCCCAGGGTGGTTAGACTAGTTCACAACTCCACCAACAATGCATTAGTGTCTCAATTTTTCTATATTCCCTCCAGAATTTGTCATTTTCCTTTTCTGTCATGTTAGCCAATCTGATAGGTGTGAGGTGGTATCTCAGAGTTGTTTTAATTTACATTTTTCTAATCAGTAGTGATTTAGAGCATTTTTTCATGTGATTATTGATAGCTTTGATATTTTTTCTTCTGAAAACTGCCTATTTGTATATTTTGACCATTTTTCAAGTGGGGAAGAACTCTTATTTTTATAAATAATATATTCATAAGTAAAATATTTTATAAATATATTGAATAAATAATGGCTCATTTCCTTACATATTTGTAAAATGAGGCTTTTGTCAGAGAAACTTGCTATAATTTTTTGACATTTTCCTTCTAATTTTGGCTGCATTCATTTTGTTTCTTCAAAATCTTTTAATTTCATGTAATCAGAATTTTCTATTTTATTTCCCATAATCCCCTCTACTTCTTGTTTGGTGATAAACTCTTCCATTATCTAGATCCATAGGTCTGACAGGCACATTTTTCCATGTTCTCCTAGTTTACTTATGATATCACCCTTTATGTCTAAATCCATTTTGACCTTATCTTGGTATATGGTATAAGATGCTAATCTATGCCTAGTTTCTGACAGAATGCTTTCTAGTTTTCCCAGCAATTTTTATCAATGTTGAATTCTTATGCCAAAAGCTTAGATCTTTGCATTTATCAACACTAGATTATTACAGTCTTTTACTACCATGTATTATGTGACTAATCTATTCCACTGATCCATCACTCTATTTCTTAACAAATGCTAGATTGTTTTCATGATTATCACTTTGTAATATAGTTTGAAATTTGGAACTGCTAGCCCACCTTCCTTAGCATTTTTCCATGGATTCCCCTCATGTTCTTGACCTTTTATTCTCCAAATGAATTTTGTTAAAAATTTTTTACCACTGTTGAGAGAACTGTGAATTTGTCCAACTATTATGGAGAATAATTTGTCATTATGAAAGGAGAGTAATTAATCATTTTATATCCTTTGATCAAATGATCTAACTATGGGGCATATACATCAAGCATATCAAAGACGGCAAGAAAATTCTATATATACCAAACAATTCCCATATATATTAAAGCAGCACTTTTTGCACTGGCAAAAAAAACTGGAAATGAAGTGGGTGTCTATTTATTGAGGAACAGCTTAGCAAATTGCTTCAAAGGGATACTATTGGGCTATAAGGTGTATGAGGAATTTGGGGAAGGAGAAAGACTTCTCTAAAACAAATGCAAAACTAAGAGAAAAATGTTCAATGTCTATAATAATATAAATACTAAAGACATTAAAACACAGCTGAACTTTAGTTAAATACAATAAATTGTCTTGGGCAGGAAAAACATGATGGAACATGCTTTCTTCCTCACTAGAAAGTTGGGGAACTATGGGCATAGAATGTTGCATAGCTTATCAGATTCAATTACTTTATTAGTAACTGAGTCAATTTTATTTGACTGTTTTACTTTATCACAAGGAGAGGTTCAATACAGGGAAGAGGAAAGGTCAAATATAAAGAAATAATTGTGGTTTACTGTGGCAACAGTAAAACTTTTTCAAAAGTAGTCTTCCTAAATTACAGATCAATAAATCTACAATACCAGTCTATGTTATTGCTGTTCCTTTTTCTTTTTTCCCTGTCTTCCTTTCTTTCTTCCCCCCCATTGCTTCTGGTTCTGCCTTCTAGAGCCAAGCAAAACAAGTCTCATCTCTCTATTTCAATGACAATTCTTCAAATTTTTTTAAATAATCACGCTCCCTCCCCCCTCCACCAAAGTCTCCTTTCTCCAGGCTAAACATGCTCAGTTCTTTCAGCTCATCCTTATGTAACATGCATTTGAGGCCCTTCACTACCCTGGCTGCCCTCCTCTGAACAATTTGTTGCTTATCAATCCTTGCACCATGGAACCCAGAACTGTACATAATACTTTAGGTATGGTCTGACCAAGGTAGCATGTAGTAGGATCACCATATCCCTATTTCTGGAAAGCCATGCTTCTCTCAAGGCAGCCCAAGATCACAGCCTTTCTTTGGCTGCTACATCACTTTGCTGACTTCCATTGAGGCTGCAGGCCATAAAACCCTAGATGTCTTTCTTTCAAACTGCTGTTTAGCTACGAATCTAACCCTAACCCTCCCTCATCCCTATTGAACTTCATCTTATTGAGTCAGCCCAATGTTCTAGCCTGGCAAGATCCTTTTCAATCCTGATTCTATTATCTACTGTATTAGCTATCTCTCCTAGCTTTATATTATCTGTTAATTTGATGAGCATACTATGTACACTTTTATCTAATTCATTGATAAAACTATTAAACAACCTAGGGGTTGTTTAATCTCTGGGGTACTACTCCCTGTCATGTTGACATGACACTATTAACAATTATTCAACTCAGTTTAATAAACATTTATTAAGCACCTACCATGCCCCCACCAGACACTAAACTAAGTGCTGGTGATATAAATGAGAAAAAGACAGTCCCTGCCCTCAAAGAGCTTACAATCTAATGACTACTCTTTGAGTCTGGCTATCCATCCTAAATCTGAATCCATCTGATTATATTGTTGTCCAATTCAAATCATTCCATATTCTCCACAAGAATACTATCAAGATCCTCTGCCAAAAACTTTGCTAAAATCTAGGGAAATAGTATGACAGCATTACCCTCATCTACTAGTTTAGTCATCTTGTCAAAAAGATAAATGAGGGGAGTCTAGCACGACCTTTTTATGAGTCATGCTTGGCTCTTTTTAATCATCACTTCTCTTTCTATATGTTCACCAAGTAGATTCTTATTAAGTCATTCTAGAATTTTCCCCAGACTAGAAGCCTATAGTTTTCAGGCTCTTATCCATTTCCCTTTTTAAAAAAAAATGGGATCTTTGTCTTCTAATTTTGTGGAGAGAGAGAAGGTGGATTGAGAAGGAGGGAGATGGAGGGAGAGAGAGAGAAATAAAAAGGAAAGAGAAAAAAGAAAGAAAGGGAAAGAGAGAGAAAGAGAAGGAGAGATTATGAAAGAGACTGAGAGAGACAGAGAGCTCCAGCATGTGTCTGGATAATTGAAAATCATTGTCACTACGACATCAGTATTCTATACCAAATCTTGTGATATGGTTCCTAGGTTTCCTCACAAAGTATACCTTTTAAATATATAGTGTATCCCTTTTTAATCTCTCCTATTTCTTTTTAATAAATTATACCTATTCTAAGCCATGATTGAGCCAAGAGTTTTATTCCATCAGTAAATACCTATGAAGTGAAATTTACCACTTTGCCTCTGGACTCTTGTTTGTTATCTCCATTTGGGGCATTTTTGTATAGACCCTTGAAGCTAGGAGTTTTTCTTCTGCCTCCTTTCATGGTTTTTGCCTCCTGGGAATTTCTGGATGTCTCAACTGCTGTTGTAGTTTTTAACTTGGGAGATAGTCATCATCAGTCTCTCTTTTCCATTCTTTTTAGTTCAAAGCTCCTTTGAACAGATTTGCATGACACTTGGGAAAGATTTTCTTATAGTCTCTTATTAAGTGGACTCCATTTTTGTCCAGGAATCATGAACCAAAATGTAGAAATTCAAATCCCCTTCTCAGACACTTAGTTAGATATTCAGTTCCCAAATGATTTTTTTTTTCTCTTCTACATTCTTTGCTTTCAATGGACAAGAGTGAATAAAACAAAACCTGTGTCCTAATGACCTTCAGTTTCTTGTCCTAGATTTTATAATCATGAATAATAATTTTCAACTTTATTCTGTAAATGTCCAGAATCAATGTGGCATTTAATCTAATTCAATCCAATTCATAGAGGACATGAATTCATATTTATAGATGATATTCTAAGAGGCATATAGGATAGAGAGTAGGCCTCAGAATCAGGAAGATTTGGGTTCAAGTCCATACTGGCATTGTAATCCTTAAATTTCCAGTCCCATAGACAGCTCTCTAAGAGTATAACCTGCATGGAAGTACCAACCTGAAGTGATTAAAGGAACTTCTTTACTTGGGAGATTTTTCTCCTTGAAGTTCCCCTTATTTTCTCCCAAATTTCTCCTTCCCACCTTCAAACTCAGACCTGCTTCACTAATTCAAATCCCTCCAGGTGACTTACTTGGTTTGCTTTGCTTCTCCATATTCAACCTGGTCCATAGTAGGCCCTTAATAAAGGTTTGTTGACTGACTGATTGATTTATTCATCTACTCAAGGTATTTTATCTTCTCTCCTTATTACCACCACTTGTCCCATCAAAGTCTAAAGTGGAATCTCTCCCTTCAGAGGCAGCCCATCTCATTCTCAGACAGTGTTAATTGTTAAAAAATTTTCTCCCTGATTTCCAGCCTAAATCTGCCTTGTACAACTGCCACCTTGGGGTCTGATCCCTCACTATCTATAATTTCTACATCATTTATGACAATTTTTACAAGTCATCTGTTCAGTTCTGTTTTTTGATATCAGGAAGGAATGATTCCTTTGAAAATTTCTTCTGCACAGTGGAAACCACACTTATAAATATTTTTGACTTGGAACAATTGTAACATCAAAGTAGGCACTCCCTTCAGGGCAGACAAAATGAGATAATGACATATGTGGGTAGAGTTATGAATAACCCAATCTCCTAACAGGCACTTGTGTAATAATCAGACCAGCCCTAGCAATTAAGCATGTCAGGTATTGGTGACACATTTTTCAAAGGAAAAACCTGGCCCACCAAGACATATCTCTGCTACCCTGAATGACTTCACTACCTTTCCCACATTTCATTTCCTTAGACAACCTAATGATTTTAAGCCTTGCATCACTGAATGCACATATGCCCAGACAAACACATCAGTGTCTTGGTCATAACCAAGAACCAAGCAGATTCAGTTGCATCTTGGCCTTGTAAATCAAGGTGACATAGTGGACAGCTTGCTGGACCTGGGTTGAGGAAGACTTGAGTTTAAATCTAACTTCAGATATCTACTAGCTGAATGACCCAGGGCAAGTCATTTATCCTGTCTACCTCAATTTCCTCATCTGTAAAATGAGGATCATAACAGCACTTACCTCCCAGAGTTATTGTGAAGAAAAATGAGATATTTGTAAAGAGCTTTGTAAACCTTAAAGCACCATATAAATTCTAGTTACTATTCAACTGCCAATTTATCAAAATCAGACAAGTATCTTCTAAATACTAATTCCTAATCATAAAAATAGGGCAGCTAGATGGCACATTGGATAGAGCACTGGGCTAGAAATAAAGAACTTCCAATTTGGCCCCAGATGTTTACTAGCTGTGTGACCCTGGGCAAATCACTTAACTCTGTTTGTCTCAGTTTCCTCATCTGTAAATTGAGCTGGAGAAGCTGGCAAACCACTCCAGTATCTTTGCCAAGAAAACCCCAAATTGGGTGATGAAGAGTCAGTCATGAATGAAATGACAGAACAACAACATTGCAAGTCATGGCATCATCTTCTAGATGCCATGGTCCTCTTCGAGAATGAAGGACAAACAACAACAATCGTAATAATAATAATATAATAGCTAGCATTCATATGGTACTTAAGGGTTTGCAAGATAATTTACATTTATTAACTCATTTGATCTTCAAAACAACCCTGTAAGACAAGTTCTATTATTATCCTCCATTTTACAGATGAGAAAACTGAGGTTCAACAAAATGAAATGACTTTCTCAAGGCAACACATTTAATGAGTGTCTGAGACAGGATTTGAAATCAGGTCTATCTCACTCCAAGTCCAGGACTCTATCTGCTGAGCTACCTAAAGAGCTGACCTTTTGAGGGGAAAATGAAGCAAAATTCATTGATATTTAAGGGTATTTTCAATATTTGTGGAATTTTTGGCTTCACTATCAAGCATATTTTTTTTTCCACATTGACATTTGCAAGCTGCCCTTTGCCATGATTTAGGGGATTTAGGGGAACATTATCCTACAGTAATAACACTCCTTGATTTCCCATGATGCATATTGTCAGCTCCCACTGACGGTGGAAGAAAAACATATCCTGGGGCTTAAGAACACATATGGACATGTTGGACAGCAACCACTTTGACGCAATGAGTTTCCCGATTTATGGATTTTCACTTGAAGCAAGATTGGCATCAAAATGACAATATGGCAATTTACTTGGCACTCCTTGATTAACCCTTCTTTAGTCATTCATTTATTCTCCATCTCGTCTGTATTTAATTATCAAATTCACAATTCCTTATTGGACGTTCTTTATATGTATTAACTTGATATTTAGGCTGTGTGTATTTATATATGTCCTTGTCCCTCCCACTAAAATGGAAGGTCATTGAGGATAGGAATTATTTCATTCTTTGGACTTGTATGCCTAGCAACTAGCTTGTGGTAGGTGCTGGTATCCTTAGAGATAAAGATCCACGTCTTCAAGATTCAGGATCAGAAGTCATGTTCTCATCCTGGTACCTCTCCTTATAAATGATGTAGGGGGTGAAATGGTAAGAATGCTGAAGATGGCTGAGGCTCAGATCCATTCTCTGACATGCGCTTCCTACATTGCCTTGTTAAGCAGATTGTTTAAACACACTAGGCCCGTTTCCTCACATGAAAATTTAGAGGGTGGCACTAGATAGCCCCTGAGGTCTCTTCTAGATCTAAAATTATGATCCTACAGGAGCTAGAAGTTAGAATTCAGTAAAACTCAAGTGTGAATCAGGTATGTGACACTTCGGGCTATGCATCTATCCATGGACAAGTCACTTTACTACTCTGAGCCCTGGTTTCCCCACCTCTGAAATGGAAATGGTAATACCTTTAATACCAACTTCACGAGGTTATTGTGAGAGATTACATATGTCAATTTTCTTGCAAAATTTTCCATTCTTTTTTTTGGGGGGGGGGAGCTAGGCAATGAAGTTAAGTGACTTGCCCAGGATCACACAGCTAGTAAGTGTCATGTGTCTGAGGCCAGATTTGAACTCAGGTCCTCCTGATTCTAGGGCCAGTGTTCTATCCACTACACCACCTAGCTGCTCCAACTCTCCCTCATTCTTAAAAAAAAATGTTCACTAGACGCTATCTATCTTTCCCTAATGCTATCAACCTATATCTTTTCTCCCTTTCATAACCAAGCTTCATAAAAAAGCTCTCTATACTCCCAATCTCCAATTCTCCTCTTCTCACTCCTCAAGCTTTTGCAATCTGACTTTCAACCTCCTCACTGAATTGAAACTGTTCTCTCCAATAATACCAAGGATATCTTACTTGCCTAATCTGATGGTCTTTCTTCAGTCCTCTTCCTTACGATCTCTATGAAGGTATTTTCCAATGTGGACCACGTCCTCCTGATTACCCTCTTGTCTCTGAATTTTCATGATACTGTTCTACTGGTTCTCTTTCTACCCGTCTGATGGATACTGCTTGGTCTCCTTTGCTGGTTCATCATCTACATCACTGCCCTGAATTGTTGAATCTGGGTCCTCTACTCATTTGGCACTCTCTCTTAATTCCCTCCTTAGTTCCTCTAGATTTAACTAGTGTATCTATGCCAGTTATTCTCAGATATCTAGTATCTCCCCTGAATTTGAGTCTCACATCATCAGTCACATACTGAACATCTCAAGCTGGATGTCCTGGAGATTACTCAAGCCGCATGTCCACAGCAAAACTCATGATCTTTTCCCCAAACCCTCTCCTCTTTCACTCTTTCTGTTGAAGGCAGCACAATCCTTAGTCTCCTAAACTCTCAATATCAGCAATATCTTCCACTCCCCATTCTCCCTCACCAGACATATCCAATCAGTTTTCAAGTTTTGCCCTATCTTCCTCCATAACACATTTGGCTCGTCTCCTCTCATACAGTCACCACCTTAGTACAGGTCCTTATCAGGTCTCTCCTGGAATGTTGCAACAGCTTCCTGATTAGTCTCCCTGTTTCAGGTCTCTCCCCACTCCAATCCAGGGCTGCTGCCACAGTGATCTTCCTTAAACACATACCTGACTGTACCAATTCCAGTTACTCCATGGTTGACCTGGAGAAGAGAAAATTGAAAGTATGATCTCTCTCTTCTAGTATGGCTGCCATGTGAAACAGAGATTGGATTGGACTTCTTCAATGATGGCCAGCTGGTAGAACTAGCAGTGAATGGAAGGTGCAAAAGTGCCAGACGCAGTAGTGCACAGCTACACTCTTTGCTACTGGGCAGGCTGGTGGATAGCTTGAGCTCAGAAATTCTGAGTTGCAGTTGGTTAAACCAGTTGGATGTCCTCACTAAGCTTCAGCATCAATATGGTGAATCACTGGGAGTGAGAGGCTTCTAGATCTGGCCCATGAGTGGTGATTGCTGTCCAAAATTGAAGTGGTCTATTTTGAGAGGTAAGAGAAGCTAGTTGGTGTAGTGGATAGAGTGCTGGACCTGGAGTTAGAAAGACCTGCGTTCAAATCCAGCGTCAGACACTTCTTAGCTGTGTGACCCTGGGCAAGTCACTTAACCTTGTTTGCCTCAATTTCATCATCTGTAAAATGAGCTGGATAAGGAAACCTCTCTAGTATCCTTGCCAAGAAAACTCCAAATGGGGTCATGAAGAGTTGGACATGACTGAAAAATTACTGAACAATAACAAATCTTGAGAGGTAACGGATTTTCTCTCGCAAGAGGTATTCAAGCAAAGGCTGGATGACCACTTGTCAGCTACATTGTAGAGAGTAATCTGAGTCTAACCCTCCAACCCTAACCCTAACCTTACCACTCTCCCACCCTTGTATTCATTTTGTATGTACTCTGTTTGAGAAGCAGAGTGGCCAAGGTAGAGAAATGGTCTTGCAACCAGAAGACTGGGTTCAAGTCTCACTAGAATATAAGCTCTTTGAAGACAGAGACTACTTCATCTTTGTATCTACCTCCCTGGGAACATGCACAATACCTGGTATACAGCAGATGTATCCTTATCAAGTGCATGTTGATTGATATAGAGGATTCTTGCTCAGGTCCAGGTTGGCCACTGAAGTCCCTTTTGAATCTGAGATTCTCTGATTCTGGTAAGAGAAAACAATAGTGAGAGAAAGAAAATATTCAAAGAGAGAAGAAGAAAAAAAGATAAGGGAAAGGAGGTATATATAGTAGGGAGCAGTCTATAATTGTCCTAGATACAAGTGGGACCATTACTGCACTAGGGAGGTCTGGAATTCCTCATTTTGCTTGCCACCCCCTTGTACCCTTGCACCATAGGAGCACAGGAGAGATATACTTCCTCCAAAAGCCTGAGGATGTTTTTTCCTCCAGTGCCTACTTTGCAGTACAGATGGAGAATGACTAATGTCGAAACATGACTTTCCACACCTGCTGCCATGGTTCTTCCTTGTGTGCCTCTTGGAAATGCATCGTTATCATAAGAGCTATTGCTCCATCCCAGAAAAATGAAATGCTTCTTTTATGGCCCGAGGCTCACATGACTAGAATTACAAAGAGGCAGCATTTTAGGGTCAAACCATAAACCTGGAGTTGGGAGAGATTTGAGCTCAAATCCTGCCCTAAATGCTCACAAGTCACTTTGCCATTTGGAGCCTCTGGTCATCTGCAAATTACAAATATCAATGCCCATAGCCACTGCCTCACAGGGTTCTTGATAGGATCACATGCAGGTAAGATGCTTTATAAACCAAGAAGAGATATATAGATAACAGCTTATCACCACCACCATCATCATCATCACTGTGGAAAAGTTCCCTTCCCTCCTACACTCAGACCAGACCCAATCACTGACCTGAATGGTTTTAAGTCCCACATTTCCTACAGGCATAGGGGAGCCATGAATGGTCTTCCATTCCTAGTTCAAGATAACAATAGGAATCATACAATCAATGTGTCATTCAATGCTTCTGTGGACTTTTTAGGCTCAGTCCACTCTACATCTACTGCCTTGCCTGTTTTTTTTTTTCAACTCCATGAAACAAGAAGCTACGGTGTCAGGTACCCCTCCCCCCACTGCTTTCCTGTCTCTTTTTGTGTACTGTCTCCCCTTGTTAGACTGCAAGTTCCTTGAGGGCAGGGATGTCTTTCTTTTTATTAATTCTATCCCCAGAATTTAGCCAGTACCAGGTACTTGGCAGGTGCTTAATAAATGTTTATTGCATTGGATTGGATTGGAGGCACAATGGGTGGTTTTATCTTCACTGTACAGTGGTAGAAATAGATACAAATACCTTTAACAAGTTACCCAAGGTAAGAGGCAGGATTTAAACACAGATCTTCCTGACACTAGATCTTATGCTCTTATCAACTAATTTTGGCTGCCTCATTTGTAATTTTTAGATTTTGAATTGGAAATGTGTCTACCTAATCTCATTTTTTTCTTGTTCAGTTGTATCTGACTCTTCGTGACCCTATTTGGGGTTTTCTTGGCAAAGATACTGGAGTGGTTTGCCATTTCCTTCTCTAGTTTATTTTATATATGAGGAAACTGAGGCAAACAGGTATTAGTGACTTGACCAGGGTCACACTTGTGTCTGAAGACACAGATGAATTCAGGAAGAGGAGTCTTCCTGACTTCAGGCCCAGTGCTCCATCCACTATGTCACTTTGCTGCACTAATCTCATTGTAGTAGGTTAGATAGAGATATTTTGACTATTGCTTCACTTTTCTGAAAGAAGAGCAGAATCATGTTAATTTCCTCCATGTAAATGGTCTCCTCAGAAAGCTCCTGGTCCAAAGCTATTAGTTTGGTGAAATGAATACGAAGGATGACTGGAGAGGACCTGGCCTTAAAATCCAACTTTGCCATTTACCATATGGTGACCTTGGTTAAAACATTTACTGTCTCAGGCTTCACAGTTTCCTCATCTGAAAAATGAGGGCAATGAACAAAATCAGGGTTCTTAATCTGGACTTCTGGAACATCTGAGAGATCTAGGATAGATTTCAAGAGGGTGGGGGAGGGAGTCTATACATTTAGATGAGAAAAAAATGCATCTTTATTTCCAGATAATTGATCCCCTTTGTAATGATATATGTTTTATTTTATTAATTTAAAGATACTATTCAGGGCATCTAGGTGGTGCAGTGGATAGAGCACTAGCCCTGGAGTCAGGAGGACCCGAGTTCAAATCCAGCCTCAGTTACTTACTAGCTGGCTGTGTGACCCTGGGCAAGTCACTTAACCCCCATTACCTCCAAAATTATGTGTGTGTGTGTGTGTGTGTGTGTGTGTGTGTGTGTGTATAATTCTTAGAAGGGGAACCTCAGCTGCACCAGATTGTCCAAGTGCTCATGACATGAAAAGGGTTAAGAACCCCTGGATAGTGCTAGATCTATGGTCCTCTGAAAATAAACTGACAGCACAAAACAAGAAAGAGAGAGAGAAAGGGAATAGAAAGTGTTTTTTTTTTAAAAAGAGCAATTCATAATAATAGCACTTTAAGGTTTGCAAAGCAGTTTATAAATATTAGCTCATTTTATCTTCCCAACAACCCTTGAAAGCAAGAACTATTATTACTTCCATTTTACAAATGAGCAAACTGAGGCAAATATCAATCAAGTGACTTCCCTAGGGTCACCCAGCTAGTAAATGTCTGAAGCTAGATTTGAATTCAGGTACTCTATAGACTTGCCATCTAGGTGCCTTCTATGAAAGGGGCAATGCCAGTTTCTGTTCCAGTGGTATGTCTATTTCTGAACAAATTAAGGGGGAAGATGGCAATGCATTTTGAGGCATTTGTCTTTACTTACACAATTGTCAAAAATATGAAAAGAAGATAAATTGTTCTTTCGCATACTACAGGTATTTTTATGTTATTGATTCCCTTCCTTTATACCATCTCTACCATCTCTCTCTCTCCCCTTTTTTTTTACCTTCTTCACCTGTTGAATCAACTCTAGGAACATTTTTTTTTATTTTTGAGGCAAGTGGGGTTAAGTGACTTTCCCAGGGTCACACAATTAGTAAGTGTCTGAGGCTGGATTTGAACTTAGGTCCTCCTGACTCCAGGGCAGTGCTCTATGCACTGTGCCATCTAGTTGCCCCGAGAAATTTTTTTAAGGGAGAAAAAAAAAACCCTGTTCTATAAAACTAGCCAAAACACCACCTGAGTCTGACAGTGTATATACTATCTAATACTCTGTCCCTCTCTCCCACTTTTTCAGTAATTGGAGGGAGGAGCCTCATCTCTATTTTGAGGCTATTAAAATTATGGTTATGTCTTAATTAGTGAGAATAGTTACTCCTTGAAGTTGCAATATTTTATTTAATTATACTTTCAAAAAGTGCAAATTTAAATTCATGTGATCACTTTAAGGGATTATTTCCTCTAACCAGGACCTGGTTATACACAATGTTCAATATGGGCTACTTCTTTTCATTTACAGCTAATTCAAAGGCAGAATGCATTCTCAAGATAGTGAATGTTTACACTTCTTTCAGTGAAGGGAAAGCAAATTTTCTGTGAGTGTTTTAGCCACTGAAAAAGGGAGTTGCCAATGAATGCCTACAAATAAGCTTTGCTGCTTTTCTGTGGTAATGTCTGAGAAGACGCCTCTTATGTCGTACATGTCTTACAAGGTCTACGGCCTAAAGAATATAGGGGAAACAAGTATACAAGCTGCAGCAGATAGGTCTGACGTCATGCTGGCTACACAGGCAGAACTTTGGTGCTTTCTGAAAATGGGGGCTTGGGTAGCTGCATCCTCTCTCTTTGGGAACAGAGACAGACATGGCTGTAACTTTCCAGACTGCAGTGCACCAGAAAGGTTGGCACTCTGTCTCTGGAGAAGGATTGCAAATGTGGGAAGGTGGTGGAAGGCAGAACATTGGCAGCCTGTTACAAAGTGGTTTATGGGCCTCTATCATTGATAGTTCTCTTTGGCAGTAACTTTGGGCTCTGTCAGTTCTGGAAGCCGGTGGTTCTAAGGGGATGAAGGCAGCAAGAATGAAACCTGAAGGAAGAAAAGAGGAGAGAGAGGTTGAGTTACAACTGACATTAGAAGAGCTGACTTTGACGCAAAATTACTTTTGTAGGTGTTCTTTCCTCAATCTCCCCACTCCCTTAAAAAAACATGGGGGGGAAGGTGGCAAATGTATCATTGATAGAGAGTGCAGTGAGGCTAAAGATAGCCAGGATTTATTAAGTGTGAGCCTAGATTTTTGCAGGGTGATGTTCTAAAAGGCAACCTGACCTAGAACACAGGAGAACTGGGTTTTGATCTTGATTCACTTAACAGTGTGACCTTGGACAGGTCACTTTACCCTTGTGAGCCTCAGTTTCCTATTATGTAAAATTCAGGGATTAGACTTGGTGGTCTATGCAGTCCTTTTACATCCCTTTATACCCTCTCAGTAGCATGTAAATTCCTTGAAGTGGGGACTGTTTCATTCTTATCTTTGTCTACTTAGCTCCTAGAAAAGTAACTAGCATACAGTTAGAAATGGTTACTGAATTGGGTTAAATTTTGTTACCTGGAACATCTTTACTATTGCATGTTTCTGTGCATCTAGTTACTTTTCATTTAAATACAATTAAGACTCAGACTTAGAGATTTAGAGTTGGAAGGGACCTTAGAAACCATCTAATTTAATCCCTTCATTTTATAAAGGAGGAAACTATAGCCACAAGAGGTAAAGTGGCTCTCCCAAAGTCATGCGAGAATGAGGGGTGGAATTTAGATTTGAATTCAGAATCTTGGACTCAAAATCCAACATTCTTTCCATTCTATCCAATTCTTTCTCGTTCTCTCTCTCTCTCTCTCTCTCTCTCTCTCTCTCTCTCTCTCTCTCTCTCTCTCTCTCTCTTTCTCCCCAATGTGGCACAATGGATATAGAACTGATCTTGAGCTCGAAGACAGATGCAAGCCCGGCCTCAAGCATATATTGGTGTGCATGATCCTGAGGACACTTAAGCCCTCAGTGCCTATGGCAATTCTCTGAGATTAGTCATTTCAGAGCAAGTATTGACTTACATTTGTAGAGAAAACATCCCTTTTCAGAGTTCCCTAAAACAATGAAAGAAAGAAAGAAAGAAAGAAAGAAAGAAAGAAAGAAAGAAAGAAAGAAAGAAAGAAAGAAAGAAAGAAAGAAAGAGAAAAAAGAAAGGGAGGAAGGAAGGAAGGAAGGCAGGAAAAAGAAAGAGGAAGGAAGGAATAGAGGAAGGGAGGGAGGGAGGGAAAAGGCTAAATACAACATATTTTTATGGGGAACTGAAGCAGCTATCTTAATAGTATGGCAAAAGAAAAACATACCCTACCTGCTTTTGGCCAAAATATCTGAATTCTTGCCTCATCTCTCCATTGTATTTAGCCTTTGTTGCTTCTTCATTGTAGAGATCATGTTACCTAGGGGATTCAGTAGTAGTTTTTGCCACCTGATCTGACATAAGCTTACCTCCAGAGAGTTCGACTACACCAGGGAAAAGGGGAAGGCAGCTCTGACCCCTGGGACGCTGAGGTAACAAGGAGCTCCTCTCCTTTCACCCTCTAGAGAATTATCCATTGGCCTAGCTATTCCCTTACGTGCTGCCTTTCATTTAGGGACACAAATCTATTTGCCTTTTTCTGAGGCTCCCTTTTAAAAGTTGATCCTTTTCCCTATCCTCTTCTCCCTTCCAGAGCCAGTCACCATTGCCAAGAAACTCTGACATTTACGGTTCCATCCACTTGAATGTCCTCAGTGTTGTTGCAGGTTACACGTCTCTCCGTGCCCGTATATAACTTATCAGGTTCAAAACATTCACTGCCCGGTGAAGTGCCTCTGAACATAGCTAGGCTTGCGGTCATTTGAGAGATGGTTTCTTGCCAGGCCTATACTCAAAGTTTGCCAGATGGATAAGACCTCTCAGAATTTGTACTTCTTTGGCAAAGGCTCCAAGAACCCAAGGTGACCTCCATGCCCCATTAGACAATAGTGTAGGAGTTTATCGGAAGAATTGTTTAGCAGGATGGCCAGCAATTCTCAAATCTGCCAAGAATGATAGCACTGGATCATGGTGCAGTGGTAAGAGTGCTATATCTGGAGTCATGGGACTTGAGTTCAGATCTCGTCTCTGTCACTTATTACCTCTATGACCAAGGCAAGTAACTTTGGCCTTCAATGTCCTCATCCATAAAATGAGGTTGGACAAGATGACCTCATAGGCCCTTCCAACCCCAAATGTATGCTCCTCTGATCTATAATTTGGACAGCTTGGGGATGTTCCAGTACACAAACACCCCTCCACCAACATAGGTTGCATCCTGTCTATGTGACTTAGTGGCTAATCTCTCAATCAGGGGTTCCTAGCCTCTCTTGTATGTCGTGACCTCTTCGGTGTGATGAAGCCCATGGACCCCTTTTCAGAATAATAGGGTTACAGAGGAAAGCAATTATATTGAAATTTAGTTATCAATATTTTCATAAAACTAACTCGGAGACCCCTGCTTAAGGACCCCTTTCCTAGAGAGGTATTTGATTCACACAGAGGTTGTGATGTACTCAAGGACATTTGGCTAAAATTGATCCCAGGCCAGATTGGAACCCTGCTTCTCCTGACTCTAAGACTGATATTCTGTTCACTAAACCATGGTACCTCAGTGATCGGTAATGAAACAGATAATCATGGAGCTGGAAGGGACCTCAGAGATCATCTCATCCAGCCCATCCCTTTTACAAATGAGTAGTCTAAGATATGGGGCAGTTAGGTGGCAAAGTGGATAGAGTGCCGGGCCTGGAGTCAGGCAGACCTGAGCTGAATTCAGCCTCAGACATTTACTAGCTGTGTGATCCTGGGCAAGTCACTTCACCCTGTTTGCCTTAGTTTCCTCACCTGTCAAATGAGCTGGAGAAGGAAATGGCGAACTGCTCCAGTGTCTTTGCCAAGAAAACCCCAAGATAGGGTAGTGAAGAGTCAGACACAACTGAAATGAATGAACGACAAACCAAGACTCATGCATTATTTGCCCAAGTAGTAAACACAAGGAGCAACTATGAGAACCCAGGACCTCTGGCATTAGAACCGGTGGTCTTTTCCTGATATTACTTCCCTGATTTGAGAAAAATTATCTGAGCATTTCAGGGAAACAAAATTATTTGTAGGATAAGTAGCTTGGCTCTCACAGTTGCTGGTCTAAATTCTCCACTAACCTTTGAGTGGGAAGTTTATAATAGGAGAAAATCACAGGAAAGAGGTAGGTACAATCTGCTTGGTTCATCCTTTAGATTAAAGCAAGGCCTGAGAGTGTTAGTGTTTGAGAGTGTTTGCTTCTGAGAAAAGTGAGCTTCAGATTTCTGTTTCTGTCACTTTAAAAGAAAGTACAGCCAGAAGCTTGGTTTCCGACAGAGTTATCCTTTTCCACAGACATGACTATGGGCACTAATCTAAGCATTTCACATCTAATTAGGCAGAGATTTTACATGTAGGTGTATATTTTTAAAACCTCAGGAGGCCTTGATGGGGAATCTCTGTTTTGGGGTTGGCTCTACGGCTGATCTTTTTTTTTCCTGGGAAGAAAAAGCCAGCACTGTAAATAGAGCCCTGTTTCCATGGCACCTTGCAAACTGAGTAGTTGTTTTTTTTTTCTTTTTTTCATCACTCAAAAAGGTAATTACTTCATTTTTTTTTTTGCTTTCTAATTTCATGATTTATGGGTGCAGGAATGAGTCTCCCCAGTCAATTCTTCTCTGTAATGACCCTCTGTTTCCCCCAACTCTCTGTCTCTCCAACTAGTCATTAACTATGAGGAGGCCCCTCTGTCTCTGGGTTGTTCTTGCTAATTAAAAGCCCTAATCCATCCAAGAGCCCTGACCCTAGAGACAGCAACAGACACCAGGACACACATAACATTTGTCAAGAGCAGCTTCCAGTTCTGAACTCTGCAGACAATGGAAGACGCAAGAGAGAGCCAGGAGCGGGTCCTCTGCCGAGAGGTTTCAGATTTTGTCGTTTCATGATCCAAACCAGCAATGCCCCTCTGTGGTTCAGACCAGAAGTGCAAGCGAGACAAAGCCCTCACAAAGCCTCCCTGCTGCTTCTGGGACTTAGAAAGGCAGGGTTTTCAAAGAGGAAAATACAAGAAATAAGTGTTATGTTGTGGAGTCCTCAGAAGAGAGGACATACAGGCGTGGTGTGTACTGGATGATTGGTGCTGCTCTGCCCACCCCAACCCCCTCCACCCCAGTAGGGGTTGTTCCATTGGGCAGAAAGTGCTGGACGGAAAAGTCAGAAAGCCTTGGGCTCGAGGAGCACTTGCCAGATGCACAAAAATGGGCAGCAAACATTTCACCTCTGAGCCTCAGTTTCCTCCTTTGTAAAATGATTTTGATAATAATGTCTATAGGACCTACCTCACAGACTATTTGGGGGGTCAAAAGAAATAACTCATGGAAAGTGCTTTGATGACCCTTTAAGCATTCTAAATGTGAGCTATTTTTGTTTTCTGTACATTAAACCTCCCTTTATAATATATATACTATATGCATGTCATATTATGTCATCTTGTGATACTATGTTATGTCACGTTATGTCATGTTGTGCTGTGTCACGCCTCTTCACATCATAACATGTCCTATGATAACATATGTGCTACTATGCCAAATTACACATGAACCAATGAGTCCAGCCTCTGAAGCAATTACTTTACTGCTTTCTAGTCAGGTAAAGTACACACTTTCAAAACATTTCCAAAAAAAGACTCTTTTTTTGTTTTGCTATACTCTTGATCATGCTGTGAATATTAAAGAACAGTTAAAAATGTACATAGTAATTCTAGCCAACATTGTTGTAGCAGCTCAAGGTTTGCAAGGGACTTTACATAAATTTGATCCTCACAACAAACCTGAAAACAGGTGCTGTTACTATCCCCATTTTACAGATATTAGTAATTAACAATAGCTAACATTCATATAGCTCCTAAGGGCTGTAGGATTAGTCCTGAGGAGTTGAGATTGAGGTGTATCTGTCTAATACTTTAGCTCAAGAGTTCCCAACAGTGTACTTCCTTCTCTGATTTCCAGGCTCAGCTTTTAGAGGGAGATGTTTATTGAGGTGGTCTAATAACAAGTGATGGTAGAGAACATCCCCAAAAAAGTGGGTGGCACACCCTACCATCAGCACATAAAGAGTCCGTGGAAAAGTAGCCCAAGCTTAGAGAGCACGTGAAGCAAAAGGGGAACTCAGCCCTGGGTTCCTAGAGGTCCTTTAGACAGAATATAGCTTCCTCTCTTGCAGAGAGGTGAATCTGCCTTTCTTCATCATATCTTATCTATTTTCAGTTTCCATTATTGACGCTGCCACCAGCAGCTGCTGTCGTGGAGGCTAATACTTGATAGGACATCCAAAATCGCCAAGACACTTTGCAACTCTTAAAGTCCTTGCCCAGAAAAAGGGGAGGGGATAGAAGGAGGTCTGAGATGAGGCCAAAGCCCAAGCCAAGGTAGCCTTCTCCCCATCCCCCAACAGTGCATCTTCAGGGGTTTGGCTGGAATTCATCCCTGGCTCACCTGCTCTCATCACCCTTCTGCCATACATTCAAATCATTTTGCTTCTGATTCAGTCTTCTCTTTCAGAGATGATGCACAGACCATAACCAATTTTCCTCTGCAATCCAAACACTCTTACTCTCAACATAAGTTTGTGACTGATTGGTTGGAACTTGTTTTCATTGATAAATGTGCCTTATCACTTGAGGTGGGATCTGGTAACGATTACTTTGTTTAATCAATCCCTACCTATACATATATGTGTATATGAGTGTGTCTGTGCACTTATGTATACTCACATGTGTGTATGCCCACACACATACATACACACACATATGTATGTGTACTTACATGTGTGTCTCCTCTGTTAAAATGTGAGCTCCTTGAGGGCAAGAACTACTTTTGCCCTTATATAAATTCCCAAGCTTAGCATAATATCTGGCTCATAGAGAATAGTTAGTAAATGCTTATTGGTTGATTGGTTGTTAATGGACTGACTGATTGCACTTTCCCACCCCCCAGCCCCAAAAGGATGTAAGCTCCTCATGGGCAAGGACTATTCTGTTTGTAACTTTTCTGCCCAGTGCTTAACATAGGGAGTGGCACATAGTAGGTGCTTAAGAAATAGATAATTACATGTGTGTGTATATATATGTATATGCATATGTACATATGTATATGTGTATGTATATATACATACATACATATATACACATACATATATACATACATACATACATATATATACATATATACATATATATATATACATACATATATATATATATATATCATCTCCTCCACTAGAATGTAAACTCTTGAAGGGCAGGAGATGTTTTTGCTTTAGCTTTGTATCCTTGAGCTTAGCATAATTTCTGGCATATAGTAAGTGCTTAATGAATGCTGGTGGAGTGACTGATTGACTGTTGACTGATTAATGGTTGCCTCTCCCCCAGTAGAATGTAAGTTCCTTGAAGGCAGGAGCTGTTTCATTTCTGTCCTCATATACCTTGTGCCTAGTATACTTCCTGGCACATAGTTAGTGGTTACTTTTATCTTTATTTGAATAATTACCAAATTGTGGATACATAGGGTAAAGTGAAGAACAATGAATTCGGCTATTCAGGGGTTTATTGGTGAAGACAGAAAGAAATCAGGCAATTTAGGAAGAAAACCATTGTGTGTTCTTGAATTTATCGCAACATGGCAGCTGTATATCTTTGGACCGATACGCTGTCTACACAGCTTGGGAGCATTCTGCTGCACCCTAAGAAGTCAATGCTCTGAGGAATTTCCTGGAGGACGAATTTATTTGGAAGAGTCTTCTCATTTTCCCTTTGCAGTGTCCACTTAGTCTTGACATGGATAGCTTTTCCCTGAATTTCTACAAACTCTTCAAACAAATTCCTCACTTTGGATCCTAAGAAATTATTTAGCTATGCCTCCATGAAGTCCCCAGATGTTTCATTTGCATATGTATTTTAGTCCAAGAGAATCTAAATATTTAAAGTGGATTTGCACCTGAATTCTCTGGAATTCCAGGATAACAAGATACTAGTGATCGAGCGGAACTGACACGCAGTTCTGCTGAGCCAGTTTTTTCCCATTTGGGGACTGGAGATCAACAGGGCACCCTTCGTTCTTGTTGACAATGATGGGATTTATTAGGAGGCATCTCACTTTTTAGATTTATTTAAAATATATTGTCAAAGGTTGTGATAGGCCTTCTACTTGACCACTTCTAAGGTTCCTTCTGCCTCTAAATCTATGATCCTTTGAGTTATACAAGGCAGAACAGCATGGTGGGAAGATCACTAGATTTGGAGTCTAAGGGCCAGCTCTCTGTGTGATCTTGGACAAATCATTTACCATCTCAGGGCCTCATTTTTCTCACTAATGAGGTAGATGAACTGTACCTCTAAGGTCCCTTCCAGTCCAACATCCAGATCCATTTTCTTCTTTTTTGGGAGGCAATTGGGGTTAAGTGACTTGCTCAGGGTCACACAGCTAGTAAGTGTTAAGTGTTTGGTCTGAGGCCGGATTTGAACTCAGGTCCTCCTGACTTCAGGGCCGGTACTCTATCCTCTGCGCCACCTAGCTGCCCCTAGATCCATTTTCTTCTTACTGGATCTGTTACTTTCTGAACTCCTAAGGAGAAAACTCCTTCTACCAGTGCAGACCAACCCCTTCTCTTCTCCTTAATGCTTTAGGGCTGCTGGGTCACTCAGATGTTAAGGGACTAACCCAGGGTCATATGGCCAGTATTTGGCAGAGATGGAACTTGAATTTAAATCTTCCTAAAGTTATGGCTGACTGCAGTGCTGTGCTGAATCAAACATGTGCTAGCTGGCTAGCTGATCATTAAATGTATAGCGTAAGTATTTGTTGTTGTTTAGTCATTTTAATTGTGTCTGATACTTTGTGACCCCATTTGGGGTTCTCTTGGCAAAGATGCTGAAGTGGTTTGCCATTTCCTTCTTCAGCTCATTTTACAGATGAGGAACTAAGACAAATAGGGTTAAATGACTTACCCAGGGTCTCACAAGTAGTAAGTGTCTGAAGCCAGATTTGAGCTTAGGAAGAGGAGTCTTCCTAACTTCAGGGCTGGCACTCTATCCACTGTGCTACCTAGCAGCCCTTAGCTACTGTGTGAGCATTTACACCTCAGAAATCACAAATGTTGCAAATAAGGGCTTGATTTATTGTTTTGTTGACTGTGTAGACAGTGATTGAGAACATGTTAACAATACCAATTAAATTTAAAAGTATGTGGTGAATTTTCAGACTGCTAGTTGTTAAACCTTTACCAGCACACTCTGCCAGTTCTCTTATCCACTACGTCAAAGATGTCAAACAGTTGTTCTCAGCCCCAACACTTTTAAGTGCCCTGGATTAAATGGAATTGGGAAATGTTTAACAAAATAAGTAAAAATACAACACAATATAGATAATGTCAATTTGTGATTTTCTAATTCACCATGTAGCCAACCTAGATCCATTTCTATTTGAGTTTGATACCACTACACTACACTTCCTTTTTAAAATCATGACATCTGATAAATAATTGTTGTATTAAAGAGAATGCTGAGGAAGCCCGAGAGAGCTCAGTTCCAAACTACTGACTTTCTAGTTGTGTGACCTTGAGCAAGCTGCTCTGAGTCTCATTTTCCTATTTTGTAAAATGTACAAGATAGTATTTCAGCATCTACCTCACAGGGTTGTTGTGAGGCTCAAATGAGTTGATGTAGAGACGTCACTTTGTGAACCTGAAGCATTTTGTCTAGCTGTTCTCATCTGTCATCGATCACAGAGCTGTTGAAGAGGAGGCAAGAGTATTCCTGGGCAGATTTGTATTTAAAAGACAAGCACAGAAGAACAAAACTTTGTGTGTGAGAGAGACAGACAGACAGAGACAGAGACAGACAGAATGACAGAAAGAAAGAGAGAAAAGGAGAGAGAAAACAGGAAGGGGAGAGAGACAGAGAGCAACAGAGGGACAGAGAGAGAAACAGAGACAGGCAGAGGCAGAGAAAAAAACAGAGACGGAAAGACAAAGAGAGACAGAGACAGAGAAAAAGAAAAAGAGACAGAGAGAATGTGTCAATAAATAAGTGTTTCTTAAGCACTTGCTATGTTTCAGGCACTGTGTTAAGCTCTGGGGATACAAGGAAAGGCAAAAAATCAGTCCCTGCTCCCAAGGAGCTCCTGGTTTCATGAGGGAGATAGTATGCAAACAGCTTTGTGTAAACTGGAGGTAATCAACTGGGGAAAGGCACTAGCGTTAAGGGGAACAGGAAAGGCTTCCTTGGAAGATGAGACTTTAGCTCAGACTTGAAGGAAAATGGGGAAATAAAGAGTCAGAGGTGAGGAGGGAGAGGATTTCAGATGTGGAGGAACACACAGTGCAAAGACAGCATCATTATGAGGTACCAATAGGCCACTGCTGCTGGATCAGAATGAATTGTTCAGTCATGTCCAACTCTTCGTTACCCCATTCTCTAGCTCATGTTACCAACGAGGAAACTGAGGCAAACAGGGTCAAGTGATTTGCCCAGGGCTAGTAAGTTTCTGAGGCCATATTTGAACTCAAGAGGAAGAACCCAAGAGAGCCCAGGGCTCTATCTACTGTGCCACCTAGCTGCCCTCAGAATGAGTAAAAGGAAGTGAAGTCTAAGAAATCTGAAAAGGTAGGAAAGGCTAGGTTGTGAAGGGCTCTAAATGGCAAAATGAAGACTATTTAATTGATCCTGGAGATAACAGGGAGCCACTAGAGTTTATTGAGGAGTCACCATTTAATCAACAGGGATTTATTCATTGCTTACTCTGGGCCATCACCAGTCATCTTGACCTATGTCTTGCCACTGGACTTCCATGACTCTGGAGGAGAGTGAGGCTGATAACTTTGCACAGCACTGACTCACTGAAATCCAATTCACTTGCAAGTCAAGATATCACCCCCATGATGTCACTGGTCCTCTTTGAGAATGAAGGATGGAAAACAACAACAAACAATTAATTGCTTACTACATCCAAGGTGTCGTGCTAAGAGGGAGTCGATTTGGTCAGACCATCACTGCAATCACTGGCAGCTAAGGGGAAGATGGATTGAAATGAAGAGAGGCTTGAGAAAGGAAGACCAGTTAAAAGGATAATGCAGTGTGTGTGTGTGTGTGTGTGTGTGTGTGTGTGTGTGTGTTTCCTAAAGCCTGAAATAGCCATCTCATCATAATGTCTTTCCAAAGTGGCTTTCACAAAATTGTATCACCATTAACCCCTCCAGTGTTTACCATTGCTTATTTCAGAAATGTTATTTCTAAGTTTTGGAACTATTCCTTAGGGTAGGTTTGGCTCTTGCATATAAAAAACATGAGGGGAGAAAATGAAGGGAGTTTAGGTCGTTTTTCTGTTCTGTACTAGAGAGAGTCATAAAAAGAAAGGAGCCCTTAAGTGCCACCTCATATTCACCTTCAAGTCTATTTTTATTGTAAGTTGATTTTTATTAGATAAAAGAGAACTTGACATGTTTGAATGCCCCAATATTCTATTTATCATGCTTCCTTTTTTGTGAATGAGCTGCAATGATGCTCCAAATTACTGAAGGGCTGTCTTATAATTAGAGTTTGAAAAATAATATTAGGCTTGCTTTGGGAAATGAGGAGGGAAGAATTTTGACTCACATGGTTCATTTCATCCCATGAACTATCCCCCTCTTTGTCCATTCAAAATATGTAATTTCTTTCTCTACCTAAGTCACAGAAGTAGTAAGAGACCTCTCAATGGAGCTAACTTTAGATCAATCCTGTTAGAATGTAAGCTCCTTGAGGGCAAAGACTTTCAGTTTTGTCTTCATATTCCCAGCACCTGGGAAATTGTAGATACTTAATAAATGTTGTTGATTGATTGAAGGACAAGGTCATAAATCTGCTCTTCCTTGGAGATTTCCCAACCCATTAGGCTGTGCCTCTTAGTGCTTAGGTGGGCATTTTCTTCCAACAAATTGAGCATGCTCATTAAGAGATTTGTGGTACTTGGTGGGGAATGATAAATTTCATAATTTCCATTGTAAAAGTAGCAAGCATGATTTCATGGTGAGATGAGTTCATGGTCCTTGACTGCCTCATGTTCATGATCTATGTTTTTTGTATTTTTTTTTCAGTTGGACAACCCCGATGAGCAAGCCGCACAAATCCGACGGGAGCTGGATGGACGCCTCCAAATGGCAGACCAAATAGCCAGGGTAAGGATGTCTTTGGAAAAGCTTTCTGTGTCTGTCCATTTGCTGAGGATCTGGGTATTAAAACCCAGAGGAAATTCAATTCAAATCCCACACAAGAAACTCAAGACTTCAGGTTACCATTAAATCTAATAGGGCATCATGCCTTGAAAACCCTTACCTACTTTGTCTTCCCTTCACAATATTTTTAACCATTTGTCACCTGATTCCAAATCTGAGAAGTAAATTGTCTTACTCAAGGAAAACCTCAGTAATTTTGAGAAAAGGTGACAATCTGATTTAGTAAAAAGTCTGAATTATGTACCTACATTGAAATAATGCAACATGGCACATAGAGTTTCAAACTTGGAACAGGAAAACCTGATTTTGAATCCTGCATTGGACACAAGTAACTGTGTGACTATGGGAAATTTATCCACCTTCTGTGATCCACAGGTAGCTAAGATAATCAATAAATAGATTGCACCCTGTATCAGTAGAGGAGGTTCCTACATTAATGAAGTCACATCTGCTTATATAATATATATGTATACAATACATAATGTATGTTACATTTTCTATACATAAATATGTCAGAGGCACATATTAAATATATAAACATATTTTAAAAAGCAGTTCTGACCCTTTAAAGTACATACTCAAATTATTTTTTTCATTAATCTGTTGCACATAGTAGAAAGTTCACAAAAATTTACTGTACTATATTCTCTTTTGGCGGGACTATTATAATAGCTTCCGTTCTAGGATTATGGGTTCATGTCTTTCCCTTTAGCAATCCATCCTGAATATAGCTGCCAAAATTATGTCCCTCCTTCTTTACTCAACAGCCCTCAATGGATCCCTATAGCCTCTAGAATAAGAAGCCAACTCCTCAATTTGGCCTTTAGGCTCCTCCACAATCTGGTTCTAACCCACCTTCAGCCTCCTTTTGTGATACTCAATTCACAATATACCTTATATTTTATTAATGTGTGTACATAATGTTCCCCATCCCCCATCCTCATCATTAGTAGAATGTAAACTCTTTAAGGCTGGGGATTTGATATATATCTATGTATCCCCAGTCCATGGTACAATGCTTTGTATATAGTAGGCACTTAATAAATGTTTGCAGGAATGAATTACTGCAAGTTTTCCATTCTAGACAGAATGGATTACTCAACATTCCTCCATCTTGTCTAGCATTCTCCTTCTTACAAGCTGCCCTTCCCCTCCTATCCCTAGGTCATACTTTGCCTCATCTCTACCTTTCAAAACCCTTCTCTTAGATTGAGTTCTAGTAGGTGTCATCTCCTCCATGAAGCCTTCTCTGATCTCCCCTCTCCCAGATAAAAGTAAGTTCTCCCTCCTCAAATGGTCTCAGGGCACTGTGGATATCTCCTTGGCTTCTATCATACCACATTTTGTGAAATACTTATATGCATACATGTCACTTTCCACTTTGCTTTTCTGTTTGTATCCCAAGCACAGCACTTGGTGCATTGTAAGTATCCGATGAATACTTTCTCATTCATTAGTTCTTTGACTGTTTAGTGTGCTGTGTTAAGTCCCTGCATTTAAGGCCCCTAATTGACTGCCCAGTATGTAGTGCGTTGTTAATAAATATTTGTTGATTGAATCATAGTTAATTGTGTTGCCTAGTAGAGGCATTGAGGGGACCTGCTTTAGTTAATAATGGCATAAAATTATCCAACCAGTTGTTTGTAAATATGTGCTTCTGCACAGTCTGTTTCCTTAAATAGCTAGTCTGAGCCCCTGCTGTCTTAGAAATATTGATAATATTGGCTTAGCAAAGCTTAGTTCAGTAGGCATTCTGGTTTTCAGTATAGGATGAAGAAAGGACTATAGAAGGCCCAGGTAGTGTTACTTGGTGTAGTGCCAGGGAAACTCTCCTGGGATGCTCCCGAGACACAGGGGCTATGGGAATCCAGTGAAGCCAGAGCAGGAAAGAGTAAGTAAACCTACTTCCCAAAGTATTCTATGGTTCTTTCTAGGTACAGAGATAGCATTTACCTGGGGACTTTCAGGAGGAGGGAGAAGTCAGTGTTTGGGTCATATGAAGAATGTTATTGCCTTTGGGAAGAGTACAGCTGCTGCCACGTGGTTGAACCATCATTACCTGCTCTCACAGCCATTGTGTGGGCTCTACCAGTGCATACTCCTGCAGATAGCAGGTGCATTGTGGTGGGCCCTTATCGGTTCTCTAGGCATACCTTGTACTGTGATTACACATGGTACCTGCTCCCTCATCAGGAGAGACCCTATATATAGAATAATAATAGATCTTAGAGGCCATGCAGTCCAACCCCCTCATTCTAGAGGGGGAAACTGAGGCACAAGGAAATGAGGTGATGCCCAACATTCCACAGCCAGTAAGTATTTGAGGTAGGATTAAAACACAGGTCTTCTGAACTCCAAGTTGGAACATTATCTACCGTGCCACCTAGGTCTCTGTCTCTAAGATGGAGACTATGATGACACAGTAATCCATGGTCTCAGAATCACACGATCTCAGGAGTTGGAAGAAATCTCAAAGACACAGTAGATCAAAAGTTGTCAGACATGAGTTCAAATCTTACCTCAAGATTTACTATCTGTGTGACTCTGAGTATGAGTCTTGTTTTTCCCCTCTTCAAAATGAGGATAATCATAGCGCCTAAATCACAGGGTTTTGTGAGGATCAAATGAGATAACATATATAGGCTGTGAGCTCCTTCACAGCAGGGGCTGCCACATAGTAGGAGCTTAATAAACACTTGTCAAATTAACTTGATGTGCAAAGGACAGTGCAAACTTTAAAGTGCTACATAAAATGTTAGCTATTGTGGCACATGGTAGGGACTTAGTAAATATTTGTTCATTACTTATAATGAAGGCCATCAGTAATTTGCTTTCTCAAATATAGAGGCCAGATCTGAATTATAACATGTACCTAAATGTGGGTCACTTCTACAATATCCCTGACAAGTGGTTTAACTTGAATGTCTCTACAAAGGTAGAACCCATACATTGCAAGTGAGATCATGCCACATTTGGGTAGCTATTAAGAATGTTCTTATGTTCTTATGTTCTTTTCCCTTACCCTCAAAGCAAAACCTGCTTCTCTGCAGTTTCTACCCCTTACTCCTAGCTCTACCCTCTGGGCCAAATAAATCATGGCTATGCCTTCTCCCACATGGTTATTCTTCAATTATTTGAAGTAACTAGTACGTCTTACCTAAGTTTTCTCTTCTCCAAGTTCATACTTTCTTCAACTGACCCTCATATGGTGTAGCCTCTAGTCTCCTCCCTATTCTGTTCACCCTTTTCTGTACACATTTCAGCCAGAAATTCCTAGAACGCAGTTCCCAGAACTAAACATAGTACTTTGGATATGATCAGACCAGGGCAGAGTACCACAAGCTTATCATATCCCAAGATCTGGATTAGGCCTTTCCTAATTCCATCTATGAGGGTACTAGCTTTTTCAGCTGTTGTGCCCACTGTAGACTCATGCAGGGCTTGGAGTCCACTAACACCCCCAGATTTTTTCCATGTGAAACATTTTAGTCATGCCTTTCCTACCTTGTATTTGCAAAGTCTTAAGCGACAAATTCAGTTCAGATCATTAACTTAAGCTTTGCATTTAAATTTTATCTATCAGATTCAACCTAAAGTTATAAGCTGATAAGATCATCTTGAAACCTAATTCTATTTTCCAATTTGTTAGCTGTTCCCCCATGACTCACAGCATCAGTAAATTTGGGAGGCATACTGTCTAAGAAAATAACAAGTCGTTAATAAAAATATTTAAAAACACAGGGTCAGGGCAGATCCCTGGGACACTCCAGTAGAGACCTCCCACCCAATTGCCATTGATAACTGTTCTTTGGGAATAGTCCTATTCAATACTCAAGTGGATTTCCAATGATGCAGTTCAAAAGCCATCCATGCCTGCCCATATCTTCCAATAAATTCTCTGTAGCAGATTCACCCCAATGTGTTTGTGGCCTTACTTAATTTCTTCTGAAATCGCAAAGGTACCAGAAGAGCACTTTATGTAATCCATCCGTTTATTCCTCTCCCTTGCCCAAATTATCTTTTTACCATGAATTTTCTTGTCGACCTGTTTACTAGTCTTCATTGAAGTTTCTCATTGGTAATAAACATCAACTTGATCACACCCACCTTGGGCCTTTCCATTGTCCCCTCTACAACATTCCTTTTTTAATTCTCTAGAGACTGTTGCATTTCATACCTCATTTCTATAAAGCAATTCCAGTTGAATGCTGGTAATAAAAGAAGACATTTTTTTTCCTAAGGTTAGTTTGGGGTCATTGAAGGAACTTTGTAATTTCTTAAAGATAACTGAGCCTTTTCTCCTCCTCTGTTCAACTCCAAGACCAATCCAGTGTCCACCTCTATCTACTGATTAACAAGCACTGTAGGTTCTCTGTCCAAATGTATGTCATAATCTAGGTAACAAATATTCTTCATCCATTTGGCTCTTCTTGTATGGCTGGCCAAAACAAATATTTTTGCGTAGTTACAGATCTCTTACAGGAGATTTTACAATGTTCCAGAATTTCATTGCAACCAGCACACTGTCATCTGAAAATAGGGACTTCTAGAGGACCACATCCACAGAAAGAATTCTTTCAGCTTGGATTCTGCACTGGACTTCTTCCATCCCAGTGGTGGCCATCTTTACCCAGAATCCTCCTGGTTTTCTGCCTCATCTGATAATTCACAGTATTTTAAACATTGCTGACAGTCACACAGCAATCATATTTTACCTAGGGTCTGGTGACTCCAACTTACCAAAGCCAGCTTATACTTTTTCAACTTTCTGTTTGTCATTTTTGTTCCTACCTCAAAGATCATTCATTTTGGAGTGCTAATATGTTGCCTTCTCCTTCTATCATCAAGACTGAGAGAGAGTCAGATGGTACACTGATCAAATGATCACAGACTGGCAAAGTTTTGTTGGAGAAACCCATGAAAACCAAGTCATTTCACCCACAAGTTCAGGCCCTTAACCTCAGCTGGACCTTTGATGCTGTTTGCCAATATTTCTATTCCATCCAACTTACCCCTTGGCTCATTCCCCCTCAGTGATTGTTCCAGAGCTTTTCATTTCTGCTTTCACCACAAGTGCCACAGTCATTTTTCTTGTTTTGTTTGTTTGTTTGTTTTGTTTTGTTTTATTTTTAGTAAGGCAATCAGGGTTAAGTGACTTGCCCAAGGTCACACAGCTAGTATGTGTCAAGTGTTTGGTGTGAGGCCAGATTTGAACACAGGTCCTCCTGACTTCAGGGCCGGTGCTCTATCCACTGCGCCACCTAGCTGCCCCCAACACTCATTTTGCTTGCTTATAATAGATGATGTAGACTCCTATTTCAGTAACTGAGGTCTTAGCCACACCCTCACCCAAAACTCCCAAACCTCTTTAGTATCATTTAGCATCATCATATTCTTTCTTCTGCCCTTCAATTGCAGATGAAATATCCCTACAATTGACTAAAGTTAGCATTCAACAAGTAGCAATCATTTATTAAGCACTTACTATGTGTATAGCACTATACTAAGCACTAGAAGTACAAAAAAAAAAGACAAAAAGCAATCCCTGCCCTCAAGGAGTTTATGTTCTAATGCTCCTCAATAACTAGTAACTAGATACACTGAAAGATGTACACATAGTTAGAAAGTAATCTCAAAGGGGAAAGTCAATCTCCTTTATCCCTGCCTCCTCCAAGACCTCACTCCATCACTCACTGTCATCATCATCATCCTTCTCTCTCTGTCTCTCTCTCTCTCTCTCTCACCTTCAGTCTGTACATTACCATTGGCTCCATATAAACCTACAAATACACTCAAGATTCTCCCCCCCAAAATCCTAAAAAAAAGTCTTTCTATCCAACCGATTCCTTGATTATCTCTCTACTTGCTTTCACTGCTAAACTTTAAAAAAAAAGGGTTTGCTTTTTTCTTTTTACATCCAAAGCCTCTTCTCCACTCATTTCCCACTTTTCCAAAAATAATGGTCTTCAGAATAGAACTCACAAATAGTTGACATTCCTGACAGAGAGTTGGTCTTGAAACTCAATCCCTAGAGGAGGACCCCCATGGAAAAGAGGCCAAGAAGGTCTGGACCAAAGCAATATTCCATTTCCAAAAACTCAATTTGATTCACTGAAGTGCTTTGCATCTTGAATCTGGACACATGCAAGATGTATTCTGATGGTGGTGGTAGTGGTAGTGGTAGTAGTAGTACTAGTAGTAGTAGAGTAGTAACCAAAATAACACAAAATGGTGGCATGGACAATTCCATTATCAAACTTGGAGAACAAAACTTCCTTCAAGGCCCAGCTAAAATTCCACTTTACTCAAGAAGCTTTTCCTGATTTCCCTTAATTCTAGTGTCTTCCTTCTCTTTCTTATCTACACTGTATCCTATATCTTGCTGGCATAGAGTTGTTGTATGTTGTCTCCCCCATTAGATTGGGAGCTACTTTAGGGCAGGAACTGTCTTTTGCCTGGAGTGACATGGAATCCATGATTTCAGTGGTATAGGGAACTTCCAGTAAGCAATGGAGATTTGCACCTTCTCAGAGTTTATAGTCTCTTTAGAGAGTTACCTTGAGTGCCAGAAAGTCTACAGTTCCTAGAAAAGTATGCTAGCTGGACTGAAGAATGGCATATTTGCCCACACTGTAAACTCTCAGTAGCACCAATGAATAGATTAAAACTCTTTGTCTAGCAAAGATTTTAGTATCAGGTGAAACTCCGGTAGAGCTAAATAATTCAATTCAATTCAATTCAACAAGCATGCATTAAGTGTCCGCTCTAAGTAAGGCACTGTGAAATATGAGGCAAATACAAAGCAAATAAATAGTCCTGGCCCTCAAACAGCTTACATTCTTTTGGATTGCATTGAAAACTAAGACCTCCAGAGGAAACCCCATAACCCCTCTTGACAGTTCATTTGAGTTTTCTCATTTAATTTGAGAATTAATATACCTATTGGATGGATATTGGAGCAGCATAGTACATGGTCTATGGCACAAATGATTGGATGTGGGAATAGAGGAAAAGCAAAGGAGTTCAGAATCATAGGATCATACTTCTAGAGGTGAAAGAGATCTCAGAAATCATTCAGTCCAACCAGTCATTTTAAGAATAAGGAAACTTGGGGCAGCTAGGTGGCGCAGGGGATAGAGCACCAGCCCTGACGTCAGGAGGACCTGAGTTCAAATCCAGCCTCAGACCAAACACTTGACACTTACTAGCTGTGCGACCCTGGGCAAGTCACTTAACCCCAATTGCCTAAAACAAAAAAACAAAACCAAAAAAAAAAAGAATGAGGAACCTAAAACCCAAGGAGTAACTTGTCTGAGATTACACGGATACTAAGAGTCAAAGGTGGAATTGAACACAGATTCTCTGGCTCCAGTCCATTATACTTTGGTTTTCCATCTGGGTAACTGGGAGGATGGTGTCACACACTTAGAAGAATTCAGGAAGCTAGAAGGAGGAATGGTTTTTGAGCAGACAGTGATACACTCCCACTTACAGTTTGTTTCATTAAAAATTCAATAGCAGCAGGTGTTTAAAAAAACTGCCTGCCTGTCACTGCCTTAAACAGTAGAATCAAATTGGTTTGGGTGGGATTTGAAGCTAGAAAAGAGGAACTTAGTCCCTAACCTTACTCACAAACATGCTGACATCTGACTCCCTAGATATCATTTGATGGCCTCCTTTAGTCCTTTCCTCCCTGGAAAAGAGAAAGAAAGTACACATGACCAACTGGATTGCTTCCAACCCCATATCCCCACCCCACACTGCAGTTTTGCCTTTAATCCAAAACCACTTTCAGACTTAATACCATCAAACACAGAAAAGGTCATCAGTGTTCATGGAGAATAGCCAACATGTTTATTTTAAAAGCACCAGGAAAAAAATTTGAATATTTTTATAATCTTGAATAAAGGGATTTGTGATTCATGTTCAAACATTTCTTATAATTTCCCTATATTAGTATTCAAGAATTCCCTAGCTTCAATCTTTGGAGCAAAAGCCAGTAATTTAAAATATCTGATCAGAAGTTGATATTAAAGATTATATGTGCTACAAACAATGAAGTTAGCTGTCTACATGGTATTTACTAGTTCTTAAATAAACCAAGGGTTTGGGTAGACATTTCCTCAACTCAAGAATTTCTTATGTAGAACAAAAAATATGGTTATCAATAAAAGAGGCAAGGACAACAGAAAGAACTCTGTCCATATATGCATAGATAGATAGATGATTATCAGAACTAGCAATACATGGGATCATAAATTAAATAGATTTAGTATATGAAGGTAGCCCAGAGATTGTCTAGTCCAACAGTCTCATGGCTTAGATGAAGGATCTGAAGTCAAGAGACTAAGTTGCTTTACCCACCATCACATACCTTCAAAGACTCCAATTCCAGCATTTTTCCCAAAGACTAGCTACCCATGTGGTTGGTAGTTTTCAAGAAAGTTTTTGTGATCCAGGCTACATTCAAATTCATATGAAATCATTGAATGTAACAGCTAGGAGGAACTTTAGAGATCATTCAGCCCAGTTGGCTTACTTTTTAGTGGAAGAAATTGAACCTCACAGGTATTCAGTGACTTATCTCAAGTCACACATTAGTAAGTGGTAGATCAGGGACAAGAACCTGGGGCTACTTATTCCCTGGCTATTGTTGATTTCATTTACACCACACCCAACAAGTCATTCTACGCAATGCTACAGTGAAATACCCCAACACCCCCCCCCACTATCCTTGTGCTCACTAATAACCCAGAAATTGGAACTAGGAAATTGGCAGTTATGAAGAGAGCTATGTATAAATGAAGAATGAGGTCACCAGTGAAAACAAGGATGTCATAGGCATTCATTTCCTGTTATTCCCCTTGGTTCACAACCTAGGCCAAAATTGAACTGGAGAGATAGAAATATCTCAAATTGGCAGAAGAACTTATGAGAGTGCCTGGCTTATTGCAGGCTCCAATCACCTTGACAGATGCCCAGGTGTGCTGATCACGAATTTGGCATTGCCCAGGGCACCACCTGCTTGCCCAAGTGAAACTGAATCTATCACCTGTGTTAGAGCTAAAAAAGAGTTGCAAGTTGATAAGCCTAACCATGCAGTTTTCCCCAGCTGTGGAAGCAGCATGGTATAGTAGAAAGATGCTTGGATTTGGTCAGAGAACCTAAGATTCAATCCTGATTGCCTCTGCTATTCATCATCTGCGACCTGGGACAATTCATTTGACCTCTGGACCTCAATTTCCCCATCTATAGATTATTGGTCTTCATGTGGAACTCCAACATAGCCACAAATGGTCAAAGATCACCCAGTGAGAATTTGAGAGCACTCTCCATGGTAACTCATAATGACATTTATTTCCAACGTAACCACATTATCTTCTTCATCTGTTATGTCCCAGTACTATCCCTATTCCACTTCCTCTCTGTGCTGCGGCCATCATCATTTCGTGCCAATCAGTCAATCAGCAAACATTTATTCAGTGATAGCTATGTGTTAGACACTGCTGTAGGCCATAGCTTTGCAATGGGACAATAGGTGGACATAATTTGACCCATGCTATATCCAAATCCATGGAGAATCTTTGAATATGAGAAATGGAATGGACTTTGGTGGCCCATTAGTCCAATTGGCTCATTTTGAAGAGGAAACAAGTGACTTTCCCAAAGTCACATTGTCAGTCACTTATCCTCTTCCACCCCTAGTGTGGGCCCCTCAGTACAGTTATAACCTAAGCTCAACCATATCAGCAGCGACTTGAATACCATGAGAAAATCTCACCCCTTGTCCCAAGATTACCTTGTGGCTACAGGAGGCACTACTCTGTTGGCTCTGCCCTGCTTAGTTCTGGGCTCCAAGGGGTGGTTAGTGAGTAAATCCCCCACCCCCACCTTCTTTTCATTTTTGGTAGAATGGAATGAGTGATACAGGCTGAGCAGTCCTGGATGCATTGCCTTTACACTGAAGAGCTCATTACCCACCCTTCTTCCAAATTCCCTTATTTACTGCCAAGGCCTGCCCACCATATTTCAAGTTACCCGAGTTCACAAGTTGGGTGCCATCCTTAATTCCTTAGTCTCATTCGCCACACATAACCAATCAGTTGCCAGATCTTATTTCTATCTCCACAACATCTTTTGTGTCTAAACATCCCCTTGTCTAATCCTAGAGCCACCAGTCTAGTTCTCTCATTACCTCTTGCTTTCATAGCCTCCTTATTGATTGTCCTGCCTCAAATCTCTTCCCTCTCCAATCCATTGTGGCATTTCAAAAGTTTGAGACACATAATTTCTAAGTAATTAATCATTTTATTAATAATGCTAGCATTTTATTAATAAAACAAATGGTCATTTGGCTGTCTCTCTTGGACCATAGATGCATTATGATGAGCTTACAATTTATTTGCCTTTGAAAGAGTGGATGCTTCTGAGGGTGGTGATCAACTCTGATTGGTTAACGATTAATGAAAAAAGTGAATATTACCAAGTGAGGTGGAACCATTCTAATGAATGGCTGAGGTATTTACTTCTAAATCACCCAGCCTTGGCCAATCTAATTAAAGAATTTATCCCCAATCAAACCTGAGCAGAGCACAATAGGCTTCCCCACCTGGGTGGGGTCTGAACAAGACTGCTGAGAAATCTAATTCAATCTCATTATCAACAATGTCCTTCAGACTGAACAACCTTCAGGCTTCTGAAAAAATCCTGGTCCTGATTCAATAATTGATTATTAATATGAGGAAGAAATCATCATTTCTCTCACCATTCTCCACACAATTGGTGTGATTTCTCTAAAGCATAGGTTTGACTAGGTAACTCTCTACTCCATAAATGCCAGTGGTTCCCCACTTACTCCAGGATCAAATAGTATTTCATCTTCTTTTCTCGGTTTATTATTAACATAATTATTAGTGTGAACAACTTCAAAACAAATATATGTATACATGTATATATTTACATATATATGTATGGGTATATGTGTGAATACACATATATAGGGGCATACTCCTATTTTTTTCCTGACAGGCAAGTATGAATCAAAAAATTTGAGAGAACATTGGACTAGATAACCTCTAAGTTTTCCTTTCCCTCTCAAGTTATGATCCTGTTTTAGTACAGACTCAGATTAAAAAAACCAATAAAAAAGATCCAAAGTCCCTTCTTAAAGCTATGATGGTGACTTAGACATACCTATGCCAAGTCCTTTCTCTCTACTAACATAAATATCCTATAGAACTCATTTGGTTTATGAAGCTGATTGATGTGAAGCAAATTTGCTGACCCTTAGGTAGTATTTTAAGGATTACAAATCACTTTACATACTTTATCTCATTTAAGCCTGGCCCTAACCCTCTGTGGTAGGTATTATTATCATTCCCATTTTACAAATAAGGAAACTGAGGCTCCGAGAGGTTCAGTGGTTTGCCCAGGTCCCCACAATTAGTAGTAATCTGAGGAAGTATTTGAACCCAGGTCTTCCTAACTCCAATTCCAATTCTTTACCAGGGGTAGGGAACCTGCCACATGTGGCCCTCAAGTGTGGCCCTTTGACTGAATCCAAACCCCATTTGTTCTGTGAAATTTGGATTCAGTCAAAGGGCCCCACTAGAGGATCTAGAGGGCCACGTGTGGCCTCAAGGCTGCAGGTTCCCCACCACTGGTAGAGACAATTCAATAATACTACTCTCAATTATAGATACAGAGATCTCATAGAGACAGATCCTAAGATCCTAAGCTGTGATACTTTCTGAGTTTCTGGTCAACATATATTGCCTACGTCCATGAGATCTAACAGGTCTACAGCCAGGGGTGAGCCTGGCAGTTTTTGTTTTCATCCCATATGTGTGGAGGTACCCAGAGGGAAAGGAAAAACAATTTTCCTGGGGAGCGTTCTGTCCTTTTCAATGCTGCATTTCATGATGTGTTCAAAAAACTCTCAACTCTAGGAAACAATGCATCACGCTGGTAGAAATTTTAGCAGGTCAGCTACCCTAATTGAAGAGTAATTGGCCCCCAAACAATAATGAACAGCCAGAGGTGGTTTCTTTGAAGGCCTTTGTTTGCAATTGTATCATCTATATCCCATAAAGTAAAATAAATAACCAGCCTTTTTGTGAGACCAATTTTATTTTTATGTTTTGGAAAGTTGAGACAGAGAGTAAGAACTCCATTTATATTGTGTCGATGCAGCTATGTCCTGGAAAATGTGTTTGTGATGGGTATGCCATTTGAAAACCCCCCCACTCACAAACAGTCTCAGCTGACAGCACATATTTCTTTCCCTGGCTAAAGAAGAACCCATGGCAGAAAGATGGTTTTGTTTTCATTTCCAGACTCTGCTTTATGAACTCTTTTTATGATGGCATTACAAGCTGTCTGATTTCTGGGAGAGAAGATAATTCTTTGGGCTTCTCTGAAGTTTTTTAGTTGCATCGTGTCTGGCTGACATTAGCAAGGCTTGGAGAATCAGAGCTGTGGGTAATCATGAGGGCCCATCTGGGACATCAACTAGTTAAGGGCAAGCCTTACAGAAAAGAGATGCTTTGTCTGCTGTGCTCAAGTCCCCACCATGGAAGTGTTGAGAAGGGAATGCCCTGGGTTTTTGTTTTCTTGAGTCTGGTTAACTGGGAAGAGCCCACTCTACACAAAGAGGTTTCTGTTCTTTCATTCATTCCTATGGCAACCACTCACAGCAAGGAGTAAATCTATAGGGAAATATCTAGCAGTTCCTCCAAGAGAACCATGGAGCTCTCTGGGATTTTGCCATCATTGTGAGCTGGAGACAGAAGGGGGAGCGTAGTAGTCTGTCTCCTTAATGAAGCTGTATGTGCCCCAACCAATCTCCCTGCTCCTCAGGGTTAGGTTCTTTTGTAGCAAACATTTTCTGTTTGGAAGATGCTCAAAAAGTATGGATCCTTTCTGACCATTGATGTAATAATCAGCCTCACTCTGCCTCATACCCAGGAAAAGGAGGCAGCATTAGGAAAGTCAGGGATAATGTTTAGAGATCATGCTGCTATCCGCAAATGGCTGGTGGCCCTGGTCCAAGGTGGGACTGGGGCTCTTTCCCCAGATACCTGAGAAGTATATTTCATTGGGATTCTTTTCCATGGTCAGGCAAAGAGCAGCAATGGCTTTTGAGCTTCTGCAAACCCAACCTAGTGGCCATCTTCCAGTTCCTGAGGGTATTTGGGCTGCTTTGTGGAGGTTATACAGCCCTTAGATTGGCCCTGAGTACACTGCTCTAGGAGGCAGAGGGGTACAATTTAGAGCCCTGAATTTGGAGTCAGAGGACATCAGTTCAAATCCCCCCTTTGTGACTTACATCTTGCATGATGTTGGGCAAATAATTTCATCTTTGTGGGCTTCAGTTTCTTCCCAGCGTGGCCCAGTATAGAGAGAGCATTATGTCTTGAGCTGAAGGACCAGGATTTGAATCCAGCTTTACCACTTACTACCTTGTAACATTAGATTTCGGTTAAATTCTCTGGGCCCATTTCCTTATCTGGAAAAGGTCCCTTCTAGCTTTTTATCCACAATCCTATGATCTGTTAAATAAAGGCATTGGATTAGATGATGCCTGAGTCACCTATCAGCTTTCTATCCATGATCCTTTGGAGAGAAGTTTCTTACCAAAGATGTTCCCATCTATTTTCCTGTGGTGACTCATGATTAGTTTCTGTCGAAGAACTTTTTTCTTTGTTGTGAAGTACATCGTGGTCCTCTCCATACAGACTCCCACCAACCTCGACACATGTTTGTATACTCAGGCAATGTCTCAGCCAAATGTGTTTTTCCCAAATAGTTTCATAATGGAATTGGTCCCAGTACACTGTGTGGCTTCTGAAACCCACAAAGTCATTTACACTGAGAGCAAGAGCTCCACATTTTCTTTCCAGGCCCCATTAATCAACTTCCATTCTCCACTTCCTCCTCATGGCTTTAAATTTAACCTATCCATAATGCAGCCTTTTGACAAGAGCTCTCTTATTTACTGCCTGTAAAGTGACTTAACCTCTGAACTTCAGTTCCATCATTGGTAAAATGAGAAGGCTGGACTGGAACAGCCACTAATCCCTTCAAACTCTAGCCCTTTTATCGAAGTTCACTGAGGTATTCACTTCTAGGGCTCTTGAAACCAGCCTGGAGGGTTGATTGCATTGAATTTCAGAGAGGTGATATATTAGAGATGCAGCTCTGTCAGACCTTCTCCAGAGGCCTTATCATCATGGCATCACCTAATACTGAAGACTGATTCTCAGCAAAAGCTAAGGTACTAAATGTAGCTTTTGAACACAAACCAGGTGACACAGTAGATAGAGCACTGGACCTGGAGTCAGAAAGACGTGAGCACAAATCTGGCTGCAGATATGTATTGCTCATATGACCCTGGCCAAATCATCTAACCGATGTCTACCTCATTTTCCTAAACTGTTTTATCACCTGCCTTACAGCATTGTTATGAGGGTCCAAAGATATTATACTTGTAAAGCACTTAGTAGCACATAGTAGATGCTTAATAACTTGTTCATTTCCTAAGTTGCTCAGGAAAAGGGAAATAGATGCACTCACATATACACAATTGCCTTGGTTATCTTCCCAGGGATTGACCTCCAAAAAAAGATATATGGTGACAGTCCCACGTCAGAAGAATATCTCAGGGATCCTGCCAAGACACCCTAGAGAATCACAGTTGGAGTAGGCTTCCTAAGGAAACCAGAGTGTATATCAAGGTCTACAATACTGATCTGTATGTAGCCAAAAGCAGGGGAGGTCTGAATTAGCTCTTCCTTAGATTTCCTCCTTGACCTACCTCCCACATACCCACAACACAGCCACCCCACTGCAAGTTCAGGATTGTCAGGCTCTGTCACCTCTGTCCAAAGTACTGAAAACCATCATTTAACCAAAGTATTCAATTCATTTCACCAAACATGTATTCATCTACTACTTTGTGCAAGACGCTATGCTTTAATGTCTATAAAGATGAAAACAAAATGAGGATCTGGGATAAGCAATACGGATTATATAAAAACTGCAAATGGCAAGAATAGACTTCATTGGCATTCTGGTGAAAGTCGTGTGCTGAGAAGGGAAAAAAAAGTGACCTAACTCTAGTTAAAAATGGTTTCATCTACATCTGCGAAAAATGATGATCAATTTATATATCACTTCATTAATTTTTCCAATATTTCTTGAAAATGGTGATGATTCTTCATAGGAATAGCTACAGGCTAAGTTTGAAACTTCTCAAATCAGTTCCTTTTGAATTATTCATAGGAGGAAATCACTCTAGATAACCAGAGAAAGAAAAAACCCAATCTCTTGGTTTCCATAAGTCAAAAATAACTGAATCAATTATTTTTAACTTGAAATGAAATCACACTTTAAAAATATTTCCAATGTTTCTTTCTGATGATTCTCAAGTGGGAGGGGGAACCTTAGAAAACAGAGGGCTCCGATGAAATTCAGCAATTCCTTCAATTTAAATGCCAACTCTATGAAAGCCACTGTTATAGGAGCTGATAGGAACACAAAGGAGAAGAAGGCACATTTCATGCCTTCAAGAAACTTTAAAATCTTGTCTGGGACTTGAAATGCACACAAATAATTACAATGCATATTAGAACAGAAAGTGCCTTCAAAACATGCCATAAAAATAACTGACATTTGTATGGTGCTATATACTGGGTGTTCCAAAAGTTTTCATGTAGTTTTAAGCTGCTGAAGTTTTAATATAAGTTTTTAGTGTACTTTTAAGCTGTTAAAGCTTTATCATAAGCTTTAACAGCTTAAAACAGCACTAAGACTTTTGGAACCCCTGTATATAACATTTGAACCTTACAACAACCCTTTGAGGTAAGTACTAGATGTTTTATTAGTCCCATTTTACATATGGGAAAACTGAGGTCGAGAGAAGTTAAGTTTATTCCCCAAAGTCAGGACCAAGGCTAGTAGGTTCCCAGTGCAAATTTTGAACTTGGTCTCCGTAATGTCCACTACAGTCCTCTATCTCCTGTAGCAAATCACCTCCAATAAAGGGCTATGTTGGTTCAGCCAATAGAGAGGTTACTCCTGGCTACAGAAAACTTGGATGGTTCTATGGAGGAACTAGGTCTTTAAAATGGATAGGATTTGGACAGGTGGATTTGGGGAAGGGAAGAGCATTCTAGATAGAGCGACTAGCATGACAAAAAACTGAAAGGGAAGGATGTTTGGAGGACCCAAATGTTGTATTTTTTTTTGGTTACTATGTGTTTGGTATTGTCCTGATTTCCTCAGAAGACATATCTGTCTACTCAGCTGATTCCATACAATGCTTGACCCATCACTACCAGGAGACACACTGGCAAGGAGTTAGAGCAATGGACTTAGAGTCAACAAAACCTGTGTTCAAATCCTGCCTCAGATACTTACCAGCTTTGTGACTCTGAGCAAATCACTCCTCTGCCTGGGCTTGTTTCCTTGTCTGTAAAATGAGAGTATTGGTTTCAAAAGTCCCTTTCAGCTCTAAATCTATGATCTTATTTTCTATGATACTGTGATCCCAATTCTTATAGGTATTACAATGTCCTTTGTCAACAGGACATAATCACTCCAGGTAAAGACATGTCATGGTCCACTACCACCTTCTCCCAATTAACATTTTCTTTCTATTTCAAGGAACGCAAGTTTCCCAAATTCGTGTCCAAAGAAATGGAGAATATGTACATTGAAGAGTTGAAATCATCAGTCAACTTGCTAATGGCAAACTTGGAAAGTATGCCGGTATCGAAAGGAGGTGAATTCAAGCTTCAGAAACTGAAACGAAGTCATAACACATCAATCATTGACATGGGAGAAGAGAATGAAAACCAACTCTCCAAATCAGACGTTGTGCTGTCCTTCTCCTTGGAGGTAAGAGCCCCAAGAATGCAAGCTCTGGATCAAAGTGGGAAGAACAGTGTGATTGAAATGCAGGACAAATGATACCTTCTGTATCTACTATTAAAATAGGAGCTAGATGGAGCACAGATCAAGCAACTTGAAATTATTTCCTTAGGGCTAGAAAGGATATTTTTGAGGAAATTTTTATTTTTTTTGTTAGGCAATGGGATTAAGTGACTTGCCCAGGGTCACACAGCTAGTAAGTGTTATGTGTCTGAGGCCGGATTTGAACTCAGGTCCTCCTGAATCTAGGGCCAGTGCTCTATCCACTGAGCCACCTAGCTGCCCCTAGGAAATTTTTCAATGTTTTATTATCTTTTGTTTTTATAATCATGTTCATTTCTGAATATATCCCTCCACCCATCCCCTACTCAAGAACTCATCTCTTGGAACAACCAACAAAAAAAAAAAAAACAGAAAAAGAAAGAGGAAAAAACAGTCAGCAAAACCAACCTAACATCAACTAAATATGATGATGTATACAATATTCCACACTCATAGTTCCCCACTTTTGCAAAGAAGTAAAGGAGGGACTTTTTTTCCAATTTTCTTCATGGCCAATCCTCTTAGTCATTATAATTACACAATGCAAACATCAGTTTGAAGGATGCTCTATTAAGGCCAGTCTTCTGCTAGGATTGGAAGGAGTAATTCCAAAGTAGTAAGAAAGTTCTTTGTAAAGTCCTTGATACATTAAATACTTTTAACACTGTAGTAATATGATTTCTAAGCACAATGGAAACAATTCTTAGTTGTTTTGTTAATAATAAGCAGTGAATTTCCTCCTTACAGTTTCTATCCTCCTTATCATAGGACATGATTGATTTCAACTAAGCTAGCCATTGTTTTCTGTATTTCAGTATCTGAAATAAGAAAGCATTGTGTATGTTTGCAAAAATGCAAGGGTTCAATGGCTTGATCACTTATTCTTTTGATTGTATTTCCTTCATTTAATCACTTTCCCTATGAGAGCGAAGTGTATTAGAAATGCTTATTGAATCCCATTTCTGCCAGTTATTGGACATTTGACTCTAGGAAAATCCCTTGGCCTCTCTCAGCCTCAGTTTCCTCATCTGCAAAATGAGGACAATAGAATCTACAGCAGGTCCATCATAGAATTACTATGAGAGCACATATTTAAAGCACTTCTCTAACCATAAAATACTAGATAAATGTCATGGTTATTAAATGCCATTGTTGAATTGTCTTTATCATACCTAAATGATTAAGGATTCAAACTATATTAGGGAGAAAGAAGCAAGAATCCTGTTGGAATAATTTCTACATGTCTAATGTAGAATTTTAAAGGATAAAATTTATTTTGAGGGGAATAGCCATAAGTCATACTGTGAATTAACCACGGGAAACATATTTTCCATATCCAGACCGAATCAGCTTAGTAACATTACAGAATGTTTTCAAAATGCATTTTGCAGTCAGAGGATAAAGGGTTGAATTAAATGTAGAACACTTGGTGTGTGAAAATCTGCAGTCAAATTTCACAGAAACCTTCTTTTTTTTTCAAATGCCACTTCCTGAGCTTCTCTTAGGTGTCTTTGCATTTGATTATTACCAATGAAAGATGACATTTTATCCCTCATTGCCTCCTGCATTCCTGTAGGAAAATTATTGGCTTATTGGTTTTCATAAAGCTTTTCCATTTTCATTTTCCTAGCTCCTTTCTCTGCAGTTACTGATTTTATCAACTCCAGTTCATGCTTGTTTAGATTTTAGACGAGTGTTAGTCCAACAGCTATCCCATGTGGGTATGATTATAACAGCCTTTTAACTTGTAAGTACAAGTACACAAATACCCCAGGGGTCACTCACAACTTTTTAATTAGAAGATTATCAAATAACACATTGTTCAGAAACTGTGTCCAAGAGTGTCTGTGTGCCTGTGTGACTGGAGGGGGGGTTGGGGGATAGGAGAGAATTAATAGATGGACTTTTATGAACACATTCAAAGTAAAGCAAAGGAAAAAGATTAGCACAATGACTGCAACAATGTAAATAGAACAGCAACAAAAAGAAAATGAAACTGAATGTTGTGAATTACTCATTACATATAATATGTATATGATATATACAATATTATATATGAATATATTATATATATAGTAATATCATATGCAAGTACTTTATAAAGGGTAAGATGCCATAGAAATGTGAGATGTTCTATACACGAACACACACACATATGTGATAACAAAGTTTAACCCAAAGTAGAGAAGAAAAAAAATGCATCTGAAGGACTATGAGTGTGAAATATTGCATTTATGTCAGAGTCAGTTGATATGTTAGTTTTGCTGAATCACTCAATTTTTCTCTTTATTTAAACTTACTGTCTTAGAAGGCATGGCTCTCTGGATTCGAAGGGGGCAGGATACACTGAGAAATTAAAGTGATATAAAAATATTACATTGTAATAATTTTAAAAGAATCATCACGTTGCACTACTTGGGAGATAGATAGAAGACTGGTCTTGATTACTTTGTCTACCTAAGCAACAACATTCCCTTAACAGTTGGCAAAGGGCTTTGAGATGTATGCCATTTGGGGATCACTTGAAGAAATTGAGGACATTTAGCGTAGTGGAAAAAGATTTTGTGTGGGAGAAGTCATGAAAACACAGACTTTCAAATATTTGAAATTATCTCTTCCCTGGGAAAGAGACGTGACTTTCATTCTTAGGCCAAGATAGCCAAATCAGAGGCAATCAGTTAAATTTGCCAAGACACAAGTGTAAGCTTGGTGAAAGGAAAAAACTCTTTCCATGTGGACCTATCCAAGAATAGAATTGACTACTTCTCCCTGGTATTCTTCAAGTGAGGGCTAGATGGTCACTTGCTGAAGGAATTATGGGGTGGGAGAGGATTCTCATTCATATATAAGTTGAAATAAATGGCCTTTCCAATTCAAAGATTCTGAAAAAGCACCTACTTGCCCTTGAAGAGTTTGATTCACCAGACCAGGAATGCCAGGGTGCCGACCTTTCTATTTTGATTGTTGAGCCATGAGTGATCTTAGAGGAAAAGAGAGGTGCCTCAGTACTAGAGATATCAAATGTCTATTTCTAATGAAGAAAAGAAGGCAGCTACTTTGATCTATACACCAGTGAACTTAACTTGAATTCCTGGCAAAATTCTAGTATGAATTATTAAAAAGATTTATCAGTCTTGGGAAAGGGAAATATTGATCACTAAGAATCATCATGGGTTCATTAAGAACAGATCATAGCAGACTAAAGTTTTTTTTTTATTTTAACCAAGTTGCTATACAGTTAAATTGTAGAGTTGCTATAGATAGTATCTATTTGAGTTTCAACAAAACATTTGACAAAGTCATGCTATCTTCTTGAATAAGATGAAGTGACGTGGCATCTTGCTGTAGTCAGATGCATTCAAAACTGGTCAGATGTCAAGATCAAAGAGAAGTGACTAATGAAGTGATGTTGACCTAGATAAAGGTCTCTAATGCTGTGCCTCAGGGATCTATTCTTATCTCTGTCTTGTTCAGTTTGTTTTTTTAATCAATGATTTAGATGAAGGTATATAAATGGCACTCCTATCAGGTTGGCAGACAATGTAAATCTGAGACAGGAATTATTAACACATCGACTGTCTGAATTGCAGCCCCAAAATGTCTCAACAGGTTGTAAGAAAAGACAAAAACTAGTAAGATGAAATGGAATTAGAATAAAAAAACATTGTGCTTTTTACAGAAAATTAACTGGAGTATAGTAAGACAATAGTTCATTTGAATAAGGCCAGTGGATTTAATGGATCACCACCTCAATGTGAGTAAACATCATGATATAACAGGCCAAAATGGTGACGCAAATGTAAGCTGCATTATCTAAATTATAATGTGGAGAACAAAGGAAGTGGTCACCTTCAGTACTCTGTCATGGTCAGACTACATCTAGAGTAACATCTTTGGGTGCCACATTTTATGAACATTGCCAAGCTGACATATGTCAAGAGATAGCAACCAGGTTGGGAAGGGGACTAGATGCCATTTGATTTGAGAATCACATGAATGAACTGAGACTGTTTGGCCCAGAAAAGAGACCATTTGGTGGTAGAGTTGAGGAGAGAGGCGAGGGACATAATGCTGCCCGTCAAATGTAGAAAAGGAGTTAGACTTTTCTGTTAGGACCAAAAGGACAAGAATAGGAAAACCATATGGAAGGTTCAAAGAGTTTCAGCTTAACATAAAGAAAAGCTTTGCAGGAATTATAACTGCCTAAAATTAATCTGGTTCTGGATTTCATGGAAAAGCAATACTGATTCACGGCCCGATGCTCATTACTAGGTTACTAACGATATGCAAACCACAAGTAGGGCATACATATATCAAAGAAAGTCACAGAGAAGTGACTAAATGATTTATTGCCTCTGTGGACTCAGAAGAGGAAACAAGTCTCACCAGTAATCAGTGAAACATACCACCTCCAGAGGTAGTAAGATCCTTATCTCTCTGGCTATGAACCAAAGCAAGTCTAGTCTCCTTTTCAAATGACAGCCCTCTTGAAGATACTTGAAGATAGATATCATGAATGAACCTCCTAAGCCTTCTCTTTAGCCTGAGTATCCCCATTTCTTTCAAAACTCATCCTTATAATATGGACAAGAAGAGCCAGCACAATTTGGGTTTCCCTCCTCTGGATGCTTACCAGCCTGTGGTGCCCAAAATGGATGACAGTATCCAGATATGGCTGTTTTGTTATCCTTTGTGCCACAATAATTTCCCATAACATTCATGTATCACAGTTTGTTCAGCAATTCCCTAGTTGATGAACAATCACCTTGTTTCTGATTTTTCTCCTCCTCCTCCAAAGAGTACTGGTACAAATCCTTTTTCATATGTAGACTTTTGTTCCATCATTACCTTCATTAAGGTATATGCTTAGCAGCAGAATCTCTAGGTCAAAAGATGTGAACAGTTTAGTGACTTTTCTTATTCCATACCAATTTTTTTCCAGAATAGTTATGTCAATTAGCCATTCATTCCACTAAACCTTCCAACATGAACTACTGGTTTTTTTTATCATTTTTGCCAGTTTGATTGGCCAAATTTTTTAAGGACCTTTTCTCATTAATATTCTTCCTTATCCCACAGTAGATGCAGGCACCGATATTGGAGATGACTAGTGAATTCTGTGTGTCAATTGTTCTACTGTTTTTCTTTTCCCTTCATAGGTTGTGATCATGGAAGTTCAAGGCCTAAAGTCCTTGGCCCCCAATCGCATTGTGTATTGCACCATGGAGGTAGAAGGAGGAGAAAAACTACAGACAGACCAAGCTGAAGCTTCCAAGCCAACGTAAGTTATGTGCTCTGTGGCTGCCCTTCCAGGGTGCTCTGGGGATAGGAGGTTATTTCGTAGGTGGGCTATGGTGGACTGCAATGCTAGTCGCTACACATTAGGTCTTCTAAGGAATCCTTTCTAACCTCAGATTCGTTTTTAAAGGTAATTTTTGACCACATCATTTTTCATCTGAAAGCTATGGACAAGATGTCTTCTCTTTCAAGGCAGAGAAGACAAAATAGGAAACTCAGTAGCAACACTTTCATCAACCCCATAAGGAAAGGCATCTCTTTTCAAATGGAATACTTTATTTAATATATGGAATACTATTTTCAAATACTTGATTTTATGGAACACTTCAAATGGAATACTTTATTTAAACATCTTAGGAACTGCCTGGTACCACTTTCTTTCCTGAATGTAACTCACCAACAAAAAAAAAATAAATGCAACACTTTTAACCTTAAAAGTTGTTGAATTTATAATTTAAATTTATCATTGTAATTGTTGAATAACATGTGACTATAGCAACATAAAAATATGGGTAAGGCATTTTCCTCTATATGCTACCTACAAAGATATAAATCAATGGGTCAGTCCATCAACAAGCATTTAAGTGCTTGATATGTGCCAGGCACTGATTTCAGCACTGGGGATACAAAGAAAGGCAAAAACACACCCTACAGGAGCTTATACTTTAATGGGGGAGACAACTTTGAAATAGCAAGGTACTGCAAGATACTTCTCATTTAGTGATTGTGGCCTCCCTTTGTATACAACACTCCAACTTCCTACTCTGAGAATTTTGACTGTCTATTCCCCTATGCCTAGAATTCTCTCCCTCTTTGCCTCTGCCTTCTGACTTCCCTGACCACATTCTAAAAGGAGCCTTTCCTGGTCTTCCTCATATCAGTGCCTTCCCACTAAGTCTCCAGTTTACCTTGTGTATATTTCATTTGTACATTGTTTTATGCGTGCTATTTCCTCCCATTAGAGTGTGAACTCCTTGAGGCCAGGGACTATTTTTGCCTTTCTTTGTATCTCCAGAGCTTAGCATGAAGCCTCCCACATAGCAGGCACTTAATCACTGCTTTTTTACTTGACTTGTTCATGAAATTGATGGAAATCTTGGAAGAGAAGGCACTAGCAGCAGGAAGGACTGGGAAAGGCCTCTTATACAGAAGATGGTATTTGAACAGAGTCTTCATGAAAGCCAGGGAAGGTAAGAAGTGAAGATGAGGAGGAAGGGCATTGCAATAATATGGGAACAGCCACTGAAAAGGCACAGACTTAACTGTGGAAGGTTTGGTACTCTGGGCAAAATACATTTGTTTCAGGACATTAATTCAACCATATCTTAAGCACGTTATGTGCTGAAGAGTCCTAGGTGTTGTAGCTGCAAAGGCAAGGTGAAAATGGTCATTGTCTTCAACATTCATTTAGAAAGGTCATGAAAAGATGAAAGGGCATGAACAACTAAGGGGTCAACCCACTAATAGGAATGTATTAAATACTTCCTATTTGCCAGGCATTGTGCTAAGACCTGGGGAACTCTTGCCCAAAGGAGGAAGGCAAAGATTTGCCATAGAAAGTACCACTAGAATTGAGCCTTGAAGGAATCTAAGGATTCTAAGAGGTGAGGAGGAAAAATATTCCAGGAATTATGGACCGCATCTGCAAAGACATAGAGGCAAGTGATGGAATGGTTGATTTGGGGAGCAACAAATAAGCCAGTTATTCTGAAACATAGGGTACGTGAAAAGGAATCATGTAAACTAAGACCACAAAAGTAGGCTGAAACAAGACTATGAGGGGCTTTAAAGGTGAAACTGAGAAGCACTTTTTTTTTTCCTGAAGGCAATAAGGACTCATCAAAGATGTTTGAGTAGGGTAGTGATATGTTCAGAATGGGAGTGTAATAAGATTATGTTAGCAGCTGTGTGGAAGATGGATCTGATATGGGAGAGACAGGAAGCAGAAAGGAGACTTACAATACTCCAGGAAAAAGTTGAGGAGGGATTGAATTAAGATGGTGGCTGCGTCAGTAGAGAGAGGCGATGGGTAGTGGAATTCCTAGATCTTGAAGGTTCTTAAGAGAGGTCATCTAGTCCATCCATCTCTGTGCTTTAGAACTCCAGTTACTTACTCACTATTCCAATCTAATGAGAATTCTATAAGGCTTAAACTTGAACCCTGCCCCAAAGTTATTATTCAATGTGGGAGATCATAAGTAACTGTGTGCTTAAGCAGGAATGACTTGGACAAAGCACTTGATGTCTATCATGCTGATACTGGGACATTGTAATCCATCATAAGTTTATTTCAAGGAGTAAGCCAAGTCCTACTTAATGAGTCAAATTAATGAGTAATTAAGTGGGGAAATGAAATGTAGTTTTTGCTATTTGTTCACACATTTTCAATTCCCTCTCATGCTATTCCAGCTTCAAATTAGCAAGTAGTGAAGTTTCATTTTTTCCCAGTGACAAATTCCCCGTTCCTTAGGCAAGAATGGCATATCCTGGCAGATTTTCTGTGTTATCATGATATGTTGCAGCTACATATTTTGAGGAGTGGGAAAATATTTGGTTCCCATAGTGGTCAATTCATTTAGCTAAGAGCCCTGAAATAATGTTCCAAAGAAAAGAGAGAGAGAGAGAGCTGGGACAGTGTGGGCACACGGCATCCTCATTTGTGTGGAAGTATCTCTGATCCAAGTATTCCAAGATCAATCCATAATAATTCAGTAAGGATCAGGGAAGAAGAGGAAGGCTCAAAGAAGAGGTGAAAGAATAAGGGGAAGGAAGAAGGGGCAAAGAGGTAGAAGAGGAAGAAGAAAAGAAAAGGAGAGGAGAAAGAAGGGGGAAGAATAAAAGGGAGAAGTGGAGAAGGAAGAGGAAGAAGGCAAAGAAGTAAGAAGATAAGAAGGGAGAAGAGGAGTGGAAGGAGAAGAACAGGAAAAGGAGAGGAAAAGCAGGGGAATAGGAGTGATGGGGAAGAAAAGAAAAAGGAGAGGAAGAAGAGAAAGAGAAATAGAGGAAGAAGAGGAGGCAAATATTGTAACATTTATGGGAACCATCTAATATTTGTGAGTTGCTTTACCTATATTATCTCATTTGATACCAAGAGTAAACATAGTTTCTAGTTTGGTCATTTAGTTCAAAATAGTCTTGATAATGTGTTCTCACTTTTATACCATTTTATACAGTTGAACAAATGGAGTGGGGAGTGAGGGTGGGAGAGGGGATCTTTGTCTCTCAGCCAGATTGGAGCTGCCACCACTCTATCAATCATCGAGGTGCTAAGTGTTGGTTGTTTTCATGCATCCCTGTGCCAGGACTCCCTTCTCTGTATTGTTCTTCTCCCCCTCCTTCTTTGCCTCCTCCTCCTCCTTCACTAGCCAAGATTGAGTCTCAAAACATGTGTCTCACTGTGATACTTCCCTGAGAGCACTATTGTAAGGAAGGTGCCTGGTTTCATTTAACACCCCAAATAGAGCAGTCATCTGCCAGTCCTTAAGCGAACACTGATCTGAAGAAGGTAAATCCCCACCTAGGGAGCCATGAGGCAAGTCCTGAATTGGGGCAAAGGGGAGAGAGGAGGTAGGGGCTACATCAAAGTATAAGCTGAAAATCCAGGCCACCCTGGCACAGAGATCCTCGTCAAAATCCAAGGCATTGAGACAGCAGAAAAATCAAATGGCTGGAAGGTTATGTAGGAGGCCATGTTTTCCAAGTCATTTCCCTAGGAATTTGCATTTCTTAGTGTAGGGAATTTTGAACCTTTAACTGCTACGTGTGGAGTTGGCTTTCTCTTATTGCTTCTAAAATTACATGTTTCAATCTTGTAATGTAAAAGGAAAGCATTTTATAAACCTCAAAGTACCGAGTAATTGTCAATGGGAGATAAATGGGCTAAGCATTGGATATAGAATCAGAAAGACCTGAGTTGGAGCCCTTTCCTCTGACACTTGCTAGCTGGGAGATAATAATAAGATAATAGGGATAATAGGCCAGTCACCTCACTCTCAGGGGGCCTCAGTTACCAACTAAATTTCAATATAATGCCATCTGGTAAAACATAACATTTTCATAGGTAATTCAACTACTTTAAGGCAGGCAGTATGGTATAATTAGGAAGAATCTAGATTTGGAATAAGAAAGGCATGGATTCAAATCCCACCTCAAATACTTACAAGCCATGTGAAAGTGGGCAAGTGACTTAACCTCTGGGAGCTTCAGGTAGCCCTCTAGGACTTATCCATTTAGTTAAGTACAGTGTAGGAATACTATCTCTAAAGAAAGATCTAAAGGACTTTTGGCTGCCTGATGGGAAAATGCAAGAAATGAATCAATGTTCTTGCCAACGTACAGAATAAGGAGGAATGATATATGTCACATATATCATTCCTCCTTATTCTGTATATATATATATGTGTGTGTGTGTGTGTGTGTGTATGTGCATGTATATATATATACACATGTATATGTATATATGTATATGTGTGTGTATGTTTATGTATATATATATATATATATATATGACTCAATGATATATAAACATGAAACAATACCCCTTCACACACACAATTCATCCAGTCAGCACTGACCTTCTGGCTTTTCTCTGTACAAAACACTCCATGTCCTTCCTCTATGACTTTGTCCAGGCTTTGCCTCACTCCTAAAGTGTTCTCTCTTCCCCTCTACCTCTAAGAATTCTAGTCTACCTTTAAACACAGTTCCACTGCCAATTCCTACATGAGCTCTTCCCTGATTCCCCTTGTTTTTAAGGCTGTAAACCACTGATTTCACCTCAGAAAAAAATGCAAGCTTTTTAGTATAGAGCCTCTCTTGTTTTTGTTCCTGTATTAGTGAACCAATCATCAAGTATTTCTGAATCACTTACTACATGTAAAGAAGCAGCATTCCATAATGGAATCCAGGAAGACCTGGGTTCAGACATGCCTCTGATATGTAAGAAACTGTGTGATCATGGGCAAGTAACATGATTGTTGAGTGCTTTCAGTGACTCTCTAAGACCATACATTTCTAAGATGGTGCCATACTGCATTAGTAGAGGGAATGCCCTCATTGGGTAGTTCCAGTCCATATGTATAAGATTTTGTACTAGGTTCTGGAGGTTCAAAGATAAAAGGGAACTTACAGCCACAGAATGGTGCAAAGTGCCACACATTGTTGGCACTTAATAAATGTTTTGTTGAATTTAGAGATTCCTCTAGCACCTTGTTTAGCATAGATAAGAGAGGGGGCAAAGCCAGACATCTCAAGACCAGCCAAGATATGCTGGAGGATGTCCAGCCTCGATATGGTGAAGGTCTAGCCTCCAGTGGTGGCTAAGGAGGTGGAGAAGAATGGAAGTGCTATAGGGGAAGAATGAGCAGTAACTGATAAAAGATATGGGAGCCAAAAGGGAGAGAAGTATCTGAAGTCTCTCTGAGAGTTCAAATCTGGAGAACCAGAAAGACAATACATTTTTTGGTAATGGAAAAGTCTATCTGGGGTGCCTTTATAGGATGAGTTCAGTAATCAAACTATTCCACGAACATCTGAAACTAGAGTTCAGTGTAAAGATGCCCTGGAAACTACTGAAGATGGGATACTAGAGAGAGGATATAGGTCAAAGCTGGGAATAGAAACTTATCTTCATATGGAAGGGGCTGGAACTCATTGGCCTTGGTTTAAGGTTGACCTTTCTAGTTGAGAGAGAGTTGGAGAAGAACAGAAGACCTAGATATGAGTCTTTGGAAGTTAAATCACCTTGTACAGCCAACATGCCATTGTACACAAAATACATGAAATTAAACAGAGGATATAATTCACTTCTTTATCTAAGACAAGGTCATGAAGCTTCCATTTCCTGGAGGGCACATGTCTAATACTTATATTTTCCTCAATGAACCTGTAGAGTATCTTGAGGTCCAGGATACCCTTTGAATGAGAAATGCTAGAGGCAATAAGAAAAGAAGCATTTGAAAAATTCTGATAAGAGAAGAGCCTACTTGAGTGAGGTCGCCATTTTGTGCTGACTTAATGGAAACTATTTTACACTGTAATGAAGTCTATGGTGCCAGTTGGCATTTTGTCATTTAACAAATTCATTACACCCTGACAAACCACGGCTTTCATAAAATATAAGTTTCATTATTATAGTGAATTAAAAAGTATGATCAAACTTCTTTCTGTCAAATTCCAAGGAAATGAGAAAAAAAAAATGCACCAGGCAGGAAGTTTTGCCTTCAGGCCTTTGACTATTTAAATGAGAATCTCATAAGTTAGGTAATTTTCAAGAAGCTAGAGTAACTGCAGCATCTTTTTTGTGTGAATTAAATATTTCATTCATATTAGGCAGAGGGCAATTTATTGTTTGCTTTTTATAAAAAAGAAATGGAGGGATGAAAGTTTTAGGTAGCTCAGGAAGGATCCTATATCATCAGTCCCAAAAGACAGGAAAAGAGATTGGATGTCCTAACTCCCCATGCAATGTCCTACACCTTAACTAATACCTCCTTCCTCACTTCTTTAGCTAGGTCTTGTAGAAGTGATCTTAATCAGATCATTTCACTTCTATGGCCTCAGTTTCCCCATCTGTTATTTATAGTGATCTGCACAATCCCTTCCAATTCAAGAATTCCATATTATTTTATTGAATTTCCCCAAACTGTTGTTCCTTCATATATAAATATAATGCTAGTAACTGACAAAAGTAATAATCAAAAGACAATCCTGTTGAGTATGTTAAGATGGGGATTTTTTTTTCAGGTATTTGTAACGGAATGAGTACATAGGCTTTTAAGTTCAAAAGACCTCAGTTAAAATATCGGTTCTGATATTAAATACCTTGTGACCTTGGGCCTCTGTTTCCTCATCTGTAAAGTGAGGAGATTAGAAAACATGACCTCTAAAGTCCCCCTATCTCTATAGCTATGATATGATCACTAGATGGCCACTAAGGTCCCTTCCAATTGTGAGATTCTCTGGTTCTAGTATTCATATATGAATTTCTTTTCTTTAAAAAATAGTTTTGATGCCTTTTGTATTCATAGCACATTGCTCCAAAAATACCCAATGCAGTGACCATAGCTGGCAAAGTATACAACATTCTGCCCAAGTTGCCCCTGCTTTAATAAATGTATTTCATTCAAGTGGGTTATTACAGACTTAATATTAAACATCAATGTAACAATTAATCTTAATCTGCAACTATTAACCTTTGAAGAAGTGAGTTTTTACATAGACATTCAAAACATTCTAAATTTTTAGGAGGAGATAGATGGCATTATTTGAGTGGAAGCCAAGTGGTGCAATGGATGGAGCACCAGGCCTGCACTCAAGAAAACCTGACTTCAAAACTACCCTTAACCCCTTACTAAGTGTGTGACCCTGGGCAAGTCACTTCACCTCTGTCTGCATCAGTTTCTTCAGCTGTAAAATGGAGATAATAATAGCACTGACCTCCTTAACCTCCCTTAGTTATTGTTAGGATCAAATAAGACCATATGTGAAAAGTGCTTTACAAATCTTGTTGTCATTCAATTATTTCAGTCATTCTCAGTTCTTCATGACCCCATTTGGGGTTTTCTTGGCAGAAATACTGGAGTGCTTTGTCATTTCCTTCTCCAGCTCAATTTACAGATGAGGAAACTGAGGCAAGCAGGCTTATGGTGACTTGCCCAGGGTCACATAGTTAATAAGTGTTTGAGGCTGGATTTGAATTCAGGTCTTCCTGACTCCAGACCCAGCACTGTATCCACTGTGCCATCTAGCTACAAAGATTACAAATTATAAAGTGTTATATAAATCCTTGGCATCATTGTCATCATCATCATCATTGTCATCATCTGTTCTCTGGGACTTCTATTGTTTTTCTAGCCTCTTTCTAATGTCATTTCCTTGGTATGGTTGTCACTGTGGATGTTTTTTTAGTTCTACTTTTAGTCTTTATAATTCTTCCCATTGCTCACTGAATTCTTTATATTTGTTTTTTCTTTCTGAACAGCCTAATTCTATTCATTCATATACCATAGTCTTTTCAACTCTTTCCCAGTCAATGAGCTACTATATTGTTTCCATTGTTTGGCTCCCACAGAGCATCTTGCTCTTAAAATTTTGAGATGTATTGGACCTTTGTTTCTTTGAGGCATATGCTCAAAAGCAGTATTGTTGGGCCAAGGGTATAGACAGTTTAATTACTTGTAATCACTCAATCAACAAGTATTTATTAAGTGCTTTTAATGTACTGGGAACTGTTCTAACACTAGAGATATAAAGAAAAAAGAAGGATGGCTATTCATCCCAAGGACCTTCCATTCTAATGGACAAGACTACATGGACATAGTAGATATATCCAAGATATATGCAGAGTAGATGGAAGGTACCCTAAAAGAAGAAGTAATAAGGGTGGGAAGGGCAGACTGAGAAAGGACTCCTGTAGAAGATAAAGCATGAATTGAGCCCTGAAGGAAGCCAGGGATTCTAAGAAGTAGAAGTATAGGGGATCAGCATTCTAGGCACAAGGGACAGCCAATGCAAAGGCTGGAAATAGGAAATGGAGGGTCAAGTATGAAGAACAGCAAAGAGGCAAGTGTAGATGCACCACAAGGTATGTGAAAAGGAATAATGTAAGAGAAAACCAGAGATGTAAGAATGGGCCAGGTTTTCAAGAACTTTAAATCACAAAGAGAGGAATTTTCTGACCTAAATGACATTCACTTCTTGAAGGAGAAAATGGTTCCATTGTAAAGGAAAACCTCTGGCGTATCTTGAAATTTGTGGGGCTAAATGATACAAATAGGTCAGAAGCACTGTGTCCATTTTCTTCTCTCTGGAAAAGGACTGTAAGGACAGGGGCAAAATTGGGACCATTCCAGGAGTGGAGAAGGAGACTGATCAAAAATGCATGGCAAGTCCAAAATGACCTACATGAATGACAATTTCAACTGCCTATAAATGAGAGGATACCTTCCATGGGATCAGCTTCTTGGCTGCCCTGGGATTCTGCTCCAGTCTCAAGTTCAAGGTCCAATTTTCAGTGCAATGGAGCTGCTTATAAAGTCATAACTTGAAGCCAGTGGAAACTTGGGCATGATTTCTCTAGCTTTTGCTCCAGAAGAAAATACTTATCTTCCTTTGGAAACATAGGCAGTCATCATAAATTAATTGAAAATACCAAACCCCAAAGACTGACACCTCCGTCTGCCACAATCCAAATTTCCTGAGCTCTCACAAGCTATGAATTACTGGAAGAAGCCAAATCACAGCCATGGGTTAATATGTTCTGAACCTGTCATATAGCATTCAAAGGATCAAGATTCTATGACTTTTCTGAGTGTATGTGTATGAATACATAAGTAACTGTGCGTGAGAGAGAGAACAGAGAAAGAGAAAGGGAAGGAGGGAGGGAAAGAGGCAGGGAAAGAGAGAGAAGGAGGGAGGGGGGAGAGAGAGAGAGAAAGAGAGAGAGAAGGAAGAAGAAGAAGAAGAAGAAGAAGAAGAAGAAGAAGAAGAAGAAGAAGAAGAAGAAGAAGAAGAAGAAGAAGAAGAAGAAGAAGAAAATGGAAAAGAGAAGAGAGGAAGGAAGGGAAAAAGAAAGAGAGAGAGAATGTGTGTGTGTGTGTGTGTATTTCTATGTCTCTGTGCAGGATAGATGGAAGAGTAGCCACCCACCAGACTACGTGTGCTGAGCAGAGCCATGGGAGGGTGGCTGTAAAAGTAGCCAAGTGCCTGAGCAAGCAATTGATGGTCTGTCAATGTCAATTGTGTTGGATCCCACCCTGATACCTCCAGCAGCTCTGTATGTAACCTTGGATAAGCGACAACACTTCTCTGGGCCATAGTGTCCTCATCCCACACTGCCTGGCACATAGAAAGCCATTAAGAAATGCTCTCTCATTTTCTATCCATCTGTAAAAATAAGGGAGTTGTAGCCCTCTACAATCCTTTCTAACTTCAGCTCCCTGATGTTCTGACTTAGATGGTTTTGTGGACTTTGTCTGATTATCCTCTTCACATTATTTTTTGGAACTGAATCCAAGTCAGAAAGGGTAAGGCTAAAGAACACTGGACCTATGTTCCAATCTTGACTTACTATGTGACCTTGGGCAAGTCATAGGCAATTAGGTACCCACAGTGGATTAAGTGCTGGACCTAAAGTCAGGAAGACAGGAGTTCTCATCCTTTCTCAGATGCTTCCTTGCTCTGTGACAAGTCATTTAACCTCTTTCAGGCTTGTTTTTTTATCTTTAAAATGGGGAAAAGAATAGCAGCTATCTTGCAGGGTTTATCCTGAGGATTAACTAGGATAATATATGTCAAGCGCTTTGCCAAACTGTAAAGTGCTATGAAATGTTGGTTAATATTCCTTCACCCCTCCAGGCTTCAGTTTCTTCAGTTCTAAAATAAAGAAGTTGAACTAGATGGTGTTCAAAGCTCCTTCCAGCTCTAATCTTTGGGACTGTCATTTGTATTCATCTTCCTGAAAGCAGACTGGTAGTCCTCCAAACTTGGCAAGGCTGGTCCTTGGGACCGAACAAAATACTCCAGATGTCAAGATACTCTACTGTGGCAGAAAGTCCTATGGAGGCAGTTGTACCCAACATGAACCCCAAAGAATGAGGAGAATCAGGATGAATATGTGCTTCTTGTCCACCAGCACATCACCTGCATGACCTCCTTCCATCCAATCCAGCACCCTCACCATTCATCCTGGACTGCCACGGAACACCACCAACTGTGGAAATCACTAGAGTGATGATTTCCAAGAAACCTGGGAGGACTTGTATGAACGGATGCAGAGTGAAGTGAGCAGAACCAGGAAAGCAATTTAGACACTAACTACAACATTATAAAGAAAAATAATTTTGAAAGACTAAAGAACTCTGATCGACATAGTGCCCAACCACAGATCCAGAGGACTAAAGATGAGGAATGCTTTCTACCCATCTCTTGCCAAAGTGGTGATGGACTCAAGATGTAGAATAAAAACTACACTTCAGACATGTCCAATGTGGGAATTGTATTGGTTGACTGCATATTTATTACAAGGGTTTGATTTTCTTTTTTTTTTCAATTGAGGAGGGTTGGAGAAAATAAAAATAAATGCTTGTTGATTGAAAAAAAGAAAACAAGATGAAATATACATTTTTTTAAAAAGAAAACACTCATGAAAATACCCTTTGGTGTATTGATTTTTCAAAGGTGTCTTCCAAGATATAATAGTCCTCCAAATATATCATGGCCCTTTACTTACAGTCCTAAAAATGCTTTTGAGATACATTTACCATGCTTCCCAGTTTCTTTCCTGCTTTCCAATAGATCCCTTGCAGTACGACATGGTGCCCATTTTTCAAAGGGGAAAACAGCAACACTATGGGAAACAAACAAACAAAATATTAATCCAAGCTTCAGTTGTTTTAGCAAATGCTGCCAAATATCTGTCTATTTGAAGACCTCTGAGTGGTTTGTTTGCTTAGTTTCACCCAATTATTCTTTTTAAATCAGGTAGACATAAACACCAAGAGAAGAAATGACATATTTATTCCGCAAACATTTATTAAGTACCTACAGGGTGCCCAGGCAGTGGGCTAGGCCCTGGAAACACAAAACAAAGACTTTGACCTAAAGGAATTTATGTTCTTGAAGAGAATAAGGAAGAAGGGATAACGTGTACACAGAAAATTAAATATAAATAGATACAAGGTAGTCTTCTAGGGGAGAAGTACTAGAACCTGGGAACAGGGAAGAAGTTCAGGGAAGGAAAGTATCCCACAGAAGGTGTTCTTGGTGCTGAACTTTGAAGAAAGCTGAGAGTCCGAAGAGGGAGAGATGAAAAGAGAGGGCATTCTAGGCATGGGAGATGACATGTGAAGAGGCACGGAGAAGGCAAATGGGATTTTGTTTACAGAAAGCAGTAAGTAGGCCTTTTTTGTCAGTAACATAATGTGTATGGAGGAGAGGAATATGTAGTTATCTGGGAAAGGTAACCAAGAGTCAGGTTGTAAGGTCTTTAAAAGCCAACCAGATGAGGTTGCATTTCATCCTAGAGGTAATAGGGAGCCAGGCACTGAAGCTTCCTGACCCAGGGAATGATATAGTGCTTTAGGAATATGAATTTGGTAGCTGTGAAATGGGTGGGTTGGAGAAAAAAGTGATTGGAAGCTAGGAAGTCAATTAGAAGGCTACTACAATAATCCTACAATATGGCAACAAGTTGGCATAGTGGATGGAGGGCTGAACCTGGAATCAGGAAAACTCATCTTCCTGAACTCAAATCTAGTTTCAGACACTTACTAACTGTCTAGGCAATTCACTTAACCTGTTTACCTCAGTTTCCTCATCTATAAAATGAACTGAAGAAGGAAATGGCAAACCCCTCCAGTAAAGTGGGGTCACAAAGAGTAAGACATGAGTGAACTACAACAACAATACAATAGTCCAGGCTAAATGTGAAGAGAACCAGTATTCTTAGAGAGATGGGAGCCATGTAAATAGACAAAAGGAATGAATTCCAAATGTATCATGCAGAAAAAGTTGACACTTGTGGGTGGTGTTTGGGAAACATGGAGTCCCTGCGACAAACAAAAACAAAAGCCCATGAAAACATCAATTCCTACAGTCTATCTCTTAACCCTGCAATATCCAATACCCATCAGGCACTCACTAATATTTGCTGACTAAAAAAAAAAGTCCTATAGGAGTAGGGGAAGAATTCAGGATGACTCCAGGGTTGCAAACTTTCTGCAGGCAGCCTTTCTCAGCCCCTTCTAATTCTAGTGCCTTCTTCTGTTCATTATTTCCTATTTATCCTGTACATAGATTGCTTTGTACATAGCAAAAATTGTACATTTTTGTCCCCCATATTAGATTGTGAGCTCCTTGCAGACAGGGACTGTCTTTTGCCTTGTTTTTTTTTTTTGTATCATTGGGGTAGTAAAGGCAGCATGGCATAAAAGACAGAGCATTGGACTACAGATTCAAATCCTGCCTCAGGTACTAGCTATGGGACCCAAAACAACTTTCTTTGCCCCAGTTTCCACATCAGTGAAATGAGGGAGTTGAATTTGGCCTCTAAGGGCTCTTCCAGCCTTCAGTCTCTGATTCTGTGCTTTACCCATGCATAGTGAGTAAGACATGGATGATAATCTATCAAGTTACATAAACAAATGCTAGTTATTATTATTATTATTATCCAACAAAAGAAAATAAGATATGTAGGAGGACCTAGAAAGGACAATGTCACAAAAATAATCATAGCTAGCATTTATGGGGTGTCTTAAGGTTTGCCAGGTGCCTTACATACACATTATTAGCTCATCACCTCTTCACCACAGCCCTGTAAATAGATGCTGTCATTATCACCATCTTACAAATGAAAGAAACTGAGGCTTAGAGAGGACAAATAACTTGCTCAGGATCACACAGCTAGGCACTGTCTGAGGCAGGATTTGAATTCAGGTACTCCTGACTTCTGATCCAGTGCTCTATCCACTGCCAAGCTGCCTTGAAGAAGAACAAAAACAAAAACAGAAAAGAGTCTCTGGGAGGAGATGGTGCTCACTAGTATCAAATGATGCAGAGAGGTCAAGAAGTACAAGGACTGAGAAAAGTCGGTGGACCTAGGGCCTTCTTCCTAACTTCTAACCCTGGAAGATCCCTCTTCACCTGTGACCCCTTTCTCTGATGGGTCAGTTCCTCCTGGAACTTCCAAGAAAAGTGTCAAAGCCAACCATGTCCACTCCTTCACCCCTTTTTGGGCTCCACTTCTAACTCTCCAAACTTCTTTCTCCACCAGTCTCTGTCTCTGTCTCTGTCTCTCTCTTTCTCTGTCTCTGTCTCTCTCTCTCTCTTGCTCTCGCTCTCTCTCTCTTTCTCTCTGTCTCTCTCTCTCTTTGTGTCTCTCTGTCTCTCTCTTTACACACACACACACACACACACACACACCAGCTTCCTTTTGTGTTGTTTAACTGTGAACATAAATATTAAGAATATAAACTCCTTGAGGGCAGGGACTATCTTTCTGCTTGTACCTGTTTACTTAACTTGTTGACAACCCAAGCTCTTTCCCCTTCAAGGTGGAATTCACTTTATTTTGCAGTCACCATAGCATCACATATTTAGATCTGGAAGAGAATTAATCAAGCACAATTTCCTCAAGGTACTGAGGAAGAACTGGGGCCTGGAGAATGTAAGTGACTGGTCCAGGGTGATTCAACTCATAAGGGCCTGAGGCAGCCACAGCATTCATATTTTCCTGAATTCCAAATCTAGCACTCTGCCCATTGCACCATGCTAAGTAGGCAGGGAGAGCAGTGGTGTTTCTGAAGCTAAATGCAATCAGGCAGCTGAGTTTTAGGAAAAAATATATATTAACTAACATGCTCCATCTCTCTTTTCCTTTTTTTAGCTGGACACCCCCCCACACTCTGAGAATTTACATTTATGTGAGAATTATGTACTTACTATGGGAAAATGCACTTGTTTCCTCTTGTAGTGCCCTGCCCACAGTAAACACTGAATTAATGCTGACTAACTGCTTTCTAGTCCAGGAACATAAGGAGCTGTGTAAGGAGGTATGAAAAACTAGAAGATTTTATATATAATTTGTTTCCCCAGTGCCTGGTCCACGTTGTTGTTATTCAGTCATTTTTCAGTTGTGTCTGACTCTTCATGACCCCTTTTGGGGTTTTCTTGGCAGAGATACTAGAGTGATTTGCATTTCCTTCTCCAACTCATTTTACAGATGAGGAAACTGAGGTAAACAGAGTTAAGTGACTTGCCCAGGGTCATACATCTAGTAAGTATATGAGGCCAGATTTGAATTCAGGAAGATGAGTCTTCCTGACTCCAGGCCTGGCACTGTATGCACTGTGCCTCATGGCTGCCCCCCTCCATAGTAAGTATTTAATAAATGTTTGTCAGTCAGTCAACAAGCATTTATTTCACTTATTTGTTTGTTTATTTCTTTGAGCTCTTATTATGGGACAGGCACTATGCTAAGCAATGGAAAGAAAAAAGGCAGAAACTGGTCCCAGCCCTCAAGAAGTTTACATTCTGGGGCAGCTAGGTGGCTCAGTGGATAGATCCCTGGCCTTGAAGTCAGGAGGACCTGAGTTCATATCCGACCTCAGACCAAACACTTGACACTTACTAGCTGTGTGACCCTGGGCAAGTCACTTAACCCCACTGCCTAAAAAAAAAAGTTTACATTCTAATGGATTGTTTGACTAATGATTTTGAAAATCCTATTATTTAGAAGGTAATAAAGATGTGTTAAGAAAATAGTTAAGATCATCCCCTACATTCCAGAAACTCAGTTATCAAAAAACAGAATAAAAAATTGGGGGAGGGCTGGTGAATAGGGACACAACCCAGCCCCTATATATGTGGTAGAGAGTCCATAAATTTTTAGTTTGGTTTTTATCTTATGAGAAGACTTGAGGAAAGAGAAAAAGGAAGGGGCAGGTGTTCGGTCTCCTTTACTGCTCTTTCCAGAGTAGTATAATTGAGCTGTAATATAAATATTTGACGACTTTGGTCAGAAAAGGACTCAGTGCTCCTGGGCATAGTTGTGTATTACTGTGCTGTTTTTAGATTGTTTTTAACCTGCTGGGTCCAATTACTGGGTTCTATTCCAAAGCAATGCTAAGTCATTTTCTATAGCCAAATACAGCTCCAGTGTCTGGAGGCTGAGGAATATTGCTTTGAGATCTTTGGGGCCATCTGGGACCAAGAGATAAGTTCAAACATGTCAGCCATGCTATAAGCCCAGAACTGCTCTAGTCCCTGGAAATGAGCCCCTCTGGACTGAAGATTCTGGGGCAAAATGATTTTCCTAGAACCTCAATGATCTGCTCCAAGGTGGGACTTAATTATTTGTCTTTGTTACTGGGTGAGAGGGAAGGTATTAGATAGAAGCAGCATGGCACCAGGAAAGGGGCACCGAATATGGAGTAAGGACTTGAGGTTACCTTACTACATGTGCGACTTTGGTTAAAATTTGTTTTTAATTTCTCTGGGCCTCAGTTCCTTATTCTGTAAAATGAGGAGGGGGGCAGACTAAATGACCTCTGAGGTCTTTTCCAGCATTGATCCTATGATACTCTCTTCTGAAAAGAAGAAGAAATAGAAGAAACAAGAAGAAGAAGAAGAAGAAGAAGAAGAAGAAGAAGAAGAAGAAGAA
>NW_020954551.1:8319307-8369018 GCF_900497805.2 Vombatus ursinus | reverse complement strand
AGAAGAAGAAGAAGAAGAAGAAGAAGAAGAAGAAGAAGAAGAAGAAGGAGAAGAAGAAGAAGGAGAAGAAGAAGAAGAGGAGGAGGAGGAGGAGGTAGAAGAAGATTTAAAAACATCAACAAAATGTTTAAGTTTTTAAAAAGAAATAAAAGCAAATACTTGCCATTGAGAGTCAATATAGGGGAAAGAACACTGGATTTGAAATGAGATATTCTAGGTATAGGTCTCATTTCAGTCACTTGCAAGCTATGTGGGCCTTGCCAAAGTCCCTTCCCTTCTGTGGGCCTCAGTTTCCTCCCCTGTAAAATGAAACAGTTACACTAGATGATCTCTCAAAACCCTTTGAATATTACATCTTATGATCCTATGATTAATAAAGGCCACAGGGGCACAGGGGGGAATGTACTATATTTAGAGTCAGAAGCTGTAGGTTCAAATCTCCACTCCCCTGCTGAGCTACCTATGTGACCTTTGGCAAGTTTCCCCACATCTCTAGGCCTCAGTTTCCTCATCTTTAAAATAAAAGAATTGAACTAGATGGCCTATGAAGGAAGGAAAAGTGTTTACTAAGTGCTAACTCTGGGCCAAAAGCTTTACAAATATTATCTCCTTTGATTCCTTCAACAACCCTGGGAAGTAGGTGCTATATTATCCCCATTTTACAGAAGGAAACACTAAGGTAAACAAGTTAAGCGACTTGCCTGGGGTCACTCAGCTAGTAAATATATGGTGTCACATTTGAACTCAGGTCTTTTTGACTCCAAGCCCAGAACTCTATTCCTGGCACCAAAAAAGCTGCCTGTGTGGTTCCTTTCTGCATTAATGATCCTTTGATTCCTGGACAACTGCTTTTAGCATAGGAAATGTTGACTGTGGCATAAAATTGGATTGATGTTGCTGAGAGTCAAGAATAAATGTGGTGCTGGAGACAGCAGGTTATGGAACCAGCTTTCAAGTTGGAGGATGTCTGTGATAGCTCCCCAGCTTCCCAGCCCTGGAAGGAAGGAAGGAAGGAAGGAAGGAAGGAAGGAAGGAAGGAAGGAAGGGAGGAAGGAAGGAAGGGAGAGAAGGAGATTGGAGGGAGAAAAGGAGGGAGGGGAAAATAGAGGCAGGCAGGAAGGAAGGAGGGAAGAAGGAAATAAGCGTTTATTAACACCTGCTACGTACCAGGCACTATACTGAGGACTTACAAATATTATCTCATTTGATCCTCACAATTTCACAGTTGAAGAAACTGAAGAAAATAAACATTAAATGACTTGCCCAGGGTCACATAGTTAGCAAGTGTCTGAGGCCCAATCAGAACTCAGGTCTTCTGGATTCCAGGCCCAAGGCTGTCTCTATGCATTGCGTCCCTGAGCTACCTCATAAGAGGCAATATATTCACAAGGGAAGAGATTCTGATAAGGTTGAATTCTGGGCAGTCAGACAATCAAAACCAAGAACATTCTGGTTTTCCAAGCATAGAACCCAAGAATCAGAGAAAACCAGAAGCAGGGGTCAGTGTCCAGTGGCTCCCACCGCCCAACATACCAAGAGACCCCAAAATGGACATGGTGGACAGCGAAGCCAAGCTGCGCTCAAGAGCCCTGAATGACCGGGGCTTCCTCTGCAGTAAAGTCTGCCACCTGCTGGCCACAAGACCTGGGTTCTAAACAAGCGGCTGCCCGCACATTGACAGTGCCTATCTCTCCTTTCAGCAGAGATTAGCGTGGCTTATTAGGACAGACCCCTGCTTGCTACCTATCACTTAGCAAGGATCCGAGACACTTTTCCAATCTGTCAGCTGCAGCTCCTGGGCTCTGTTACCTGACCTTGAACAAGTTTAGGCTTTTTGTAAGCCTGTTGTTCCTTGAAAATTGCCTTGTGGGTAACGAAGGTACATCTGGGAATTGAGCCAGGCAGGTTCTCTAGCTGTATCTCCAGCCCTGCCCCCAGCCCCCAACAAAGGCTTAATCTATTCTTTGCAGCACTAGCAAATCTCTTCCTTCTGCACATCAGTTTCTTACATTCTGAGAAGAGACTCCTCCTGAATCAATTTGCGTCTTTGCCTCCAAACCGAAGCACATTTAGCATGGATTCCTTCCATTGAGATTTCATTAGTTGTGTGGTTTATCGGAGGGTAGGTGGTCTTATTCTGGGAAAAATCACTTTTTCTCCCGTTTGGAAAGTATTTCTGTAAAAGGCTTGCATCAAATAAGCAACAATGAGCAGATCCTATTGAGGGAAGAAGCTATTCCCAGTAGGGTTCTGAACTCTTTCAGGTGGGCAACATTCAATGGAACAACTGAAGTAAGTAAATATCAGATTTTATCATAGAGGATAGTGGATTCAAGACTTTCTTGTCAGGCCAACAGTCCTTTATGCATTTAGAAACTATTGGAAACTAATGCCTTGTCTGCAAAAGAAACATTGTCTCCCTTTTCTCAGCTTCCTCATAAGTGTCCTCTTTCCCATTCAAATGTAAACTCCTCCAGGGCAAGGACTCCTTCTTTCTGCTTATAATTCTAGTCTCAACACTTAGCACAACTTCTGGCACATAGTAAGTGCTTAATAATGCCTGGTGACTAACAACTTAATAATAATAGTCATTTGCTCGGCGCTTAATAATTCAGGAAGCACTTCACAGTTTGCAAAGCACTTTCCTCACAAAATCCTGTGAGGCAGGTACTACAAATATTATTAAACCCATTTTACAGTTGAGGAAGTTGATGCCCAGAGAAGTGAAATTGACTTGCCCACAGTCATATAGCTAATAAGTATGGGAGAAAGCAAAGAATAATGCCAGGATTTCTAAGCTTGGAATCAAGTCTTTGGACTGAGTCCTTGCTCTGCCTTTCACTAACTGTGTGACCTTAGGCAAATCACTGCATAAGAGCTGACGTTTATAGAGTACTTTTCAATCCTAGAAACTGGTCTTATTATCCCATTTCATTTATTTGTTTATTTATTATTTAGGCAATGGGGTTAAGTGACTTGCCCGGGGTCACACAGCTAGTACGTGTCAAGTGTTTGGTCTGAGGTCGGATTTGAACTCAGGTCCTCCTGACATCAGGGCCCATGCTCTATCCACTGTGCCCCCTAGCTGCCCCTTATTATCCCATTTTAAAGATAAAAAAATGGAGGCTGGGAGCTGAGGTATGATTCAAAGCCATTTTTCGGACTCTGGGTCCAGCACCTTATTCGTTCTCCATGTTCCCTCTCAGTATGGTTACTCATCTGTAAAATAAAGGGATTTGATTAGATTAGAAAGTCTTAACATTTTGTGTGTGTCATAGCCCTCTGGCAGTCTGATGAGGCCTATAGTCTCCTCCTCAGAATAATGTTTTATTGCCTCAATTCACAATTGAAGGAAACGCTGAATTTATTTTGGAGGTTGGTAAAAAAAAAATGAAAATAAAAATGTAGGGTTTTTTCTCCCATCCAAGTTCACAACCCCCCCAAAATCTACCTACAACCCCTTGGGGGTGGTCTCTGTCAACTCCAGGTTGAGAACTCCCAATCTACTTCATTTCTAAAGCTTCTTTCATCAGTCAATCAACAAGCGTTTATTTAGCCAATGTCATAGGCCAAGTACTGTACTGGGTACTGGAACACCTATCTAGAGAAGAAGATAGTCCCTGCCCTCAATGAGTTTACATTCTATTTAGTGAGATAATATATAAATATATGCAGAATATGTATATGCATATAGATACACACATATGTATATGCATGTGTGTATACACACATACACATATGTATATGCATGTGTGTATACACATATACACACATACATACATACATACAATAAATGCAAAGTAGTCTGGGAACAAAAGCCAGCAGTAGCTAGAAGAGGGGGAAGATCAGCAAAGGATTCATGTCCAAGGCAGTATTTGGGCTGCATCTTAAAGAAAACAAGGGGTTTTAATGGACAGCCATGGGAGGCAGTGAATTCCAGTCTTGGGAGATAGCCAGTCCTAAGGGCCAGAAAGGAGAGATGGAAAGTCATGACTGAGGAACAGGAACAGTTTGGCTACTTGTAAAGGGTGAGAAGGAAAGTAATGTATCATAAGACTGGAAAAGTCGGTTGAGGCCAATCGTGAAGAGTTTAAGATGCCAAACAAGAATCTGTGTTTGATCCCATAGGCCATAAGGAACTTCTGAGAGGTTACTGAGTAGAAGGCCCAACAGATCTATACTTTAAGAAATCACTTTGGCAGCTGTGTGGAGGATGAAGTGGAAAGGGGAGAGACTGGGTGCAAGAGGACCAGTTAGAAGGGTATTGCAATGGGACAGCTAGATGGCACAGTGGATAGAGCACCAGCCCTGGAGCCAAGAGGACGTGAGTTCAAATCCAGCCTCAGACATTTAACACTTACTAGCCGTGTGACCTTAACCCCATTGCCTAGCCAAAAAAAAAAAAAGAAGAAGGCTATTACAATAGTTCAGGCACCAGGTGAGGTGAGGAGGGTTTGAACCTGGTTGGTGGCATTGTAAGTAGGGAGAAGAAGCCAGATGTCAGAGACACAGAAGTAGAAAGAATAAAGATTTGGTAACTGACTAGATAAGTGAGGTGAGAGAGGGTGATGCGAAAGACTGCATCGAGGAATTGAGACTGAAAGTACGATGGTGCTGCCCTCACCACAAACAGGAAAACTTTCTAGAGGGATTTGGGGTTTTATGGGGGGTGTGAACAAGATAATGACTTTTGTTTTGGATATGACGAGTCAGAGATGGCTTTGGGACATCCAATGAAATGTTTAATAGGCAGTTAATGATGCAGGTGTGAAGTTCAAGCTAGACTGGAACTAGTTCTATAGATGTGGGCAACATCTGCGTAGAGATCATCATTAACCACATGGAAGCAATGAGGTCACCAAGTAAGAGAATAGAGAGAGAGAGAGAAGATGGCCCGGGACAGTGGGGAATGCCACCAACGGTTATGGAGAATGTTACACGTGGTGGCCCAGCGAAGGAGGCTAAGAAGGAGTGATCAGGAAGGGGAAGACCCAGAAGAAAAGAGAGAGTGTCCAGGAGGAGAGGGTGATCAGAATTCCAAAGGCTGCTTAGAGACCTATAAAGATGTGGGTTGAGAAAAGGCCGTGAGATATGACATTTAAAAAAAAAAACATCAGTAACTTCAGAGAGAGCAGCTTCAGCTGACTGATGATGTGGGAAGCCAGATTGCAGAAGACTGGGAAGTTATTGAGTGGAGAGGAAATACAGCTAATAAGTGGCTGGTGGCTTCTCTCAGAGGTCTGTCTGGGAAAAGGAGATGAGATATATAGAGGGCCATCTCCACCATTCTGTGACTCAATCTGGGCTTCAGTCAGTTCTCTTGTCCCCAAGTTTGAAGCTTCTTCTGTTCTGCAGTATGAGTATACTGAATAGTAGAGATGTATAAAGTCTTACACCAGAATTCCTAGAAAATTAAAAGAAACAAACCTTGTCCCTAAGACCAAATGGGCCACCTTCAGAGGTTCTCCCTCCATGGAGATTTTCAAGCAGAGGCTGGACAATCTGTGAATGAGTTCAACTAATAGATCACGATGTCCTGTCCAGCTCTCAAAACAGGTGACTGTGTTCACAGGTAGGGAGAAAGAGGTCAGCAGACTAGAGCAGGATCCCTTCATCCCCAGTGGCCTCACCCCAAACCACACTTTCCCAGAGACCACAAGGATCTCCTCTTCTCTGCAGGCATTGTTATCTGTCCTGTCTCCGTACCCTAAGGTTCATCCATCTTTCCATCCATCCTGCAGCTGAACATACACACATACATATATGTATATGTATATATAGTATGTATACACATGTATATATATACATATATGTGTATACAGTCCCCCTAAATATAGTATGTGCTCCTTGAAAGCAGGGACTGTCTCACTTTTCTGTTTCTATCCCCCAAAGCTTAGCACAGTGCTTGGTACACAGTAGATGCTTACTAAATGCTACTCCATTTGTTTCATGGGGAAAGCTATAATGTGAATACAGTTCCTTTGTAGGAACTTTGTAGCTATTTCCCAACATCCAAGGCAAAATGAGCCTGTCTGGTGGTAGAATTTGCGAGAGAGAGAGAGAAAGAGAGAGAGAGAGAGAGAGAGAGACAGAGAGAGAGAGAGAGAGAGACAGAGAGACAGAGAGAGAGAGAAAGAGACAAAGACAGAGAGACAGAGAGAGAGAGAGACAAACAGAGAGAGCACAAAAGAGTATGTTTGTGTGAGGTTTATGTAAAAGTCATCACAGCACATCTTATAATACAGGTTAGAACCATGTGGTGCAATGGAGAGAGCACTGGACATAGAGTCAGGAGGACTTGTGTTTGAATCCTGCTTTGGACACTTATTAGCTGTGGGACCCTGGACAAGTCACTTAACCTCTCAGGTCCTCAGTCTCCTAATGTGCAAAATAAGGGTAATAGGAATACTTACCTCACAGCACGGTGAGGATCAGATGAGGCAATCTATGTAGAGTACATGGCAAACCCTACAGCTTTCTATAATGTGGATTATTAATAACAGCAACTAGCAACAAGTAGCCAGTCAACAAATTTCCTGCCTGACAGCTGAGCATTTCTCTAGGGGCCTCCAGGGGGAAAGGATGGGAGATTCCATCTCAAAAGATGTATTTGGGATTTAGAGAAAGTGTATATTCTTTCTTTTCCATTTTTCCTCCACTGCAGGAAAATATCAGAAGACAGACTGTTAGAACAGATGAGTGTAAGGTTCCAAGGGTTTTCATTATCCCCATATGCAGTTAATGATAATATCTCAAAGGCACAAGGGAGCCAGCTTGGGATTGTGGGTAGAGTACTGGGCTCATCTCCTGCCTTAGATGCTTACTAGCTGTGTGACCCTGGGCAATTCACCTCTCTAACCCTCTAGCAACTCCCTAAGATAGCTCTCTCAAGTACTGGACAGGTTGTGATCATCACTGGATGAGGGAGCACCTTTATTCACACAATGACAGGATCCTAGATTTACAGATTGAAGGGACCTTAGAAATCATCTAGGCCAGTCTCTCTTTTGCGAGTGAGGAAATTGAGGCTGAGAGAAGGCCCAACATGCTTAATTAGACCTTGTGTTTCTACAAACCTTTTAGCTTTATAAATGTTTTCTTTTCAACAACCCTGGGAAGTAAGTAATGCACAAAATGTGATTACCGTTTTACCAAAGAGGAAACTGAGGCATAAAGAGGCAAAATGATGTGTCTACAGCTCCACATTTAGTAAGTAACAGAATTAAGCAATGAACCAAGGTCTTCAGCCTCTGAGCCTGCTAAAACACACTGCCTTGTGATACTCAGATATTTGAAAAAGCAGGTATGTTAGAGACAGTTTAACCTAGTAGATCTTCTAAAATAGAAAGGTAGGTAGTGGAGCTGAATCCTCAACCCTTTGTTGCCAGGGTTACTTTAACCACAAGAAATCTTCTGTGTACCTTTCATCACAAGTGGGAAATGAGTAGGAAATGTAGACAATTAGCCAGATGGACACAATACCTCTAGAGATGGCCCTAGACTAGGCACTTAGCCACCAACTGACTAGTGATTTTCACTTACAGCTCCATTGAATGCTTGCTATTTGTCATTGTAATCGATATTCTCCAAGGTGTACAAGTGCTATCACATACATTGGACATTAACAACTAGCATGGGAAAAGTAGGATAACCCTGAGAGGCAGCATGGCAGAGTGTGATAGATTTGGAATTCAAATCCTGCCTCAGACACTTAGTATCTCTGTGACTTTTGGGAAGATACTTCATCTCTTTGGGCTCAGTTTCCTCATTTAAAATGAGGGATTGTTCTTGATGGCATCTGAGCCCCCTTCCTTCTCTCAGTCTGATTCTATGGTCCCCATTTTCTCAATTAAGAAACATGCCCTGAGAAGTCGAATGATTTGTCCATAGTCACATAGCCAATGAGTATCAGAGGTGAGATTCGAAACTAGGTCTCTCCTGAATCGAAGTCCAGTGCTCTGTCTACACTAACCGTTCCACAGATGATTATTTCATATTCACTAAGTGCTTTCTGGAAGCTGTTCATATCTGCCTGACACTCAATCCAATCAAGGGACCAGCTACTTTAAAAATGTCTTCACAAGGAAACCATTTCCAGAGGAAAATTGAAATGTGTGGACACACCGATTAGGTGCATGGAAAGTGAGGGGGAGCATGGACACCGACCTTGGAAATGTAAGCAGTGTGGACCAATAGCCTGGATGATTCAGATGAAAGAATCCACTTGGCCTCCTGAATCAACTGACTGTTGGTTTGCACTAGCTGAAGTCAACGGAAAATGGCCAGTGCCCCCCTACACCTGAGCACCTGAACATTGTCGTCGGAGAAGACTATGCGCAGGACCTTCGGACGTGAGAAAACCAGATTGGATGATCCGTGATTGAGGTGGCGGTTGGCATGGAGTCTGCTTCTCAGACTCACCTGTTCCCCTGGGACTTTCCCATCTGGATTTTTAAATGGCATAGTCCAAGGGTGAATAACTTTCTACAACTCAAGATCTCAGATGCTGAGAAGGAAATAAATCCGACTTTTACATGTTACTTTTCTCAACCCAAGATTGGCCAATGTTCTTTACCTGGGCTTCCTAGCTTGAGAAGTAGATGGTTGAATGATTAGAAGAGTCCATACTATAATGGATGCAGCTTATATAGTGAAGAAAAATTCAATTCAATTCAACAAACATTTATTAAGGGCTTACTTTGTGTGTGTATATACACATGTAAGGAAATACACTAGGGACTTAATATATTAAAGAGCTAAAAAGTGAAACTACATTGTAAGCTGAAAGAGTTTACAATCTATTAGGTATGATATAACAAACACACACACACACACACACACACACACACACAAAAGAAAGGATAAAATACACTTTTGTTTGAAAGACCTGGGTAAGTCCAGAATTATACCCAAAAAATTACTTTTAATTTATTTTGAGTATATTTTGCATATCAATACTTGCATGTGTGTGTTTTATTTCCCCAAACAAAAAAAAATTTTAAAAGCTTCTTGAGCTCAGGGACTGTTTCATTTATGTCTTTGTATTCTCTGTACCTAGCAATGTGCTTAGCAAATAGTAGGTGTTTGGTAAACGTTTGTTGATTAACTCTAAATGTATGGCTCATCTGCCCTAAACTCCCTGAAGCACATTGTTTTATCTTTGTCTCCATGTTTGTCCTTTCAGCACAGTGCTAGGTACTCAGTAAATGCTGCTATCAATTAGTCAAGAAGCAATTATTAAGCACTTGCTAAGTGCCAAGCACTAGCTTAAGGCTGGGGATACAAAGAAAAGTAGAAAACAATCCCTTTTCTCAAAGAGATTGAAATCTAAAGAACTGAGAGTTTGATTAAAAAGTATGGAATTTTTCTTGCTTAGGATGATGCATTACTTTGACAGTAGCCAAAGTAACCTTGTGATTCATTCATCACAAAGGGCATCATGTATTTTAAATGATTTGCCACCTCATTTTTAATTGACTTCCTGAGAGTACGAGACAGAAGGGGGTGGGAGGAAATCCCCATCATGGATGCTGTTTATATAAGTAATGGCTAGGATTGTTTGCTTGGTATAACTGAGGTGAATTGTATTGCTCAATTCAACCAAATTTCATAAGCCTGCAGGGATTAAGGACTTACTGTGTCCTTCATGCAATGTGGGTATGCACACACAAAAATCAGTCATTATCTTGGTTTATTTTTATAGCCATGGAATCCATGTTTGTATAATGTTAAGGCTCTAGATTTTAATCCTTACCTTTAGCAAATAGGCCATAGAAAGGATTTATTTATTTTAACAAATGAGAACCCACAGTTTGCCATATGGATTTGGAGAACAATTAAAATTTATGTTTAAGTCCATAGACAGAGCATCAGTATAATTTACAAAGCTGAAGGAAACCAAGGGGCTGGAAAAGAGAGAGATGTATGCCCCCTCCCCTTAAAATTGAACTCAATTGTAATTTAAAGCAAACTATTTTAATTATGCAGGATGATTAGATTAGGTGGAAGGTTTGCGTATTTTGTCATGTAGAACACTGAAGTCAATGTTTGCTAATGCGTTCTATTAAGAGACATCAACACACACAAACGCGCACGCACAAACACACGCACACATACACTTGGTGGAAAGAAAACAAGTTTTAACATGGAACATGGATTCTGACCTTCATTATTCTGTCTAAAGTCCTCATTTACACATATCCATGCTGAACCATGATTCAAGCACCTGTTTCAGATGTGAGTTTGTGATTCAATGAGAAAATTAGTCCAAGGGTCTGCTTGTCTTCCCTTCCTTTCCTCCCCACCCCCACCCCAAACATCTTTACACTTTTGAAATTGGCTGTGGTAGATAAATATTTATTGAATAAATTTAGTGTTAAATAAATATTTATTGAACAAATATTGCTTAATTATTCATCAAGGCAGCATAATATAATGGATAGACAGCTGGCCCTGAAGCTAAGAAGACCTGGATTTAAGTCTTGCCTCTGACAGACTGTGTTAACCTAGACAAGCAACTTTAACCTTTCAGTGTCCCTAGATGACTCTGGAAGACTCTATTTTGCAGAGAAGGTCCTACCCTGCATTGGCAGAGGGAATTTCCTCACATGGGAGTTCCCTATAGTGAGGAAACCCCAAGTTCAGTCCAAATCCTGAATTATTCATCATCTCTCTGCAGCTCCTCTCTAACACTTGCTTTAGTTTCTTCTTATCTTCTAGGATAGCCATAAGAGGCCGTCCAAAGTCTTTTTATTTTTGCCCCTTTGTTGACAGTTTATTCAGTCTAGGCAAGCAAAAACAAATGGCCAGTGATAAGATGACCTTAGTCTATATGCTTAGTGTAACCAGAATGAGCTCCTTGAAGGCAAGAGCTGTCTGTTTTTGTCTCTGTGTTCTAGCACAGTACATGGGATGGAGGAGGTGCTTAATAAATGTTTGCCAAATAAATAAATCAATGAGCTTGGAGTCAGGACACCTGGGTTTACATTCTGGCTCTGATCTTTACTATCTTTATGGCTGTGGGCAAAGCAATTGATACCTCTGATGGATTATTAAACAACCATTCAAGACATGTTTAGTACCTATTGTGTGCACTGGAGATAAGAAGGCAAAAATGGAAGAGCCCCTTCTCTTAAGGACTTTGTTTACATTCTATTGCAATGCAGGGAGAGTATAGGAGAAACTGGGCTGCTTTTAGAGTCAAAGAATCCAATCTCAATTTCAAACCACATCTCAGCTATCTACTATCTATAAGATCCTGAGCAAGGCTCTCTGAGCCTCAGTTTCCTCAACTGTAAACTAATTTATAGTTATAGAGTAAATTTGGAGCATTATCCCTGAGGTACCTTCCAACCCCATATCCTATGACCCTCAGTCTTCTGATTCATGAAACAGGGACAATAGACCGTGAACTCCCTTCTTGACAGAACTGTTGTGAAGAAGATGCTTCATAAAACGTAAAGTGATATTGACATAGGAATTCATATGATTGTTGCTGTCATTCACAATCCACAATCCCTCCAAAAAAAAACCACATTCTTTACTACCATTATATTGTGAGCTTCTTGTGAGAAAAGACTGTTTTTGCTTTTCATTGTATCCCTAGCACTTGGCACAGTGGCTAGCCATAGTCGGTGCTTAATAAATGCTTGTTGACTTGAGTTGACTACTGATGCATTAGACTGTCTAGTCTGGTTTATCTGATACTTGCCTCAACTCTGAACTCCACATTGTCAATGAAGATAAAACCTCAAAGCTTTTTTTCAATATGTTCAAGATCTATGATACCAACATGGAATACTCTTGCCATGGAAGTTCCCTCCACCAACTCCAATATCAAATATCTAAAATCAAAATAACTAAATCCCAAATTGTTGCTCAAATAATATAGACAATAAGTGACTTGCCTAGGTTCACACAGCTAGTATCAGAGAAAAGATCTGAACCCAGGTCTTTCTGACTTCATGCTCAATCTATTTACTGTGCCATGCTATGTTTATTCCTTCAGTACATGAGGAATTATTTCAGGCTTACAACTCAAAATAGAATTGGCCATTTCACTGAAGAGACAGTCTCCAAGGCATAAACGAGGGAAATTGATCAGGGCTCTTTGGTAAAATTGTCCTTGTATTTATGAAAGAGCTCCTTACACAACTATGTTCTTAGTAACAAAAGGGTTGTTTACATATTGGCTTATTTTTTTTCCAGAGGCATATTGATGCTCTGATTCAATTCAGTAATCAATTCAGAGAATTCAGTTCAGAGAGTTGGGTAAGTAGCATAAGGACTGGTGTGGAAGAGACTGACTGAGGCACTGGTTGCTGTTTGCCAGGTTAGAGAAGAAAAAGTTTGTGTGGTAGGCATTCATCTCCAGAGCCTAGTAGAGCTCAAGAACCACTAACATACAGTGTCTACACAACTGGATAAAAAAAAACTGGTGTTTATCAAGCATATTTTGTATCTATGTGTGAATTATATCAAATGATTGATTTATTGTTGTGATTGTTGAGTCATTTCAATCATGTCTGACTCCCGTGACCTCATTTTGGGGTTTTTTTGGCAAAGATTTTGGAGTGGTATTTCCTTCTCCAGCTCATTTTACAGATGAGAAACTGAGGCAAACATGTTTAAATGACTTACCCAGGGTCACACAGCTAGTAAGTGTCTGAGGCCAGATTTGAACTCAGGAAGATGAGTCTTCCTAGTTCCAAGCCCATCTAGCTGCACATTGATTGATCACTAAGTATTTAATGATAATAGATAATTTATGTACTATTGTATGAATTATATCAAATAGTTGCTTAATCAATAAGTATATAATAATAATAATAATAATAGCAAGCATTCATATAGCACTTTAAGGTCTGCAAAGTGCTTTATAAATATCATCTTGTTTTATTAAGCACCTGCTATGTCCCATGCACTGTGCTAGATACAAGTCAAGTAGAATTTATTAAGTTCTTACTATGTGCCAGGCACTATACTAAGGGCTGAGTATTCGAAGGCCAAAAACAGTCCCAGATCTCAGAGAGATCACAATTTAATGGGGGAGCCAGCATGCAAATAATTCTATATAAATACGATTGAAACAGGATAAATGAGATAATCCCAAGAGGATTATGATGAATTGGGAAAGGCTTCTTACAGAAAGTAGGACTTCAGCTAATACCTGAGGGAAGCCATGGAAACCAGAAGGCAAAAATGAGGAACAAGAGAGTTCCAGGCATGGAGAACAACCAGTAAAAATAAAATGCCCAGGCACAGGAAATGGAGTATTGCATTGAAGGAACAGGAAGGAGGTCAATGTCACTGGATTGCAGAATACATAGAGAGGAGAAAAGTGTATGCAGACTAGAATACAACAGTCCCTATTTACATTCCACTAAACCCATAATTCTATGGCAAGTCATCGAATGCTGCTGTTAAATTAACAAGTTCCATTCAACTGGAATTTGTACAGTGGATTGCAAAGCAAGATGCAAAATACATATAGCATGTCCCAAAAGTCTTAGTGCTTACTGTAAGTAGTTAAAACTGCAGTAAGACTTTAGGGACCCAATAGATTTCATAAGTGTATGTTGTATGGCTTAATGTCATAGAACATACTGTCTCCAAAAACTTGAAATTGATTATCATCCAAAGGGAAATGGAGATGCACAAAGTCGGGGTGAACAGGTTGAGACATATTAAAGATGAGGAAATTTGCAGGAGAAGTGGTATGATGGTTATCAGAGATTTGTATTACTGGGAGAAAAGATGAGTCAGCTCTGAGGGATGGCCAATGGACAGCCTATGAGAACCCCTGGAATCCGTGCCATCCATCTAAAAAAAATAGGACAAAGGAAACCAACACATTGGGTAGGCCTTCCCAGAAAAATTTTGGGAGGACATGGATGAGAAAAGGTTTTTTGTCTTCACAACACTGGGTATTAAGTGTTATTATTATCACTCCCATTTCACAGGTGAGGAAACTGAGTCAGACAGAAGTTAAGTGACTTGCCAAGGGTCACCCAACTGGCAAGTGAAATATAGTCTGGGACTGGGCAAATGTAGATGATCTAGGTGAGAGCTTTCACTCGCTTTTAAAAAATGACATCCTAACCTTGGGCAAAATCTCCATGATGAGCAGCTGAATTCTTAAGTCCCCACCAGGGAACAAAAGGTCTCCTGGTCTCTGAAGGTTCTCAGCCCCTAGCAGGGAGAAGACGAGCTTAGGGCCAGATGGCAGGTCGTCAGTGCTAGGTGGTCCCCGGCATCCTGGAGGAGGCTTGGATGGAGCCCAGCACCACGTGAAAGTGAGTGATGATGGCGAGGGGTTGGAGCTCTTATTTATAAGACAATGAGCTGGGCCCTGGGGTAGGTACAAAGTTGAATAAGCTGCCAACCTGCTTACAGTCAAGTCTGGGGGCATGAGGCAGGCAAACAAATAGCTTTGATACAAAAGAGAGTAGGTTTTGTGTTCATAGACAACACAGCCTTCTGGAACAGAGTGCAGGGCTTGGGGTCAGGAAGGCCTGGGATCACAGGCTGCCTCTGACGCTTACCAGCTGTGTGAGCGTGAACAAATCATAAACCTCTCTGTGTTTTAGCGCCCTTGTCTGTAAAATGAAGGGAGTGGACAAATTGGCATCCGACATTCCTTCCAGCTCCTAGTCTCTGATCCCATCTTCGTAGAGCATATTTCTATTTATTGGTGACATATCAAGGTCACACTGCTGCCACAGTAATCTTCCTAATGCAGAAGTCTAATCATGCCACTCCCCACTGCTTGCCAAATAAAATACAACTTGCTTTGCCTGACTTCCAAGGTTCTCATAATCTGAATCCAACAAACTTTCCCAACCTGTCATAAACTACTCTGTTTTGTGCATTATTTTGTTCCAGTCACAACGGACCCCTCCCTGTTCCTCAGTCTTGCCCTGCCCTCTTCTAGGCCCACCGTGCCCATCTCTCCATGGAATAGATTTTGTCCTCATGGCAGATCATAGAATTTGTAGCTAGAAGGGACCATGAGGATCAAGAGATCCATGCCCCTCATTTGAAAGATGAAAAAATGTAATTCTCCGAGATCTGCAGGGACTGGACCAAAGTGAGGCAGGTTGGATTCAAGGTCAGGGCCTATGACTCCCCATTCACTGCCCTCTCCACTATACCAGGCTATCCTACTGCGTGCTCTCTCCCTTTCATCAATGCCTGGACTCGAGGGGCACCTTCTCCTTGAAGCATTCCCTCAACCCTAGATCTCAGTGGCCACCAAGTCTAATTTCCATTAGGCAGGGTAGCATAATGGAAAGAGCACTGAACTTGGAGTCCCAGGACCTGAGTTTAAATCCTGGCTCTGAGGCTCTGTTTCCTCATCTGTAAAATTTAAGGGGTTGGACTGTATGGTCTTTAATGTCCACTCCAGCTCTGGAGTTATGATTTTATGCTTCCATCTATGTCATCTCTCTCTCTCTCTCTCTCTCTCTCTCCTTCTCTGTATCTCTCTGTCTCTCTTTCCCTGTCTCTGTCTCTATCCTTTCTGTCTCTCTGTGTCTCTCTTTCCCTGTGTCTATCACTGTCTGTCTCTGTCTCTCTGTCTGCCTCTCTCTCTCTGTGTGTCTCTGTCTCTCTTTCCTTTTCTGTCTCTGTCTCTGTACTCTCTGTCTTTCTGTATGTGTCTCTTTCCCTGTGTCTGTCTCTGTGTCTCTGTGTCTCTGTCTCTTTCTGTCTCTCTGTCTCTATCTCTCTGTGTCTGTTTCTTTCTGTCTCTCTGTCTCCGTCTTTCTGTGTCTCTGACTCTTTCTGTCTTTCTGTCTCTGTCTCTCTCTCTCTCTCTCTCCCTCTCTCCCTCCGACCCTCTCTGTCTCTAACACACACACACACACACACGCGCGTGCGCGCGCGCGCACACACACACACACACACAGGTACAAGCTCCTTGAGGACAAAACTCTTGTTTCATCTTTGTGTGCTTAGCTATCTGTCTACTGTAGTATTTTAAACATAGGTGCTAAGAGACTATTTCTTTGAATGAATGAAGAACAAAGGAGTAAACTGATGGAATGAAGTTAGGCACTCAGAGGAAAGCCAAATCCCTTGGGGATTTGGGCTGGAAGTTACAAGGCATCCCACTTTCTTAAATCATTAAAAATGAACAGATAAGTGTCGAGCTGTGCCTTAGAACAGCATCTCCATGCTGACCGGAGGCTTCCTTCATTTTCAGCAGCTGATTGCGTTTTGGAGAAGTCTTGTCCTAGAGGAGAGGGCAGAGGTTTGGAGGTGTTCTATTTTTGGATACCACCATTGGCTGAGATATTTCTGCAGCAAAAGGAAATTTCCTTGGGAATATGAGGTTGAATTTTCCCTGCACCACCCTTTAACTGGTCTTGTTTAAAGAGAAGTGAGAAACATTGCTAGCGCGTGACTGCCCTCTAGTGGCCTAGCCCTGGTATGTAGCTATCAGTTACCCTGGGCTCTATTGAATAGACTCATTTTTTTAAATCTTATTTTTATTTATATCATTTGTTTTTCCCTCTCTACTGGTTTCCCAGCTAGGAAGGGATGGATCCAAATTCCATCTCTGACACACATGGACTGCGTGACCCTGAACAGCTTTTCAGTGCTCTAAGCAACCCTAAGACTACAAATTTAAAAAAAAAAAAAAAGGCGCCAACCTGAACTGGTAAAGGGAGTTACCTCACCTGGAAGTTCTCTATATGAATGAAGTCACAGGACTAGTCCTTATCCCTGTCTTTTGTTTTTACATCACATTTATTTCTAAAGATATCTCTCCCCTCAACATTGAGACAAAGACTTTAAAAAACAGTTCAGCTAAACCAAGCAGTTTTGACTGACAGTATTTTCAGTATTCCTCACCCATTGACTTTGGCCCTCTGTAAAGAGGAGAGGCAGCTAGGTGAGTTTTCCCAGTTCTTCTCTGGATACAAGATTGGTCATTAGAGTTTTGTAGCACTCTTTTGGTTTTGGTTTTTCGTTGTTGTTCTACCTATTAATATTTCAACAGTTTTTCTTACTGAGTGTTGATTTTGTGTGGCTATCCCTATTATTGGGGCAGCTAGGTGGCTCAGTATATAGGGCCCTGGGCCTGGAGTCAGGAAGACCTGAGTTCAAATCCAGCCTCTGACACTTACTAGCTATGTGACCCTGAACAAGTCACTTAATCCTGTTTGCCTCAGTTTTCTCATCTGTAAAATGAGCTGAAGAAGGAAATGGCAAACCACTCCGCTGTCTTTGCCAAGAAAACCCCAAAATGGGTTGCAAAGAGTCAAACATGACTGAAAATGATTAAACAAAAAATCTCTATTATTAGGTATTAAAATTTTAAAATCCCTATTATTAAGTATTCAAGTGGTAAATTGGATTGAGCCCCATAACAAAAGGCAATATATTAATCAATGTGTCCCTGTCTTGTCCACATCTGAATAATATTAATAACTGACATTTACCTAGTCCTTTAAAGTCTGCAACATACTTTACATAATATTCTCATATAAGCCTTGCAACAACCTTGTGAGGTAAGTACTCCAATAATTATCATTCCCAATTTATAGATAAAGAAACTGGGGCCCAGAAGGCTTAAGTGATTTGCCTGTTATCACCTAACAACCAAAGTTCAGAAGTGGCATAGGAACCCAGGTTTTCCCACCTACAAGTTCAGAATTCTGTATGTTAAGCCATCCTGCATCTCACAGAGCAGAAAATGTAAACTAGAAACTTGCCAATGCTGGTGTCGTTGACTTTCCCTATAATGGCAAAGGAAAAGAGATCTGTAAGCCCATGGGAGCCCTGCTATTTCTTCTGCCCCTGCAAGAAACTGAGAGTGACCATTAAGAAAAAAAGTAAAGGATGGGCGGTCCTCCTCCCACCCCACACCATCCACCAAAGCAAAGACATTTTTCTTAGTGTCAGTTCATAACCTCATTCCTGGATGAGCCTTCAGAAAATGCCATGCTCAATCAATCTATAAATATTTAATAAGTACCTGTTCTGTACCCAGCATGGGCCCAGACACTGAGGTTGGGGAGGAATAGGGAGATGCATAGTCCTTGCCCTTGAGGAATTTATAAGCTAAAGATAAATACCCATGAAACAATTAGATAACAAGAGTTACACTACGAGACAGTGACTGTAGGCACAGCAGGAAATCAAAGATCTAAAAGGGGAATGCTTGGGGAGGAAAGATTCATGACAGAAGATGGATCTTCAAAGATGAGAAGGACCTCTGTATGTCCAAGAGAAGCATAGAAGGTATTATAGGTACAAAAAATGCTTGAATAAAACATAAAGTTTAGAATGAATCAACAGACAGCAAATTGCTTGGCCTTCCTGACCAAAGTGGACACTGGATTTGAGGGAGGAGCCAGAAATACAATTGGATGAAAGAGTTGACTCCTTCCCAGTGCAGTTAAGCCTTTCTCTTCTATAGTACAGATCCCTCCTGGCTCTGGAAAGCCTTGCTACCTCCACTTAGGGCATTCATGCTATGCAAATCTGGCTCAAGGATGCTATCATAGACCAGCCTACGACCTTAAGCAAATAGCCAAATCATCTAATTGAGATACTGTAGCAGTGGATTTACTTTCAACCCCTATATACAAACTCTCCAGAAATTTCACTTACAGGAACTCCTTTGTATTTGAGTAGATGGGATGGGGGAAATACAGTTATTCTCTGTCTCTTCTTTTCTGGGTCTTGAAAGCCAATAATGATGTCTCCTGAGTACAGTAACTGATTGATGACTCCAGGCTTCTCAGAATTGTGTTAAGATTCCCGGGTTCAGAAACACTATTGCAAAATCACCCATGATACATCTTTCCTTTTTCCTCTTGGTTTCCACCAAGTTGTGTCCTTTCTGCTGCCATCAACATCCACATTTCCCTATTACAATTTTTAAGCTTATTTAATCCCCACCAATCATAATCCTCTTGTAACGGCAGCACCACACATAGCAGCCATACATATAGCCTCCTAGGAAGTAGAATCTCATGAGGTAATGTTCTCTGGGCCTCAGGCATCATGGGATACTTTTCTCCTTAACCATACCCATTACATTTCTTTCTTTGTTTTCCCTCCTGTTCTCTACAGAAACAGCAACCTATCTTACTCCTCCAGGAACATGGCATGTTCTTCTAAGTTCCATCCTATTGTAATTACCATGAATTTTTTTAAAAAAATAGGCTTATTATTTCTTCAATGTAGTAAAGTCCCAGAGAGGAAATTCCTTCCAGTGAAGAGTCAGATCTCTTTTGCAACTAATAGGCTTTGTGAGCTGAATGGATCACTGAGATGACTGGTGACTTGCCAGGTTCATACAACCAGTACGTATCAGAAGCAGCACGTGAACCCAGGTCTTCCTGATATGAGGTCTACTTTCTATCTACTATGCCAGGGATTGAAATTCATATAATTTTAGAGTGAGAAATGACCAATCCATGGAAAGGATGTACTTCAGTTAAAATCATCTAGTCCCAGGGTCCTTAACTTCTTCCCCTAAGTACCCACAGATAAATTTCAGGAGATCTGTAAACTTGGAAGGGAGAAAGAACTACATCTTGATTTTCACTGTCTAATTAAAATTTAATGTTTTCTTTAATTATGATAAATTATATCCATCTGTATCTATCTATATATATATATATATCACTATAGTTACAGTGATAGATATAGACATAAAATTCTGATGAGTACCCCAGCTTCACCAGACTGCCATGGGGTCAATGACATAAGAAAGAGTAAGAATCCTTGCTCTATTCCCACGCCCTCATTTTACAAAAAGGAAAATGAGGCTCAACTAGAAGTCAAGGCTGCTGGCTAATGCTCCAGAACTCTCCTTCGTCCCCACACAATGGGGACCACTTAATGACAGGTGCCTCAAGCAAGGCTACTATCACCACCTGTTGCTGAGGAATGAAGATAACCAGGACCCTTTGCAAGGAGGAATCCTTCAAAGAGTTGACTCCCGTGACTCCTTAGAGCTCTTAGTCCCAAGGGCTGGCCAAGGCAAAGTAGAGCAGTTGTATTCCCAAGAGGATGTGTGTGATTCTGTGGGGCTGAACATCTTCCTGTAAAATCTGGTTTAAGTAAAATTTAATGAGAACAAACAGCCTAGCCCATGAACAGTAAACACAAATCAATAACATCTAGCAATAATGAATGTTCTTAGCGGCAACAGTAACAGATGTGATGCTTCCAACTCACAGAGTCATTGATCATGCCCCAAGCTCAGCACGCCGATAAATAACCTCATGGAAATCATTTGGGTCGAGGCCCTCAGGAAAACAAGCCCATCAGTAACTAGGGACGACCTGCAAATAATCAATCTAGGGCCTCAAACAAAACAGTTCTCAAGGAGATCATTAGGACAGGGCCCTGAGGAATAACAACAAATTACTTCTTAGTCCCAGGATCTCAGAATTAGAAGGGACATAGGAGGCCGTCCGGTCAAGTCTTTGCCTAAATTTCTCCTACGACACCTCCTACAAGCAGTCAAGCAGCACATTCCGTTTTTGGACAGCTCTGGTTCTTAGTACATTTTCCCTTTCATCCACCCTAAATTTGATTTTTGAAGCTTAATTTCAATTCAATTCAGTGAGCATTTAATAAATGCCTTGTGCGTACCACGAACCCTTCTAGGCCCTGAGAGGTCTAAAGACCAAGATGAACCAGGCCCTGCCCTCAAATAGCTCTCATTCCCCTGGGTCATAGAACCCTAGATTTAGAGCTAGAAGGGACCATCTGATCCAACCTCCTCATTGACAGATGGGGACACTGAGGCCCAGAGAGGTTAAGTAAATTGCCCAGGATAATAGATAGAATCAAAGAGTCAGAACTGGAAGGAGCTTTAGAGGTCGTCTAATGCTACTCTCTCATTTTACAAAAGAGGAAACTGAGGCACAAGTCATTTAAACAGCTTACCCAAGCTCACAGGATCAAGAGCTGGACAAGATATTAGAAGTCCAACTTCCTCATTTTACAGATGTGGAAACTGAGGCAAGTATAAGTAAAGTCCCTTTCCTCATTTTTTGATGGAGGTCCAGGTGCAAAGTATGTTCTACCTTACCACTCTGGATCCAAGGGAGATCCAGGGAGAAATGACAGAAATCTGAACTAAATGATTAAGTCTGAGTATTCAGTAACAGCAGGGAGGTCAGCCGCTACCGGGGGCCCTTTCACACATGCTGCTCTGAGTCCTACACTCTTCTCATCCAGCATCCCTATCTCCACTAGCCATCCATATAGGTCTAGCCTGTGAGGTTCCAACAGAAAAAAAAGAAGGAAACAAGCACTTATTAAAATGCCTACTATGTGCTTACTGCCTGGCACTGTGCTAAGTGCTTTAAAAATATTATCTCCTTTGATATTTTCACAACAACCCTGCAAGACAGGTACAATTATCTTCATCTTACGTTTGAGAGAACTGGAGTTAAGTGACTTGCCCAGGGTCACACAGCTAGTAAGCGTCTGAGGCCAGATTTGAACTCAAGAAGAGGAACTCAAAGAGTCCAGGGCTCTATCAGCTAGGGAGCCACCTAGATGCCCAGAAGAAGAGGCAGGCAAAATACTGATGTCGAAGCTCAGATGTACCTAATGGCCATGGCTAATCACCTTTATACAGTGTGACCCCCAGTATAGACAGATGAAGTAAGTGGTACCACTCTGGTACTTGAAAATTTCCCTGTTCCCAAACTTTTCCTTTCCCCATATTCTATATTTGAAATTTCCACCATTAGAAAGTCATTCCTTTGAATCAAGGCACTACATTTCTACAGGTCCACAACAAAATAAACAGCCTTGAGAAAGTGTATCATCAACCCCATAAACTCCTCCAGGGCAGAGACTGCTTTTGCCATTGCATCGCCAGTATTTAGTGCAGTGCCTAGTACTGGCATAATTAAATTGGGCATTTAAGTAATGTGTGTTGATTGATTGGCTGATTGATTGAATCTGTTCTCTCCCCCTCTTCCACACACACACACACACACACACACACACACACACACACACACACACAGAGTTTAGAAAAAGCGTTGATAAGCTACACAATGGTCAGAGAAGGGCACCTGGGATGGTGAAGGGCCTTCAGTTCACGTCCTATAAGGATTGGCTGCAGGAACAAGGCATATTTCTATCCTGGAAAAGAGGAGACCCAGAAGGGATGTGACAGGGCCGTGAAATCCATGTCGTTGAGCTCTTTGTTCCGTTTGGCCATAGAGGGAGACGTCAGTGGAAGTCACAGAGATACCAAGGCTTGTTCGAAGGCCAGACATCCTAACAAGCTGCCCAGAAGTAGAAGGAGCTGCTCCTCAAGGTGGTGGGTTCCCCTCACTGAGGGCCTTCAGCAGAGAATGGATGGCCGCAGCATGGGCTGCCTTTACTGCGTCCTTCTCATCTATGTTCAACCCAGAAAATACAGGTTAGCATGCCAGAGTCTTCCCAGGCCATTGATAGAGGAGCTAATACCCGTTCCTCCCTCAGGAGGCCTGTGAATCAGGCTCATGGAAGTTGTATGGAGAAAAGATTTACTTCTTTTTTGTTGTTGTTCAGCCATTTTTTCAATCGTGTCTGACTCTTCATGACACCATTTGGGGTTTTTTTGGCAAAGATGCTGGAGTGGGTTGCCATTTCCTTCTCCAGCTCATTTTACAGATGAGGAAACTGAGGCAAACAGGGTGAAGTGACTCACCCAGGGTCACATAGCTAGTAAGTGTTGGAGGCCAGATTTGAATTTAAAATAAGTTTTCCTGACTCCACACCCAGCACTTTATCCACGAGCCACCTAACTGCCCTTAGAAGTGAATTAAAGTCACAGCCATTATATATAAAAGAGACCAGAACCCAGGTTTCCTACTTCCCTCTCCCGTAGGATCAGAGGACCATAGATTAGTGTGTATTCCTCCCACGATAATGTGAGTTTCTCAAGCACTCGGGTCAGCTCTTAGGCCCAGAGGTCCACAGAATACGAAATGACAGCAGCTTGGAGGTCATGGGAACGGAGATTTAGACCTGGAAGGTCCCTCACAGGCCGTCTAGTGCAACTGCCTCATTTTACTGATGAAGAAACTGAATCCCCGAGGTTAAATGACTACGCCAAGGTCATGTCGGTAGTAGGCTGCAGTGGTGGGATTAGAACCCAGGGTCTCTGGCAACAAAATCCAGTGCGTCTTTCACTCTACTTGCCTGCCCCCAACAAGAATGAGTAGGAGATTGGATCCTACAGCATTTCAGGAGGGCCTAGAACCATCTCACAGCTTCCGTCTTCTCTCCCTTCACGCCCTGACAGATCTACTAGAAAGAAGAAAAGGAAGGAAAGGAGGGAGCCCACCCACCCTAGGCACATTTCATAGTATACAAATTTAGGATTAGCGGTGATCGCCATCTGGTGGCCACATCTGAGAATGACAGAAGGCATTCTGGTTAAATGTCTACACAGCCAGGACTCCATTAATCTCTCACGATGAGGAAGGAGAGAACCTGGATAAGTGAAATCTACACAAGCCCTTTCACCCTCCCAGGTGCCCTCATCTGGACACCAACCCTACTTTTGGCCATCAATTTCATCCTTCCTCATTCCTGCCTTGTTCACTTAATTTCCTCGTTTTTCCCTCCTTTCCCTTGGACTACAAGGAGTGTGTCTGAACAATTCAGACAAACTTGGGAGGCAAATCATGCCTATGTGTATACAGAGCTAAGTCGTGGTTTCCAAGAGCTCACCTTGAAAGAAGGGAAGGGAGAAAAGGTTCCAGCTTTGTGACGGTGTCACTGTTGGGAACTCCTGAGACTAACAGAAGTGTGCAGGCCTGGTCCTGGGGAGTACTGAGGGCAGTGACGATTAAAGTAACTTGCTCGAAGTGATGATCTCAAAGCTACAGAAGCACGATTTGAGCCCAGTTCTTCCTGCCTTCTAGGCAGGCTCTCTATGCCCTATGCCAGGCAACCTCTTATATAATACCTTAAAGTGGACAAAGCGTTTTCCTCACAACCACCTTGTGGAGTAGAGAACATCAGAGACCTGTTGTACAGTTAAGAAAACTGAGCATAGAGAGGTTAATCACCCTGACCAGTTAGACATCAAACCAGTGGTAGAGTCAGGGATTGGCCTCCTGTCTCCAAACATGGAGGTCAGCGCTCTCTTCAAAATACCCCACTGCCATCTGAGGGGTCTGGGGCAGGTGATGGCTAAGCCCCCTTCTAGCTCTAACGTGCTACCATCCTATGATCTTTTGCATATTTATAAAACGTAATTTCTAAACCTTATACTTTGCAACAATTTCTAAACAGAGCCTTTTAATGCATAAATAAAATTTTTGATACTCCACTAAAGACATCAAATGCATTAATGGCCCTCAGCACTCAGAACAAATCAACCAGACCAATCAAAGGGGCAGATGTTACATTAACAAGAAACAAAGCGGTAGGTTTGAGCGTCCCTACTTTCCTCCCCGATCCATGGTCCCCACTTTCCCCTAGCCTTCTGGTGGTAGTGCCAACAATAGGAAATATCCCACCACTGGCAGAAATGCCCTCAGTTACTAGGATTCTAGAGTTCTTTCGATGTAAAATCTAAGTGCTTCCATCATTTAGACTTCCCATGCTCCACTCCCCCCCAAAAAACCCTCTCGTAAGTGGTTCAGTTGCCTAAATCAGACAATGGCAGCAGTTCCTTCATACATGAGTATGCCTAGCCAGACTCAGAATCTCAGAGGCCACCCGGGCCAATGTGTAACTGAAAAGAGAATCCCACTTCCGCGTACTTGATGAGTGGCCATCTGTGAAGATTACCAGGGAGGGAGGATCTATTCCCTCCCAAAGTGGCCTCCTCCACATCTGAGTAGCTTCATATTTCTTTAAAACAACTATCATATTCTCCTGCCCCAACTCTGAATCTTCTTTTCACCGAGCTAAATATGCCTAGCAGCTAGGTGGTACACTGGAATGAGTACTGGGCCTGAACCAGTCACTTAACCCTGTTTGCCTCAGTTTCCTCATCCATAAAATGAGCTGGAGAAGGAAATGGCACTCCATCATCTTTGCCAAGAAAACCCCAAATGGGCTCATGTAGAGTCGAACCCAATTTTAAAAATTGACCAACAACAAAAATATGGCCAGTCCCTTTAACCCTTCCTCTAATGGTGAGACCTCAAGGTCTGGTTGTCCTCCTCTGTATACTCTTCAGCTTATCAGTGTCCTCCCTAGAATGTGGCACGGTGCTTGGCCCATTGAAAGCACTTAATGAATGCTTGTTGACTGACTGAAAGAACCCCAGAACTGAACACAACACTGCAGCTGGAAACAGGCCATGGCAGAAGGCTGTGGGACCCTCACATCCAGGCCTGGTCACTCTCCCTCTCTTCATGAAATCTAAAATCACATTGGCTTTCTTGGCTCTCAGGGCCCTCTGTTCCTCATATTGAGTTGAATCCCAACAACCAGTTCATGGGGTTTTTTTGTTTAGTTTTCAGATGAACTCTTGGCTGTCTTGTCTTCCCCGTTTTGTACTTAGGAAATTAATATTTTTTAACTTCATTGTACTAGAGGCCAGAACACGGTTCTTGAAATATATTAGCACATGGAAAACCCGATATGACCAAGTGGGTTCATCGTGTCCAACATGTCCCACAATTGTGTGATGTGCCTTGCTACGACTTGTTGCGTGCATCGAATTTGGGGGCATTTTCTTCTGCTCTAATTCAACAGTAACTTTGTTTTTTGTTTTTGTTTTATTTTAAAGACTAGGTCTCCCTATCTCATTCAGGTTGTAAGTGTAGGCTACTCCTGGGTCTGGTTCTGCTCTGATCAGTTTGAGAACTTTGGCCTTGACTGTCTTCTGATGTGGGCCAGTTCACTCCCTCCTTAGACAACCTGGTGGCCCATCATTCCCAGACACTCACCATAGTAATGACAAATTCAATGCAAACACATGAATGGCTTAACTTGCCACAGCTCAGAACTCCCAAGCTCAAGAGATAGAGTGAGTTTTTTTGTAAAGCACTTAGCAGAGTATCTGACACATCGTAGGTGCCTAATAAATGCTTATTCCATTCCATTCCAAGAGATCCACCAACCTCAGCCCCCCCAAAAGCAAGGATTACAGGCATTCACCAACATACCTGGCTGTACAACCCCACCTGCTTTCTCCTCCCTTTGAAAGAGGGATTTTTCCTTACCAATAATCTTACCATGAATACCTGTGAGTGACGCATGAACCAGGAGAAAGGAAAGCCACGTCCAATACACCCAATCCAATGACTCTAGAGTTTCATGGCTGGCATATAATGCCTTGGATAATTCATAACAATTTACAAGCAATCAGGACCTATAATGAAATTATCATTCCCAGCTTAAAGTAATGAAATTAATGGCCACAGCTCCATGAATGTTCTCAAATGATTGATGGATGGAATAAAACTGATGGCATTAAGCTGCAAATGAACTCCCTGTGCAGAGAGAGAGAGAAATAGATAGGTAGATGGATGGATGGATAGACAGACAGACAATGACAAACAGACAGACAGACAGATAGATAGACAGCCCAACAGATAGACAGACATATAGATGAATGAATGAATGAATGAAGGAATGAATGAATGAATGACAGATTGGAAATAATCTCAGAGAGAAGGCATTAGCATTAAAGGTAGATAATATTTGAGCAGAATTTTCGAGGAAGCCATCCCACTAGGAGTTTCAGGTACCCAACCAGTAAGATGGTGCCCTACCAGAGAGGAAAATGGCCCAAAAAACCATATCATTCCCCTGCCTGTCAGATTTGACTATGAATTATCAAATCATCTGCTCATTTTCTTCCTTTGTTTGACTAGGGGAGGGGCAGCCTAAACAGGGCACAGAACAAGAATCAGGGGAGGGGGAGTAGCGAGGGAGATACAGGGTTCCGAGTTTCTGGAAAGAACTTATCCTCATTTACAGTAACAATGAGGAAGGAAAGTAAGGTCCACCTTGTCCAGTCAATGTCTTATTAAATCCAGTCACTGCCTGAACTCCCCATTCATTATCATTGCTTTCTATTCTTGAATTCCTAATGAGTCCCCAAGAGGATCAGGCAGGGAGTAGAGTGGCTTTAGGTCATTTCTGAGCCACAAACCGACTCTCATCTCCATGAAAGGGAAAATGGTTTCCGTCGGCAATTCGACCTGGAGAGGAAAGATCAAGTCTATTACCAATTTGGTCTTGGTTATCACAGTAGAGCCTGTTGGGTCAGGAGGTCAGATCCTATAATGTCAAGGAAAGGGGGCATGACAAGGCAAGTATATTTAGAGTTAGGCAGCTAGTTAGGGAATACTTTTAAAAAATATATTGATATCATTTATTTTTTATATTAGTTACATCTCCCAACATATCACTTCCCTCTGCCTCTTCCCGAGGGTCATCCCCTATAATATAGAATAAAAAAGAAGGGGAAAAATTAGATCAGCAAAACTTTGTTGTGGATCAGTCATTTTCAACTCTCTGTAACCCCGTTTGGAGTTTTCTTGGCAAAGACACTAGAGTGGTTTGCCATTCCCTTTTCCAGTTCATTTTACAGGTGAGGAAACTGAAGCAAACAGGGTTAAGTGACTTGCCCAGGGTCACACAGCTAGTAAGTGTCTGTGGCTAGATTTAAACTCAGGAAGATGAGTCTTCCTGTCTTTAGGTCCAGCACTCTAGCTGCCCCCAGCTGCCCTCAGCAAAACTAACCAACTCATTAAAAAAATTTAACATTATACACAGTGCTACAAACCCATAGCCCCCCACCTCTGCAAAGAAAGGAAGGAGGTGCCTTTAAAGAAGGAATTGTTAAGTATGACTCTAGATTAGGATTCTTAACCTATTTTTGTTTCCTGGACCCTCTTGACAGTCTTGGGAAGACCTATGGACCTCTTCTTAAAATAATATTTTAAATGCCTATTGAAATACAGTTATCAAATTTTGATTTTAAAAAATTCATGAACTCCAAGTTAAGGACCTGCAAAGAGCAGAGAAAACTCCCATATCTGAATGTGGAGTTTAATTTAAGGATGTGCACTGGACGATCACGAAGATGAAATGAGTTAATGTATAGGAAACTACTCCAAAAACCAAATAGCCTGATACAGCTGGAGGGCATCACCATGTTCATCATCATTGTCATCATCATCATCATCATCATCTATAATATCCCTGCTGATTCAGCTCTTGCCAGAGGCTGCCCAATGAAATAGAAAGGGCATTGGCCTGGTTTCAAAGGACATGGATTCAAATCCTACCTCTGATATTTATTCATTGAGTGTCATTGGGGAAGTCACTTTGCCTCTCTGTACCTCAGTTTCCTCATCTATAAAACAGCATAAAAGAATAATATGATGTCCATATCACCTTCCAGCTCCATATCCCTTAACCATACTCATATTCCTGTTTTGTTCAAACTAGTTTTTTGCTATATAATCTTGAAAAACTTGATTCTTTGCAGCCTTTCTAGTTTTCATACTATGTACATATGTATATATATTTCATACAATATAATATCTGAAAGTCTAAGCAGAACTCCTGGACCTTCCCAGCACCCTCTCTATGGGATCATCCCATGTATCTGTGTCATTGCATGCAGTAAGAATATTGCATTGTATGTAAATATCTTAGAGAAAGGTCTGATAACATCCCTGGCTTACCTAGATTTTCACATACCTACAATCTGTCTATGGAAATTTACTCTTGTGCAGAAAAACAGTTCTCTCCTACAGAAAGTCAGATAAACCCTACCCAAAGAAGAGATGTATTCGGATTCATTCTAACTGATCAGGACTATTAGTTCTGCCTTGGGATCAACAGAAAGAAAACAAACAAACATCTGCCCAATGGGGAAAGATCATTGCTTCGACCCATTTTTCCTTTCCACTTAGGTTTCATGAAAGCTGAAATTCTCAAAGCCTGAATGTCTCAAAAGTAATTTCTAATGGATTCAGAATTAACTGGTTCTGTTTGGGGCCAGTGGCAGGTAACTTGACATTTGCTCTGTTTCAAAGTACATTTCCATTTCATTTGATTTTGAGCTTCTCTAAATGGTGCCCAGCCTTTGGGGAACATTGACCGGTTTGCTTATCTGCAACTGGGCTTACTTTTGTGTAGGGACTGTGTTATCTAGGGGACTCATTCCCCACCTAATCTTTTTCTCTATCACATTCCATAGAGACCCAAAGTTACAGACCAAGGTAAAGACACCGATTGAACTTGTTCACTACATATTATATGAATTAAGCCTTACCCTCCACCCCCGATGCACGTAGATTTTGTTCTATCACATCTCCTTCACAGGGCTTCCAGAAAGTTCAACCTTGCTATTTTTTTTCTTATCATATCCTTTTTTTTAAATCTGTGATTTTATTAGTATAGCAAACTTCCGGTGAATAAACTCCCTCCCCCAATACAGATTGGCACCCCTTGTCTTAGAGAGGTGCCTAGAGGTATTGAGAGGTTAAGTGATTTGCCTAAAGTCTCATAGCCACTATGTGTCAGGGGCAGGACTTTAACCCAGGTCTTCCCTCCTTCTAAGCTAAATTTCTGTCTACTACAGCTAAGTGAAGTCATCCATGTAAGGCATTTAGCAAACCTTAAAGTATTATGTAAGTGTTAGTTAACACTATTATGCCCCAATGCCTCTCATTATATGGTCATTATCTTGCATGGGTGAGAGTTATGGAAGGCTATGGTTTTTGAAGAATTAGAGATGAATATCATTTGGAGAGCTTTGAAGAGGCACATGGTGGGTGGGTGCCTGATGAAACACTGTAACAAGTTCCTTATTCACATATGACAATAAACATCAGAGAAATGGATGATTGAAAAAAAAGGAGGCTGGTCATGTGGAAGAAGTAAGAGATTACCAGTAGACAACCCATCTGCTCCCTTGGTACCTCCCTATGTCAAGAGTGAGCACCATAGGCAGATCCTCAATGGCAGACTTATGGGAAGACTTATAAAAGAGTGCAAAGGAGTAGTGGGCGTAAGTGGTCTGTGGCATGCATCGTTGGAGGGGACTTCCACCTTGACAAGTTGCTGAATCCTTAGAGTATTTGAGTGTTGAGGATTGGGCATTTCATCCCTTAGCTTCCCATCTAGGTCCTGCTGTCCTCATGTGCTGTCGGAACCCCTTACCAAGGACCGAAGTCTTCTTTTCACAGTCTGGATATTCAGGATTTCCTTCCTCCGCCTCTATATTTGAAATCTTCTCCAGGCTAGGCCCATTGTTTGGCCTGGACTGCCTCTGGTTTTCTCATCTGTAAAAAGGGAACAGTAATAGGACCTTCTTCCTAAAGTTGCTGGGAGGATTAGGTGAGATAATGCATAAAGCACTTTTCAAACCTTAAATGCTATTTAAATGTTAGCAATTCTTATTGTGTTCAGTTCTGACCAACAGAAGCAGGGAGTTGTACCTTCTCACCTAAGAGCACTCACTGTTAGGATATAGCATACCTTTCCATGGCCATAGGATCACAATTTTTAGAAAACCTCAGATCTTAGGCTGGTTTAACTTCAATTACCTGCAGACTTATCCTAATTAAAGGGATTTGCCCCCAGGTTACCCCCAGCCCTCCTCCCCACCATATTGCCTTTGGGGCCTTTGAACATCAAGAAATAGAGACTTTACAAAGCAAAGCTTAGCACCTGGCAGCCGCAGCAGCAGGTGTGCTGGTACTTAGCCTACAAAGCATAATTGATTGAATGTCTCAAAGCAATCTTCCAATGGGATGAGAAGGTCAGGCTGGGAGTGGAAGGAAAGTAAGCAGGCTGGATTTGTCTGGAAAAAATCCATTATGCTAGGGTTGAGCTTCAGATTGGGCCAATCTCCTCGCACTTGGGGCCAGACTGGCAGTCATTTTGGAGATGTGACTTGATGAATTCTGATACAATGGTACAAACACCTCCAAGTCACATCAAGAAGAAGTGTTTTGGTTTCTGTCCCTCTGGTCTCACTTTACTTCCTTCCAAAACTTGACCCAATAGTTAACCATTTCATTTGTACACTGCCCTCTACCCCTGAATCCCTTGACCCCTTATGCTACGGCTACTTATTCCCTTTCCAGGTCGAGGCCTAGGTCATTCCTACCATCCTAATCCTCCCTTCCTTCTTGTCCACTACTGAGCACAGATGGAGGAGGTCCCATTAGCTCCACCACCAAATTGTGTTACGTAATCTTCACTGATGTCATTCCTTTTACTCTTCCAGAATTGACTCTTTCACTCCCCTCAGCCTCTGTTCCAAACCTCCACTTCTCCTAAGTCACTTACATTATCCTCTTCCCCTTTCTTCTCAGCAGAAAACCTTGACAAATACAAGAATGAAGGCCATTCACCATAAGTTTCCCTTTCCCCCACCTCTATAACTCAAATTGCCTCAACAACAGCCCCCACTTTATCCTCTTTTTCTCCCATTTCAAAAGAAACATCCCAGATCAAATCCATTCTCCTCTCCTCCAGGAGCTTTCCACTTCAACCATCCTCCCTTTCCCAAATTTCAAATCCTTTCTCATTCACTTGCCCCTTCCTCACTGCTTAAAAACAAGCCTAGATCTCACCATTTCTAAAAAGTAAAAAAAATGAACAGTCACTTGATCTTATTATCCCTTCAAGTTATCATTCTAGGTCTTTCCTCTATTACACAGCCAAATTTCTACCAAAAAAAAATATGGTGGAGCCATGAATAGGTGAACACATGAGAACTGATGAGATCAGCTGTCAGTCTAGCTATGTGATCATCATCTGCAAAATAAGGATAATAATATCACCTAACTACCATGGTTGTAATGAGAATAAAATGATATTTTCATAAAACACTTTATAAACCTTAAAACAATATAATTGCCAGTTATTATTGTTTTCATTATTATCGTTATCATCATCATCATCATCATCATTATTATCATATTTATTCCTCTGCTTTCTTACTTCTCACTCACTTCACCCTCCCTTCCAGTCTAGAGTCCAGCCTCATCACTCACCTAAAATTGCTCTCTGGAAGATTCCAGTTGCCAAATCCAACTACCTACTTTCAGTCCTTGGTCTTCTTCACATCTCTGCTGCATCTGCCATTGTCCACTCCCCCTTCCTCCTAAACCCCTTCTCCTACACAAGGTTTTGGTGGTATTGTTCTCCTCTGAGTCTCCCTCTTGTACCTGGCCTCTTCTTCAATCCTCACCATCCACTCCTCTATTTTCTTTGCAGGATTATCACCTTCGCAAGTCCCACCCTCATGTATAGGTGCAGCTTAGGGCTCCAACTCTGACTCAGCCCTCTTCTCTTTCTAACCTATTTCTCTTGATGATCTTACCAGTTCTCATATGTTCAGCTATCTCTTTTATGTAGATGATGAGAGAGAGAGAAGAGAAAAGAAGAAAAGAGGAGAGGAGAGCAGAAGGGAGGGAAAGGAGGGGAGGAGGGGAAGGGAGAAGAGGAGAGGAGAGGGGAGAGGGAGGGAGAGACAGAGAGACACAGAGAGAGAGAAAGAGAAACTCACTGAGTTCTGGCATCACTAACTGCCTTTTGAATATCTCCAACTAGATTCATCATAGCCTGAACGCAACAGGTCCAAATCAGAAAGCACCAGTGGTCATTCCCCCAAACTTCACCTCTTTCTGGCTTTTCTATTTCAGCTGAAGGTGCCATCATTCTTCTAGTCAACCTTCCAGATGTCCTTGACCACTCAATCCCCGTATTGCAACTCTTGACACTCCTGCCCCCACAGTGTGTCTACTCACCCCACGATGGCCCTAGTGCAGGTCCTCAGCACTTCTCCCCTAGACCATGGCAATAATAGTTTCCTAATTGGTCTCCCTGCTTTCAGTCTCTTCCTCCTCCAATCTGTCTTCCACACAGCTACCAAGTGATGTCTAAAGCCTAAGTCTGACCATGTCCCTCACCTGCTCAAGAAACATCTATATCCCCCTTTGGCTGCTGAGATAAAATACAAGGGCCTCCCTTTGGCATTGAAAACATTTATGAACCTGGCACCCAGCTACTTTTACAGGCTTATTACACATGACTTACATTCCTTCCAAGATGACTTTCTTACTATTCCATGGACATGGCATTCTTTCATGCATATGGCCTTTGCAGAGTATGTCTCCCTTTCTCCCATGCCTAGAATGTTCTCTCTCTTCACCTCTACTTTTTAGTACCCCTAGCTTCCCTCAGAACTCAGATAAAATGCTATTTTGCCTGGCAGGTCTTTTCTTTCTATGCCCCCAATATTGCAGGTACGTTCTTCCCAAAATTATTTTTTAGGTATTTTGTATTCAATTTTCTATTTATATGTGGTTTTCTCTCAATAGAATATATGATCCTAGAGAATGGGGGATGCAATGGGAAGAACACACAGAAAGAAATTAGCACCTTCACAATACCATTCAACCTCCATCTGCCTCAGTTTCCCCTTCTGTAAAATGGAGATAATAATGGCACCTACCTCCCAGAGTTATTGTGAAGATAAAATAAGATAATATTTATAAAAGATTTTTGTAAAACCTTAAACTACTCTATAAATGCTAATTATTGTTATTAGTATTATTAGGTGATTGGAAGTCTGGCTAGTACTGTATTTTACTTAGAGTACTAGACTTGAAATATGTAGACTTGGGTTCAAATCTTGACTCAGATAGATATTTACTCAATGTGGACCATGGGCAGACAAGTCATTGGAATATCTCAGAACCTCAGTTTCCTCTCCTAAAAGTGATAAATTAATAATACTTCTATTACCACCTCATAGGGTTGCTATGAGGATAATAATTTATACTTTCAATTCCTATTAGCATAATCAAAGCACTATGCAAATTCAGTTTATTTTTCTGCTTCAGGAATATGATTTTTGCCAGACTCTCTCTCATCTCTGAGCAGGAATTGTTTCTCTTTTGTCTTTGTATATTCAGACCTTGCCGTTTTCCTTGCAAATTTGCGTGTGTGTAGAAAAGTCCAGAGGAGAAAACACATTTTGCTGGAACCAGAACAGCAAGTGCCCTTCCAAGGGGAATGTGAGAGAGTTCCCTCGGGCACTGAAAGATGGGGTGACTTCTAGCACACACTTAATAAACGTTTGTTGAATTGAATTGTGTTGAACTAGGCTTGGGCATAGACTTCTGCTTTCATTATTTCAACCATTTCTTTGATGCTTTAATCCAGCTGTTCTCAAAATATGGTCCAAGGACACATGGAGGTCCCTGAGACCCTTTCATGGGGTCTGCAAAATCAAAATTATTTTCGCAATAATACTAAGATGCTTTAATTTCTAACAAAATAAATACCAAATGCTATACTCACATAAAAAAGATCTTTGAATCATCAATAATTTTTTAGAGTGTGAAGAAGTCCCTGGACCAAAATATTTGAGAATTGCTCCCTTGATCTACAGTTGTCCAAACTGTGGGGTGTGTTCCCTGAGAGGGGTGCAATACCCCTCTTTGTGTGAGGGGCATGAAGCAGTGGCCAAATTTATTGAGTATTTTCAAAGACAATCCCAATATAAATTCATTCACTTTTTTCAGTGAAAAGAAAGTTTACATAGAAGACAGAATAGAGACTAGCAACTTGAATTCTCTTCACATGGTGCAGAAAGATGGGGGGAAGTAGATGAGGAAAACCTTCTCTGTTACCGGACCATTGGCAGTGAGTGGACCAAGTTCCAGCAATGGGAATGATGAATGAATTGTGGATGATCTGCCTTCACCACCACTTCCCTGCCGTGTACAGCCTGGGCACTCATTCCCTCCTACGGCTCTCTGCAGAGGTACCAGATGCAGAGGGAGGAGGTTGGGATGAGTACTTATGGCAGTGATGCACCTTAATGCCTGCCACATCACTGCCCCGCATCAGGTGGAAGACAGAGCCCATGACATCCCCTGTGTGGACACCAGGACCTACGAGGCTCTCCAGAGATGAGACCATGCTACAGGGTCTTTCCAGTGTGGCCCACCGTTCCTTAGCCCCTGGTCTAACACCCCTAAGCGTATGAAGAAGAAGCCTCGTCCTGGATGGCCAAAGTCCTGCTCAAGGCTTCTGCTCTGGGGCACAGCAACAACCCCAGGTCTTTCCCTGACCCCTGATCCCAAGTGGGCGACACTTCCCAGCGTGGAGATTTCAAGATTCAGGGGGTCAACCACCATCATGGTTTCTTCTTCACCTTTGGTAGACAAAAATAGAAAGATTACTGAATTCAAAGTCAGAGGCAATTAAATGGAATAAAACTCTGGACCTGGAGTCAGGAAGACCTGAGTTCAAATCTAGCCTCAAATACTTACTAGCTGTGTATTCCTGGGCAAGTCACATTAACCTTGATCTGCTTTAGTTTCCTCCTCTTTAAAATGGAATAATAATTGCACCTACCTCCCAATATTTTGTAAGTATCAAATGAAATAATATTTGTAAAGTGCTTTCCAAATCATAAGGTGATAAAGTCCTGGTTTGGCCACTTACTAACTGTGTGATCTTGAGCAAATCATCTTCAAATCTTTGATCCCATAATTCTGTGAACATTTAACAGTGAGTGTATCACAGTGATTATTTATTATACATTTTATTATTTAGTGTATGTTTAACATGTGTGTTGTTAGAGAAATTGTAATAGGTTTTTTAATTTATTTAAGTAATATATGAGCTAAGGAAACTATTTACATAGTTTGTTTTATGAAAAGCATTGGGGATCTTGACAATTTTTTGTACAGAAGGGAAGTCCATCTCTACATACAATTTAGAAACTACCTTAATCCAATACCTAAAATCCCCAGTGAAGGCCATTGGTCTACTAACAATAACATCACCTCGTCCTTAAAGGTCTGTAGTTCTCATGTACTCCCCCAGCGGTTCCATATGAAGGCTAAATAGTGAAGGAGAAAGAATACTGGAATTCTTCCACCAGGCCTCTGCTTGGGAGGGCTCTCCAACAGCCATGAGCAAGCTCACATTTTTCTGGACTTTCCTTTTCTGAAAGATAAGGCATGGCGTCCATGTAAGAAGCCTGCTCTCTTCTCCAATGTGCCTTGAGAAGACTCCATAATCCCTTACGTTAGAGTCTGATGGTAGACATAACAAAACCAGTGTGGGTGCTTGGATGGTGGCCGCTGCCCTGAATGGAGTGGATGACAGGCACTGCCTCTGGGTGTCTGGGTGAGAGCCCAGTAAAAAGGGGCTGTAGATGTTGAAGGTAGTGATGCATCGTTGTAATTATTGCAGTTGGGCATCTCACTCTCAGTCGTGCCCTCCACGAGGGGAGGTGAAACCAGCTGGGTGCTGGTGAGGTTCTCTGTACCTTGTTAGGGTTTTCCCTAAAGAGGGCCCAACAACGAAAGGCTTGAGAAGCATTGGCCACCTGCGTTGGCCTAGGGCAATATGGATGATGCTTATTGGAGAGTTTAGACAGAGACACCAGGCCTTTGCCAGGTCAGCCACACATTCAGGTCTCAAGCTTCAGGGTTGATCCCTGCTAGGGTTTGCTTTGGCAAATCATGAATTGAGCTGTGACACTTTCTCATTTCAACAGCTCAGAGGATTCAATTGCATTTTGCCCAATTTGTTAAATAGCAAAATGCAAAATAAATATATTTTGTTTAATTTTCACATTAGTCATGTTGTACAGAAGCACTGGAACCAATAGGAGGAACCACAAGAAAGAAGAAACAAAAAAAACAGAAGAAAAAAAGAGCAAATAGTATGCTTCAATCTGCATTCAAACTCCATAGTTCTTTCTCTGGATGTGGACAGCATTTTCCATCACGAGACTTTTGGGGATGTCTTAGATCCTTGCATTGCTGAGAAGAGCTAAGTCTATCAAAGTTAGTCAAAATAAATATTTATTAAATCAGTGAAGTCAGTGAGCATTTATTAAGTAAAGACTTAAAGATAATCAATAAGCCACCCATGTGGCTTGATTGATATTCCTGCAATATCATTCAAGAGCATGCAAGGAAAGCTGCCCATACATTGGGTCAACTACCCAATCAGTCAGGTAGGCAATCAGCACACATTTAGCACTGTGCTCTATGCTGGCAATAAGGCAAAAACACAATCCCTACCCTCAGGGATCTTACATTCTAACGGGAGACAACTTGCAAAAATATGTATGTATGTATGTATGTATGTAGATAGATAGATAGATAGATAGTAGATAGATACACACACAATGGGATTAAAAGATAATTTCTGAGGAAAGGTATTAGTGACTGGGGGGAGGAAGGAGCCTGGGGAGAACCAGAAAGTCCTCCTATAGAAGGTATGAGGTTAGCTGTCTGGTAGAGGTAAGGAGGAAAAGCTTTCCAGTCAATGTAATGGTACGGCATCAGCAGATGAAGGGGAGTAAAATGTAAGACTACTGGAAAGGTAAGACAGGACCAGCTTGTAAAGGGCTTTAAAATCTAAACCCGGGAATTTGTATGTGATCCTGGAGATACCAGGGAACCACTGAAGCTTATTGAAGAGGGAGGGAGACATGTTCAGACCTGAGCTACACGAAGATGACTTTGGCCTTTGATTGGACTGCAGTGGGGGAAGACTTGAATCAGGGAGCCCAACCAGCAGACTGTTGCAAGAACAAGTGTTTTTACCCCCATTTTACAGATGAGGAAACTGAGGCTCATGAAAAGGTAGTGTCCTGCCAGTGGTGGTATAGCCAGTGAGTTTCAAATCTGGGAGTGAGTGACGGAAGCCGGGGCTCCTTAGCGACTTGCAAAGATAACGAATGTAGGCAGGCACTTCACCCATCTGCGTGCTTGCTTATTTCTCTCTTCTGATTTTCTTTTTTGGTAGCCTCAGTGCCCAGCACAGGGCATCCAATGCAGTAGTTGTTGATTACTTGATTGATCGATTAATACAGCAAATATCGGTTAATAGAACCCACAGAAAGAAAAGTTTGGGGGCAGTTAGGTGGCACAGTGGATAGAGCACCAGCCCTGAAATCAGGAAGACCTGAGTTCAAATCCGGCCTCAGACCAAGCACTTGACACGTACTAGTTGTGTGACGTTGGGCAAGTCACTTAACCCCGATTGCCTCACCCAAAAAAAAAAAAAAACCACAAACAAAACAAAAAAAGAAAAGTTTGTTAGGGTCCATGATAATTTTTAAGGGTGTAGAAGGGTCCTGAGATCAAAAAGTTTGAGAACCAGCAGTATAGGAAACTCCCAGATGTGGAAGTTCTGTCTCCCAATGCGGATGGATACATTCTCTGTAATTTATAACCTTTAAAACGTTGCCTAGAGCAGGGAGGGGTTGTGACTTGTCTAAGGCACACAGTCAATGTGTCGGAGAAGGGCTCAAATCTGAGTCTTCCTGACTTTGAGGCCATTTCTACCCACGCTGGTGATAAGGAAACAAAGCCAGGATTACGAGGATGGGAGACAACATGGTGCGTTGGGGCAGCATACCGGACTTGGAGTCAGGAGCCCTGGATTCCAACACCTCCTCTGACATTTGCAAAGCTGGGAACCAGACACGCATCCTCCTCCACAAAATGAGGCTGTTGGACGTGGGTGACTCCTGAGGCCTCCAAAGATAGAATATTCTAGGGGACAGCTAGGTGGTGCAGTGGGTAGGGCTCCGGCCTTGGAGTCAGTAAGACCTGAGTTCAAATCTGGCCTCAGACACATAACACTTACTCTCTGTGTGACCCTGGGCAAGTCACTTAACCCCATTGCCTAGCCAAAAACAACAACAACAACAACAACAACAACAAAAAATAAAGATAGAATATTTGATAAAGCAATGTTAAGAGCTTGTACATTGGGATTTGATTGGTAGCCTGTAGGGGGCATTAAGAGGTGTGAGAATAAGGAGGAAGTATTGTTAGTTGTTGAGATCAGAAAAACAATTGTACCCACGCAAATCAGAAATTCCCCTGTGACTTCATCAAATGAGAAAATACTTGTAAAACCTTACCACAGTGTCTTGCACACAGTAGGCACCTAATAAATGTGTGTTCCCTTCCCCTTGTACCCCTTGCATAGACTTAACTAGGGCATTGAGTCGACTTGCCTACAGTCACACAGCTAGTGTGTGTCAAAGGCACGACTTGAACCCAGGTCTTTCTAACTCCGGGACCACCCTCGAGTCCAACGCACCTCACTGCTACTCCAGAGGGTTGCTGGGAGATGTGAATGAATGTCAGAGACCCAGAACCACAGGCTGCCAGGCTCCACCACCCTTTACAGAGACATACCCAGAGAATAAGGAAGAGCTCAGAAAACATCATGGACACAGCTGTCCAGGACCTTGAGACACCGAGTCATTGTTCTGTTCTCTGTGCCAGTGACCCCTGGCAGCTTGCAACATGACCTGAGGGAAATGGCCCCAGACTTCCCAGAGCCACCCTACTTTGCCGCAGATAGTTTTCTCGTCCTTACTCCTTCCAATTCAATCCTTTCTACAATTACAAAGGCCATTTGACAACCCCCTCACAGAGGCCTGAGCTTTCCTTCTGCCTTTACTTATTTTACTATCCCCTTACCCTAATATAGGCAAAATTATGTAGTGGAACACAGTAGGTGTTTCATAAATGCTTGGTTGACTGATTGGAAAGAGCACTGAACACTTACTAGTTTTGTGCTCTTGGCAAATCATTTAATCTCCTGGAGCCTCACTTCCTTTTTTTCTACCTCATTTTTTTTTGAAGAACAAATGAAATCATATGTGGGTAGCTCTTGGAAAATGTTAAAGATTTATGTAATTGTCAACTATTAGGATTTACCTTCTGCCTGCCGACAACCTCAGAGGTGGAGATGCCTTTGTCGCCCCCATAGAACAAGGCCTCCTGTTACCTCTCTTCTATGGGAATATTGTTTTATTCCAGGACCCAGCATTAAGTCGATACAAGGCCTGAGGCAGAGCTTTAAAGCTGTTCTCTGGTGCTTGGCCTAGCAGCGTTAGTGATGTAACTCAACTATGTCCATGTGCTGAGCACCCCAGAGCTCCCCTCCTACCCTCCCTCCTCTGTGCTTCTGCACGTCCCCTAGCACAGTGCCAGACCCTTAGTTCAACAAACAGTAATTGCACTGAATTGCCCACTAGGGCCAGAGAGCATTCCTTGAAAGTCTGAACCCTCCGCACATCTCTGTTGAGGTTGGTGACTGCCTGCCCAGCAGGCCCTAACCACACTCCACTTCATTCACTACTCACAAAGCATCTTCTCAACTTTTCCCCCAGTATCTCCCCAGCCCAACTCTTTACAGTTAGTTCAGGATCCCTATTCAAGTCAACCCAATCTTGTTTCTGGAAAGAGTGTGTCAGTCTACTACTCCACCCTTATTATCAGGTAAATTCCTGACCAAAGTGCTCCTGCCAAGGCACCGATCCCAAAGGCTCCTGGAGGCTGACCTGTCTTTACTTTTGTTTTTGGATCTCAGTGAATAAATTTTAATTAATGTTCTTTCATTCATTCATGCATGCATTCATTCATTTTTTCATTCATATTCTTCCTCTTTGCACCCACACACATGCATACACACATATACACATACACACATATACACATACACACACATAAACAGACACATGCACATATAGACATATACATATGCACACATACACACATGCATACACACATACATAAACACACACCTACTCATACACACATACATACACACAAACACATATGCACACATGCATACACACATGCATATGCATATACACTCGCATGCACATATACACACACATGCATACACATACATATGCACATACATACACACATGCACATGAGTACACACAAACACACAAACACATACATATATACATACACACATGCACACACGTATATAAACACCTGCCTACGCATACACACATACATGTGTGCATACACATGCACATGTATGTACACATACACGTACACACATGTACAAATACACACATAGATCCACACATACACATGTATACATACACACATATAAACACATACCTACTCATATACACATGCATACACATATACACATGCACTCATGCATATACATACACACATATACACATGCACGAACATACACACACCCATGCACACACATGCGTGTACACATGTGTGTACACATATACATGCGTGCATACACACGTGCACACACACACACACGGGCATTTGGAGCCATTGATCAGATAGAGGATTCTTGGGCCTAGCTGAGAATCCTCCTACTCTACTACTGGTAGGTCCCACAAAGAAGCAGGCCTGCCATTTGTCACAGATGTAGAACAGGGTATTCTCTGCAGCTAGCTGGTGCGGAGGAAGAAGGAGCTCTAGGCCCATCGTCAGGAGAAGAGCTGAATTCAGAGTCTGTCTCAGACACACACCATTTGAGCTACCCTGAGCACATCACTTGACCTCTGTCAAATCTCCATTGACATCTGTAAAATGGAGCTAACACTAACACTTGCTTCCCAGGACTGTTGTGAAGATCGAATGAATCAGTGTAAATCACTTTGCAGACCTTAGGGCTCTACATAAATGTTTGCTGTGATCAACATTATCTTTTTTACGTGTGAGTTGGACTAAATGACCTCTAAGGTCCTTTCTGTGATTCTGGGGCCAATTCTATACCCTGTCAACAAGCCCAAAGAGGCTGATGGGAAAAAGAAGGTTGTCGTCAGGGTTAGGGAAGATGTAGACACGGGTACCATTCAGGTTAGAGCCCTACGCTCGGTCTGCTAAGTCAAAGTCCTGGCTGTGACACTTCCTGGCTATGTGTCAATGGGCCAGACAATGGAGCGTAATGGGTTTGAGGCCAGAAGACCTGAGTTCATCTCTTGACTTGACGCTTACTGTTTGTATAACCTTCTACTAGTCACATAACATCTGTAGGCCTCGGTTTCCTCATCCGTTAAAAAACACGAAAGGGTTGGAGTAGGTAGCATCTGAGGCCTGTTCTAACCCTAGAAATGCCGTCCTAAGAAGCTGTAAGTTCCTTTTTTGATCTCAATGGCAATCTCTTGAGTGTTTAGCCTGTGTGGTCATTAGGTGGCACCACAGTGCAGAGAGCTCTGGCCCTGGAGTCGGGAAGCTCTGAGTTGGAATCTTGTCTCCAATATTTCCTAGTTGTGCCATACTGGGCAAGTCACGTCAAGTTTGTAAGCCAGTTTCCTCTCTATAAAGTAAAGATGATAACACCACCTACTTCCCAGAGTTATTGAAAGGATTAAACGAGACATAAAGCTCTTTGTAAACCCAAAAGCACTATTTAAATGCTTTCATTATTATCATTGATGATTATTATTGTTGTTGTTAATTATTGTATATTTCAGTCATATTACAATTACACAATACATTACAATAATATCACAATAAAATACAACAATGTTGTTGTTGTTATTCAGTCCTGCCCTACTCTTCATGACCCCATTTGGGATTCTTGGCACAGAGACTGGAAAGGTTTGCCATTTCCTTCTCCAGCTCATTTTACAGGTGAGGAAACTGAGGCAAACAGAATTAAATGGCTTGTCCAGGGCCACACATCTACTAAGTTTCTGAGGTCGGATCTGAACTCAGGAAGACGCGTCTTTGGACTCCAGGGCCAGCACTCTATGCACTACGGCTCCACCTAGCTGCCCAATACAATAATATATTATAATAATATGATAAATTGCTAATTACTGTTATTGTTAACTTCTCCATTTGTAAAATCAGGACACTTTTACTACTGACTTCACTGGGTTGTGGCCTAGAGCATAGACCAGAGAGGCTACTGAGTCCAACCCCCTCATTTTATAGTTGAGGAAGCTAAGACCCATTCAGTGACTTGCCCAAAGTCTCACAGATAGTAAAGCATCCAAGATGCTTTCAAGGGATTTGAACCTAGGTCTTCTGTCTATACAACCTAGTGCTCTTTTCACCAAGAAAAGGTACTTTGTAACCTTAAAGCTCTATGTACAGGTGCACTATCATTATTATTCAATCTCTAGATGTCTTTCTTCAAGTTTTGCTCATAAAAGTGGCCCAAAAAAGCAACTTTATCCCCACAACAGAGCCAATATCTGCTTTGAAAATGAAAAGAGCAGAGAACTAAAACCCTCAACACTCTGGCTCCCAGACAACACAATTTCTATGAAGCAAATGCCTCATTGATGTAGATAAGAGAGAGCTCTGGCTTTAAGACTCATTAATTCAACCAAACCTCCTATCAATTAGCTTTGATGAAACACACAATATGGAGTGGCCCAATTGCTTCACTTGGAGAAAAAGACCATGCCAACGACCGCATAAAAGGACAGCCTCTAAGAATTTAATTCCGTTGTCCCTGGGCTGTCATTAACTTTTCTTCTTAGCAACAGGGATGCCTTCCGGTGTAAGGAACGGCACTTACTTCTTCCCGGCTTAAGTTAGTTGTCAACACCAGCACGCCAAGACTGTCTACCTTTGAGTGACTACCAATCATCCACCAGTGGCGATGAATGATGGCCTTGTGCTGAGCAGCATCACCATAGCAACCACTGACATCATTCCCCAGCACCAACCTGCCCTCCATCCAGTTCTCCAAGTGTTCCTATTTCCCTTAAGTGGATGTTTTCTTGGCCTTCTCAAGTATGCATTCATCAGCATCACTGTCGTCAAAGGTTTGGCTCTTGTGTTTGCCGTCACTGAGGAAGGTTTATTCCCTTTGTGACTAATGGTTTTTTGTTGTTGTTGTTCACAGGGGGGGAAACCTAATGAAAATTAATGTTTGTATTTGGTTAGCAACATTTGTTGACAACATATGGTCTGGGAATGCTTCAGCAAATAAGGGACTTTCCACAGTAAACAGAGATATGACTGCTATCAAGCAGATGCTATTGAAATACACAGTACAAGGTTGATTCTCCCTGGTATTTTTTTTTCTACTTTCCCCAAAGAACATTCACGTCTCTCCTTTCTAAACTTCCCCCTGATGCAATGTTTCAGTTCAGGAAGCAATTGAGCTGTAAGAGTTATGTTCTGTGACTTTAAAAGTCACTGGGACCCAAAGAAACCTTCCCTTCTGCTCCTCATACTTATAATTTCCTAGTGACAATGCTGCTGTGTGGCTACAGGAGACCACCTAGAGCAGTATTTACAACAGCAGCCTTTTGACAGCACATGTAAGAGATGGACTCATGTGCATCTAGATGGCACAGCAGATAGAGAGCTGGGCCAAGAGCTGAAAAGACCTGAGTTCAAATCCAGCCTCAGACACTTACTAGCTGTGTGACCCTGGGCAAGTCATTTAACCTCTATCTGTCTCCGGATACTCACCTCTAAAATGGGGACAATAATAGTACCCACCTTGAAAGGTTGTTGTGAGGATCGAATGAGAAAATATTTGTAAAGGGTTAGCACAGCACCCGGCACATAGCAGGAATTTTAAAATGCTTATTTCTTTCTCCCTTCCCCATGTGTTGGGCCATAATTTCCCTTGTGTCTCTCGAGCTGGGAAAAAATTCCATGATACAAGAGGCAGGAGCATCAAATCAGAGCAGCAGATCGGCAGGGCATGCCTAATCCTTAGGGGTACAGGTTAATAGCTGCTGCCTGGAGGAGGCTTTTCTTTAAATATACACACACTGAGGGCTGGCCAGTAGTTCAAGTCAAGTCAACAAGAGTTTTCTAAGTAAATGACTGTATGCCAGCCGTTGTGTTAAGTGCTGGGGATACAAAGAAAGACAAAAATGGTCCCTGCCCTCAAGGCCTTACAGTCTAATGGCAGGGATAAGATGAAAACAAGTAAGTACAAATGACATAGGATAAATTGAATGCAATCTCAGAAAGAAGGCCCTAATGGTGAGAGGGACCACGAGGGCTTCTTGTAGGAGGTGGGATTTCAGCTGAAAGAAGCCACGATGTGGAGAGGGAGGACATTCCAGGCATGGGAAACCACTGGTAAAAATGCAGTCTGCTGTCTTGTGTAAGCAACAGCCAAGGAAGACAGTGGCACTGAATATAGAGCACCTGGAAGAATAAGGTAGAAGAAGAGCAGAAAAGTAGGGAGGGGCCAGTTTATCACGGGCTTTAAAAATCAAACAGGATTTTTTATTTGATCACCAAGGCAGTAGGGAGCCTCAGGAGTTTACCGAGTACAAGGGTGACTAAAAATATTCTGGGTTGTATCTCATTCAGCCTCCATTCATTCAGCAAGTGTTTTTAGTGTCTCGCTGATATCATTTGCTTTTTACATCACCTCATTTCTGAATTTATTCACGCTGCTTCTTTCATGTCCCCAGAGAGCCATCCTTTGTAACAAAGAATAGAAAGGGTGGAGAAGGAGGAGGCCAGCAAAATTAGCCAACACTCGATAAGGATTTATTGACAATAGACTGGGTTTGGAGCTAGTTGTCCACATTTTGTTGCTCACTTTGGGAAAGAAAGAAAAAGAGGAAAGCATGAAAAATCAGTTGTCAAAAGACCTGGGTTCAAGTCCTAGCTCACATACTTAGTAGATGACCTCGCTCAAGTCTCTTAACCTCTGCCTACCTCCGTTTCCTAATCTGTAAAATGGGGATAGTAATAGTTGTGATGACAAAATGAGATGTTTGTAAAGTGCTTTGCAAACCTGAAAGCAGTACATCAGTAATTTATTAGTAATAAAAGAAATGTATTAGTAATAAAAGAAATAATAGTTTGGTTTGGATAGATGGATAATAGTTTGTGGATAATCTATTAAAAAGATGAAATAATATAATGATCATAATAATAACGACTGATTATTAGCACTTTCTGGGACAAAGCACCATTTATGTATATATATGTGTATATATATATATACACACTCACACATATATATGTGTATATGTATATATATATATATACATATATATGGTATCATTTGATCTTTGCACTCCCTGCCTCAAAGAATTTTAAGTATCATGCATATTATAGGTAATGTTGTTGTAGATCATATGTATATAGAATGGTGAACTAGAAAAATATACCAGACTTGGAATCAGAGGCCCTGGGTTCAAGTCTCAGATATGCACTTACTGTGTGATTCTAGACAAGCCACTTAAACTCTCTGAGGCTCGGTTTCCTCATCTGTAAAATGGGAATACCTTTAACTGCTTACCTCATGGGAAGGAAATTATTATAGAAATACATGCCATTATTATTTCAATTTTAGAGGTGACATAACTGCTTCTCACACTCCTAGCTCAAAGCCTGTGATGTGGTAGCTCTGCAGAAAATATTTGTTGAGTTAAATGAGTTGTCCCTTAAGAAATCACAAAGTAATCTTCTTATCCATCCCGACCCAGATGGTATGCCGTCCATATACACTCAGGATGTAGGAAAGCCTCCCTGTCTCAGAGAATGTTTTACTAGGAGTCAAGTGATATAGCAGAATCATGCATCACGAATTTAGATCAAGGAGGAACCTTCGAAATCCTGGCTAGTCCAACCCCTTCTTTTTACCAAGACCGAGGCCCACAGAGGTTAAGCGACTTGCCCACGGTTTCGTAGACAGTGAGTGGCAGAGCTTCAGATGGAACCCAAGACGCCTGATTCCAAAGGATGGATTCTTTCTATTGTACCATATTAGAGCTGGACGACACTTTAGAGAACACCCAGCCTAGCCTTCCCGCATTCTCCAGACTAGTAAACAGAGACCTAAAATGATACAATGACTTGTTCAAGGTCATAAGATCAATCCACCAGTAAGTGCTTATTCAACCCCTCCAATGAGCCACGTACTAGCAATGTAAAGACAAGAAACTAATCCCTAATCTCAAAAAGTTTATAATCTATTAGGAGGAGCAGCATGGGTGTCTATAAACACATGCAAAATGGAAATACACAGAAGATCCAGACAGGGCCTGGCCCTGGGATCTCACACATTTAGGGAACCCCACAATAAGGAACCTCCATGGTGCCTTCCTTGCCATCTGTAGTCTTAGAAAATGTCTTAGAACCCTAAGAGGTTAAGTGACTTGCCCAAGGTCCAAGTTGGCTCTCTATCATCTATGTTGCACAGAGTCATTGATCTATGTGGCATCCCAAAAGTCTTAGTGCAGTTTTAAACATTAGTAACATCAGAAATATTAAGTTCTAAAAACTTACAAAAGACATAATTTGGACATTTATTTAAATTTCTTTTATACTTGTTTATGTGAATTTTGAATAAGTATTTTTAATTTAATTTTCTGAAGGACATCTTCTCAGACCACTGGATCAGTAGACGAGATGCTCTTGTTTGGCTACTTGGGTAACCTGCTCTATCTCCATTAGACCTTTTCTTGGGGGGGGGTGGCCCTAACCCATCTCTCCACTCACACAAATCCATTCCTAATTCAGGTCTTGATCACCTAGCTCAGGAAGTACTGCAACAGCTTTCTAATTGGTATCCTAGGTTCAAGTGTCTCTGTACTTCAATCTATTTGGAAAGTGATTTAAAAAATTATACCTTTAGTGATTACCTATAGAATCAAATATAAACTCCTCTGAGTAACATTTAAAATCTTTCAAAACTTGGCCCTAATCTACCTTTCTAGCCTTGTTAAAATATTACTCACCTTCACGCATACTGCAGTCCAGCCAAACTGGCCTTCCTCCTGCTTCTCCCATATGACCCTTCATTTCCCATCTCCAAGCCTTTGCACTGGCAGGTCCTCTGATGCCCCTTCCTGGAATCATTCTCTTCTCAGATTTGTTTCTGAGAATCCCCAACTTCCATCAAAGCTCAGCTCAAACATCACCTTCTATGGGAAGCCTTTTCTGAAGCTTCTCTCTCTGTCCCTCATCGCTAGTGGCTTCCTCACAAAACTGTCCTGAGTCTGTATTCATTTTACATAGACCTATGTGCCCATGTCCTAAAAGTCTTGGTACAGTTTAAATCTTGAATGACTTCAGAAGAACAAATGCTACTACCTTACAAAGAATGTCATTTAAAAGTTTAATTATTTAAATTTCACTAAGGTGTATTTAGTTTGTGAATTTTAAATGAGAAATTTTAAATTTTGATCTTAAAAAGAAGGGGCGTCTTGTCATTATGCATTGTGTCCACCGCACTTTCAGGATGACACTCCCTCAGAACAGTGTTTTGGTGGAGGAGGTCCCCTTGCTTGGTTGGCCACCTCAGTCTATCTCCATTAGACTTACTCTTGCAAGGTCACATCAAGACTGTTGTCTCTGCTTCAACCTTGTTATTTGGATGATCCTAAGGCTAGGATTACAAATGCAATTCTTTCATTTACTGAAGAGCAACTAAGGGAAGTTTTTACAAAGTTCAAAAATTGAGCAGGGTGACATATAGCACAAGACAGCAGATATATTGAGTTTTAACATGAAATATATAATTTTTTAAAATTTTCCATAATTAACCTTTTAAATGTTGTTTTCATGTTTGTTGCACTTAGAAATCTGATGCTATTAAAGCTTAAAACTGAACTGAGATTTTTGCATAGATGCATATTTATGAGTATGTATAAATATAAATATTTATTTATATATGTATATTATTGCATATTTAGAGACAATGAGTAAAGACAAGGTATTTAAATTAAGAGTAGTTAGGGAGAGAGAGAAGTAGCAACTCATTTAGGAGGTGGCACTGAGCTGCAATTTAAAGAAAGAGAATTCTCTGAGGTAAAGGTGAAAAGGGAAGGCATTCCAGGCATGAAGGATAGCCAGAGCAAACATATGGAGATGGGAAATGAAGGCCTTTGAAGAAGGAACAAAGAGGACAACAGCTTTGTTGGACAAGGTGAGTAATAAAAAAAAAAAACCTGGAGACCAAGATGATGATGATGATGATAATAATAATAATAGTAATAATAATAATAATAGTTAACATTTATATAGCACTTGCTACTATGCTGGGCACTATGCTAAGCACTTTACAATTATTAACTCATTTGGTCCTCCCAATAACCTTGGAAGGTAGGTGCTATTATTATTCTCATTTTACAGATGAATAAACAGGTGAGTTGCCCAGAGTGGTCACACAGCTAGTGAATGTCAGAGGTCAGATTTGAACTCGGGTCTTCCTGGCTTTATCCACTGTGCCACTTAACTGCCCCAGGTTTGAAGGACCATTAAAAAACAAAGGAATTTTTGTTTGCTCCTGGAGACAATAAAGAACTAGTGAAGATTATAAAGTAAGGGCAGTGATGTACTCAGATCTGTGCTTAAGGTAAAACTTTGCCTTCTGTGTGAAGTGGGGAGAGATTGAAGACGGCAGATCAATTCAGAAGCCACTAAGATAGTCCAGAAGAGAGATGATGAAGGCCTAACCCAGTGTGGCAGCAGCCATGTGAGCAGAGGGACACATCAGCCCTGAAAATGCTGTACAGATTGCAACAGTCAATGTTGACAACTGATTGGCTGTGCAGGAGGTTGGAGAGGGAGGGGTCACTGAGATTATGAACCTGGAAATTAAAAGAATGATTGTTACCTTGGTAGAAATAGGGAATTTTGGCAGATGTTGGAGGGTGAGCACAGGGGGGAAATAAGCATTGTTTTGGAAATGCCGAGTTTGGGATGTCTATGGGATCTCTAGTTCAAAATGTCTAACGGGGAGTTGGTGATATGGATTTGGAGCTCAAAAGAGACTGAGACAAGACAGATCTATCTGTTGTCATCTACATAGGCATCATAATTAAACTCATCAGAGCTAATGAAGTCCCCAAGAAAGATAATATAGAGAGAGGATACATGAAGGCCCAGGACAGAGTTTTGGGGTACACTCAAAGTTTAGGGGTATAATGTGACTAGATTTCTTTCTACATATGTCTTTGTGCAGGCATCTTCTCTCTGCCTCATACACACACACACACACACACACACACACACAC
>NW_020954551.1:8311210-8319297 GCF_900497805.2 Vombatus ursinus | reverse complement strand
CTTAGTATAGTGCGTGGTAAATAGTAGGTGCTTAATAAATGATTATTGACTCACTGTGGATGATGAGCTAGCAAAAGAGGCTCGGGAGGAGTGGTTGGACAGGTAGGATGAGAACCAGGAGAAGTCATGAAAAATCAGAGAAGAAGGAGTGATCAGAAGTGTCTGAAAGAACGATGCAGCCTAAGAAATAGTAGTCAGATTTGGCCATTACAAGATAGTTGATAACTTGGGAGGCTGCAGTTTTAGCTGAGAGATGAGTAAGATCAGAAACTGAATTGCAAAGCATTGAGAAGCGAGGGACAGAAAAAGATGGGTAAGAAACGGTGCCCACTGTGGTCCTTCTCATGCTGGCAACCCCTCCAATTACTGAGTTTCTCTCTAGAACCTCCATTTGAGGTGTGCTCAATTCTCACCCAGCTCACTCAGCCTCTACCAACCTCCCATTTTTCAGCTCCCTTTGATGTGGTCTTCCCTCATTAGAATGTAATCTCCCTGAGGGCAGGAATTGTCTTTCTTTTTACTTTTGTTGGTATTCCCAACTCTAAACCCAGCGCCTGGCATTTGGGAGATTAATTAATGCTTTATCTAATCTCCCCAGATTCTTTTAGGAGTCTGGCTGAGAAAGAGAGGAGAGATACAAGATGGTGGCTTGAGGAGATGACATGGTCTAGTGAAGTCTTTTTTTTTTCTTTTTGTTGAGGCAATGGGGTTAAGTGACTTGCCCAGAGTCACACAGCTAGTAAGCTTCAAGTGTCTCAAGCCAGATTTAAATGAAGGTCCACTAATGAAGGTTTTTTAAGGCTAAAGAAAACTTGGACATGATCACAGATGAATTGCTAAAGGGAACTTTAAAGGAAATCTATTATGATCTCTGTATTTTACAGAGAGGTTGAGATCACAAAGATAGCAAATGGGAGAGTTAAGACTCAAACCCAGGTCCTCGAAATCCAATTCTAGTCCTTGTTTCATAGCCTTCCCCTCTGCACACAACTTGTCAGTGGGAAAACCAACCCTAGACCCTGCTTCTGTCCCATGCACATTCTGTCACAAGCTCCATTCTCCAGGATAGGCACTAATAGAAGCTGTTATCTCTCTCACTGTGCCATAGAGAACTTGTAATAGGGGAAGGAGAGAGCTGTGATCCTTCTACCTACATTGAAATACATTCTACTGTACAGCATGCCTTTGTTTCTCGTCTGTTCCTGGGCTCAGGATAGCAAGAAGATTCTTGAGAATTATAAATATCACTCTCAGCACAGTCAATTTAGTGTTTCTTGAGTAGTACGGTGGTATGCTAAGAGGTGCAGTGGATAGAGGGGAGTCAGGAAGACTCATCTTCCTGAGTTCAAATCCAGCCTCAGACACTTACCAGCTTTGTGACCCTGGGCAAGTCACTTAACTCTGTTTGCCTCAGTTTCCTCACCTCTAAAGTGAGTTGAAGAAGGAAATGGCAAACCACTCCAGCATCTTTGCCAAGAAAACTCCAAGTGTGGTCACAAAGACTTGAATGTGACTGAAAAACAACAGCAACAACAGTGACATAGCAGTCAAGAACCCCGGTCTACATCCAGCTCCCACAATCAGTATTTGTATTTACATACATACATCCTATTCAGATCCATATACATTAATTCTTCATATTTCAAGATGGCGAAGCTGATAGCTCTTCTCTACTCATCAGGAATTACGGGTGAAAAGACCCATGCCTACGTCTATGCAAGGAATCTTTCCCTGGGATTAAGGCTGCAATCACCCAAGCTATCATAGCTTGGACTGAAAGCTGGAAAGGAACCATGGAATCATAGATTTCTAGTTGTAAGGGATCTTAGCAGACATCTAGTTATACCCGCTCATTCTACAGGTGAGAAAAAAGAGGTTAAGGGACTTGTGAAAAGACACACAGGAATATTGAGTAGTATGCAAGTCTAGATGTTCCAAGTGCTCATTTCATTCAAAATCACCACTTTCTTGAAGTGTAAGAATTTCTACCTCTTTAATGATCCTTTACATTTTATTCCCTACTCTTCCTTGCCACCTTTGCTTTCTCTTCCTCGTGCACCAAAGAGAACATGCATTTGCCTCTTCCAACTTTGCTTGCAACCAGTTTTATCAACCTCTGAACTTTTCTGATGAAAGTTCAATTTCACTACTGTTCTAGGTAGCCGTTAAGAGCATATATCCATCTCAATAGCTAAGGCTAATGGCCCAGCAGGAAATCAACTAACAGCTAGAGAAAAAGAGCAAAAAAGGATGCTAGTGGAAAATAGATGAGCTTACAGATAGCTTTCTCCATCCAAAAGCCACAGATTTCCATACCTTTGTGGATGATTTCTTTTGCTGGATTTGTCATCAAATGCTGAACCTGTGAACTAAATCTAAAATTAGAAATTAGAACAGCAAGAGCCAGTGGACTTAAAATGAGGCTGAGGAAATGAGATGTGAAAGCAATCAGTTTTAATTGACTCTAGTCTGGAATAAGCCAGTTGACCAAAAGAAAAAAAAAAAGACCCAGTTCAGTTTAAGTTGGTTGAGGAAAAGACAATTAGAAGGCATCGCATTTTTACTAATTATCAATAGGCGGGGTGGAGTAAGTCAATTAATTTTAATTTTTCCCCTTGTCCTATTATAACAGATGGTTTTCTGAGACCAGCGAGAACAGAGCATCATTTTTAATGCGGAGGGAGGTTACTTGAGGAAAGAGTCCTCTGTCATCCAAACCAATTATAATCAGGTTTCAACAAAAACAACAACAATTAATACTAATAATAGTTATGCCACTACCGTGGCGGAAGTGACTTGAGAGAGTTATTAGAGGTCTATAAAAAAACATTGGAAAATTATGTCAACACCTAGCTTTTAAACTCAGTAGGAAACTTCAGTACTATGTTGCCTAATTGAAGGCAACAAAAAAGAAACAGGAAGAACAGAACGTGGAGAACAAAAATATACCAGAAACTCTGAATTGCCTTCTTGAGCAATTGAAAGCTAATATTAGGGAAATATTAGGACGTTAAAAAGCACTGAGGATAAAATAAACACTTCAACATTAGTCACAGACTCTAGAAACTTGAGAAACAAATTAAAAGAGAGAAACCTTGAAGAAAATTTCTGTGTGGAAAATTTCTGGTCATCCCTATGGTCACAAGAAGGTCAATAAAATGAAAAAGCAAGTCAGATCAAATGGGAAATAGGAAATTGGCACATTAACATAATGAAGTAACATAGTGCTCATTTCATTCAAAACCACTAGTTTCTTAACACAACATAATGAACAGAACAGTTAAGTCAAGAAAAATGATTGAAACTTTGGATTCTCTGAAAAACTAGAAAGGGACGGGTGAAGCCAGATAAGATTTATAATTATTGCTTTATAGTGGCACATAAACTAATAGCAAAACATTTTACCAGCTTACACTCAGATATATTTACTATCAAAAGATGGAAACACTAGCATTTCAACCAAGTATAAGCCAGTTATGTGCTTTGTCCTTGATACAGAGCAGTCACAGCTGGTATCACTAGAATATATCACTAAACAGGGAAGCAGTTGAGGTCTGTTATAGTTCTACATAACTTTAAATCCATTATTACTTCTAAATAGAACTGAATATGGCTTCCATATTAAAAAGAGTTAAACCAAAATACTTTATTAATCACTTCAGTTAATATCAAATTATATGAAACACATTAAACAGCAAATTTATCACGTGGAATCTTTCTTCCACAAGATCAAGGTGTCATTTGGACTCAATAAACAGAAAATTATTCAAGTTTTCCACGAAAACAAAGAGACTGAAGGCTTCAAGCTTTAATCCAGAGGTCAAATTGAGCCAGTACAGGAAGAAAATAATTATAAATGCCTTGATGTCCTCCGGACAGGAAACATTGAGTATATAAAGGTGTCAAGGATAAGGCTTTGGCTTAATATGTTAAGAGACTTGCTGACATCCTGAAGTCCAAAGCTGAGGGAAAAAATTAAGGCCATTCACAGAGAGCTCTCTTTTCTCCCCTCTTCATCTCACATCATTCACGCGCATTCCTTCACCCCTCTCTCACATAGAAAGAGGACCCTTCTTCTTGTCATGGTAAACGCCTGTACATACACAAGTGATCTGATTCCATCCCATCTTCTCCATTAGCTTGCCCTCTCTACCATCCCTACTCTCTTACTAGTTTTCTATCTCTCTTTGGCTACAGGCTGCTTCTATATTGACCACCTTACCTACATGCCCATCCTCATGTCTCCCCTGCCCTCCAGAAAGCCTCTCTTAATCCATCCATCCCTATTAATTACCACCCCATATCTCTTCTCTCTTTTATAGCAAAACGATTTTAACAGGCCATCTACACTAGGTGCTTTTAATTTCTTCTGGACTTTCTATAGTCTGGCATGAGATCTCAAACAATTTAACATTTAATATTAATGTTTAATTTAATTAGAATATTTAATTTAATAATTTAATATCAATATTTAATAAAATAAATTCAAACAAAATTGCTACCTCTAAAGTTACCAATGTTCTCTTAATTGTATAAATAAATGGCCTTTTCTCAATCCTCATCATTCTTGACCCCTCTGCAGCCTTTGACAGTATTGATCACCCTCTTTTCCTTGACATCCTCTTCTGTCTAGATTTCCATGACATTATTCTATGCTGGTTCTCCTACTTGTCTGACGGCTCCTTCTCAAATCTCCTTTGCTGGATCTTCATCCAAGTTATACCTACTACTTATGTGTGTCCCCCAGTGCTCTGTCCTAGACCTGCTTCTCTTCTTCCCCTATGCTATTTTGATTGCTGATCACATCAGCTCCTATGGATTCAATTATCATCTTTCTACAAAGATGATTTTCAAATCTACTCATCTAGCCTAACCTTTCTCCAAACCTCCAGCTATGCATTTCTAACTGCTTAATGGACACTTAAATTCAACATGTCCAAAACTAAACTCATTTTCCCCATTTCTGCACTTCCCTATACCATCGAGGATACCATCATTCTCCCAGTCATCCAGGCTCCCGACCTAAATGTCATCCTTGACTTCTCACTGTCTCTTATCTACTACATCCAATTATCGCCAAGTTCTGTCTATTTTACCTTCATGGCATCTCTTGAATATGCCCACTTCTCTCCTCTGACATCGCCACTACTCTAGTGCAGGCCCCCATCACCTCGTGCCTGGACTACTCTCTAATCGCACAGTCACCACATCGGTTCAGATCCTCATCACCTCTCTCTTGGTGTGCCTACTTCTATTCAACTTCAATCCATCCTTCACTCAGCTATCAAAACAATCTTCCTAAAGCCCTGGTCTGACCATGTCACTCCGCTATTCAATTAACTCCAATGGCTCCCTATCAGTTCCAGGATCAAATATAAAATCTTCTGTTTGCCATTCAAAGCCTTTCGTAACCTGGCTTCCTCCTAACTTTGCAATCCTCTTCCACCTTACTAACCCGAATTCTGCAATCCAGTGTTACTGGCCTTATTGTTGCTCTTTGCACAAAACAATCCTTCATGGGCTGACCTCCAAGAATTCTCTTCCTCTTCAGCTCTGCCTCTTGGATTCTCTTCTTTCAAGTACCAGCTAAAGTTCTACCTTCTACAAAATGCTTTTAATGAGGATGAGGGTGATTAATGATAGCTAGCATTTATATAATGCTTCAAGGTTTACAAATTTCTTTACATATGTTAACTCATTTAATCCTCACAACAACCCTTGTGAGGTAGGTGCTATGATTATCCTCACTTTACAGATGAGGAAACTGAGGCAAAGAAAGGTTAAACAATTTGTCCCAGGTTGCACAGCTAACAGGAGGCAGCTAAGTGGCTCAGGGGATAGGGCACGGGGCCTAGAGTCAGGAAGACCTGGATTCAGATCTGGCCTCAGAAACTTACTAGCTGTGTGACCCTGAGCAATTTACTTAATCTCTATTTGCCTTAATCCACTGGAGAAGGAAATGCCAAACTACTCCAGTTCTTTGCCAAACCCCATGGACAGTAATGACGCATTGTGGTACATAGCAACCTAAAGAGTCAGACATGACAGAACAACTGAAAAAGGACATAGCTAGTAAGTATCTGAGGAAGGATTTGAATCACCAATCCCCTCTAATTCTATGCCTTCCCTCTGTTGATTATCTCCAGTTTGTCATGTATGTGTCTTGTTTGTACATGGTTGTTTGCAAGTCTGTACATGAGTTGATGCACTTGCCTTCCAGAATGTTAGCTCCTTAGAGCATGCATTGTTCTTCACTTTTCTTTGTATCTCCAAGCACTTAACCCAGTGCCTGGCCCATTGTAGGCACTTAATAAATGTTTATTGATAGACTGACTCGAACATACCCTTGTATTCCTCCCATGACCTGTAGCCTAATGGTACTGGGGCCTTGTCCTTGAATTAACAATTAACCTAAGCTTAAAGTTTTATTTTGTCTTTTTTTTTCCATTCCAATCTAGGTTGGGGTGGCAGAGTTTCATTTGATTAATGAAGGATAGTTACAGGCTTTGGGGTTGATGACACACCTCAAGACTAGCCTAAAGTCACCTTGGAAAGCCTAATGCCAGCTGCTGGTCTAGGTAAAAAGGAAACATGGAAAATACCATTCCAATGGATGGGATTGCCTGTCATCGATCTATTCTGATCCTTAGCAGACACCAGCTGTTTGAACTGAGTCCAGCTGATGTGATCTTATTTTTCCCAGATGGAGTTCCCACAGCAGAGGCTCAGATCAATTTTCACTCTTCTTAAGTAACATTGGTCAAATTCTAACTAAAGCGCCAATGCGTTTGGCACCAGAAATTCAGTTTGGACTGTTTCCTCCAAAGCAGGAGAGACAATCCCTAGGAAACCAGCCCACTGGATAGAGGTTCCTGGAACTGTGTTGCTGCTCTTCTCTCAGTTCTATCCTCACCACACACACACACACACACACACACACACACACACACACACACACGGCAGGAAGTAAAAAAGAAAGGGATTTTCTAAAAATGTCCATTACCCCATAGAATAATCTGACCATGGATTTAAGGTTCTAGCGAATTAGTTTCCATAAGAAATCTATCCCTGTCCTTATGGTCACATAATGTCCCAGGTTATTTCATTTTCATCACTATTGTTGAATCATCATTCCTTACATCTGTATAACGCGTTACAATTTTCAGAGTAGTTTCATATATATGATCTCATGAGTTCGTTATGCCATTAGTTGGAAAGAAGACTGAAGAACTGAGATCAAATCCCTTCTCTGCTGTTTGCTGCCTGGAGCTTGTCCAGTTCACAAAATTTTGCTTAGGAACTAAGTGACCTTAACTGAGAGAGAAGGCATAAAAATGCCCCTCCCTTCCTTCTTTGCAAAGGTGGGAGCCAAGTGATCCTTGCATGACTGTCAGGCTCATTCAATGTATTGATGATGCTGCTTGACAGCTATTTTTTTCCCCTCTCTTTTTCATTCTTTTTCTTTTTCTTTTTCTTCTTTGTCTTTTCTTTTTCTGGCTCACTGGGTAAGGGAAGGTCTCAGATTACAAATCATAGATTGAAAGCTCAAAAGGACCATAAAGGCCGCCACAGCCAAAATCCTCATTTTAGAAAAGAGTTCGCGGAAACCCAGCAAGATACAATAATCTGCCAGTCACCGGATTAGCGAAGCTTCTGAGGCAACCCTCCAGCTCAGGAAGTGCTGACCCTACATTCAGTGCTCTGCCCACTCCACCTACGCATATGAAAACAAAAGATATCAACAAAAGTTCAAAAAAAAAGATGCTTGTTGCACTGAATTTCATTCATATTACCGAAGAGAAAACTGAAGCCGAGAAAGCTGATATGATCTTTCTGAAATTCTATAGCTAGCCCTTTCTTCAGGAAGATTTTATTCTTATTCTCAAATAGATACAACACCAGGGAATACATGCATATCAATGAGGCAAAGGGGATGTGAGAAAACACTGTTCTGGTTCAGCAAGGTTCTGCAATGGAGCTAATGATTTCTGAGAGATTGCAGGGAAAGAAGGAAAGAAGAAAGGAAGGAAGGAAAGAAGAAAGGAAGGAAGGAAGGAAGGAAGGAAGGAAGGAAGGAAGGAAGGAAG
>NW_020954551.1:8247866-8311200 GCF_900497805.2 Vombatus ursinus | reverse complement strand
GGAAGGAAGGAAGGAAGGAAGGAAGGAAGGAAGGAAGGAAGGAAGGATCAAATGTGGCAATTTTCTGAGCATCTATCTTGCAGAAAGAGAAGACCTGGGTTCAGATTCTGCTTCTAATCCAAATTATGTGAGGAGTGGTGAGTTGCTTAACCTTTCTAAGCCTCTGTTTGCTCATCTACATAATGGGGATAATATTGTCCATGTCTTCTACCTCCCAGTGTGGCATAGTGGATGGAGATCTGGAGTTAGAACCAAGAAGTCTTGGATTCAGTTCTTTCTTCTAACACACCCTGCTAGGTGTCTCTGGGCAAGTCACTTAAACTTCTCGGTGCTCCTAGCTGCTCTCTAAGAGGGATAAGGTGTAGAGAAGGGACCAACCTCAACTGGTAGAACTCATCCAAAGAGTTTTCTTTCCTAATGAAATCACAAATCCAGTCCCTGGCCTTAAGAGTTATTATGATACCCAAATGGAATATGCTAAAAGCGCTTTGCAAACCTTCAAGGGCTCTATAAAGATCAGTCATTTTCTTCAGCTGTCCACATAATAGGGTCACGCTTCATTTTAGCAGAAGTAAACCCCCTGAAGCGTATTCCTTCTCAACTCTCACCTCCAAAGCTCTTCCAAGCACCAAATAAATACCTTATTTTAAAGGCAAACAACATTAGCTGAAGCAAACCAAACGGTGCAATTGCTGCCTCGGGATGGCTGTATCCAGATGATCTGAACCTCAAAACATGTGGCATAAGTTAGCAAACGCCAGCAGCTGTCGGGCCTTATTTGGAACACATTTTCACATGGAAATGGGATGGGGAAAGTTCTCCCCAGCCCAAGTTTACGTTCAGTCCAAATGATCCCGGGGAGCATGCTGCAAAAACAGTGGCAACTTTCTGAGCATCTGTCTTGCATTTGTCTTGCAAGTTAATTAACACATTTTGTCACTCCTACAGCTTTCATGGGAGAAGGGTGACAGACAGTGCCACCCCGGAGCTGGGTCAGGTGACAAAGGATCTCAAACACTGCCCTCTCTGATTGTGTCTGCAGGTGGGGGACACAAGGTGACTTCTCCACGAGCCACGCCCTGCCAGCTGTAAAGGTGAAGCTGTTCACTGAAAGCACAGGTGTCCTGGCCTTGGAGGACAAAGAACTCGGTCGGGTAAGGACACATAGGGGCCTGGAGGAGGGCTGGTCCTTGTGTGCCAAAACAGCAACCTCTTGCCTGAGAATGTATGACTGCTCTCCCTTCGCTCCCCCCAAACAGACATATCATCTAATAAGGCAGAAGAGAATCATGTTCTAATCTTGTCCTATAGAGAATGAGACAGCTTGGGAAAGGGAACAATGGTTACGAATGATGCTTCTAGGATGTTAGCCACATGTGAGGTCTAATTTGCTAAAGGGACAGGCAACGAAACATGGTAGGCTGTACCCCTTCAGACATTACATGAATAGTTTTTTTCACAGATGGGGAGATTGGTGTGATCGTAAGATCATAAATTTTGAGCTAGAAAAAACCTTAGAGGTCATCTAGTCCAACTCTGTCCTTTACAAAGAAGGAAACTGAGGCTCAAAGAGGTTAAAAGGTCTTAGAATCATAGACTTAGTGCTGGAAGGATCTTAAAGGTCACCAAGTCTAAACCCCTAATTTTACAGAGAAGGAAACAGGAGCCTGGTTCACTCAGGGAGTTATTAGCAGAGCTGGAATTCGAGCTTAGTTCCTCTGACTCCAAATCTCAGACTCTTTTTGGATGTAAATTGTCCAAATTCACAGAGCTAAGATGCTACCCCACATCCTCTGAACCCAAATCTAATGCTCTTTTTTAAAAAAATTTTTATTTTGAATTTATGGAATAAAACAAGCATTTTCTTAATATAGTATAATAAAAATGATGATTGCACATGAAACTGTAAATCTACTATGTCCAACTTGCTATTCCTTTTAAATACATAGTAGTTATTGTGTAAATTTCTTTTTTCTCCTTTTTTCTCCCTCCCCCCTGCCCTAGAGATGTCTACCATTAGACTCAAATAGGTGTGTGTGTATATATATATATATATATATAATATATGTATGTATATGTATATGTAAAATCATTCTATATGTACTTCTAATTATCAGTTCTTCATACGTACTTCATAGTTAATTTGGGTATTTATAATAATCAAAATGTCTTATCTGCTCAAAGTATCAAAATATCTTCCCAGAATGCCCCTCAATGCTCTGTCTACTGTCCCTCAGTGTTTCCTGCATGCTGCATTTTTTTTTCATTCTTTTATTGCAGGGAAAGAAGTAGAAAATAAAATTTCTAGCATAATGAATCTACCTGACCCGGGAAGTAATATTTCTCTGGCTTAAGCATACTCAGAACTAATAACATCCCTTAGATCTACACAAATACTCAATTTTTTTATTCATTTGCCCTTTACTCTGGCTTTTTTTATAACTGACAATTCCCTATCATTTTTTATACACTTAACCTAGTTATCCCAATATTTCACCAACTGTTGTATGTGAGTAGCCTTGTCCATAGCTAAAGAATCAATTGTCTACCACCTATCAGAGGTCAGAGACTATATGCCAAAAGAACCTAAAGAGTCCTATTTTCCCTAATTTGATTTTAGTAAGCATTTAGTAAATGCCCACTGTGTGCAATGCACTAAGGTTAGTACTGGGTGAAATGCAAAATTTAGATCCAAGCATTTATTAAGTACATACCATATTCCAGGCACTGTGCTAAGTGTTGGAGATATAAAAAGAAATGTAGAAACAGCCCCTACCTTCAATGAGCCCACATTTTAATGAAGCACGCAATATGTAAATAACTAGATATCTAGAAGTTAAACTCAGAGTAGGAAAAAGAGCTCTGAAAGGGAAAACCATTAGTAGCTGGGAGTCCTGGGAAAGGTCTCCTGCAGAAGGTGGGATTTGAGCTGGGTCTTGAAAGAAGCCAAGAAACTAAAAGGCAGAAATGGGGAAGGGGAGCATTTCAAGTTTGGGGCACAGTTAGGACAAAGGTAGGGCATGGTTCCTGCCCTCAAGAAACTTATAGTCTCTGAGTAGAAATTACCAGTGCTACTGAGGCATGGAAGACTATTTGCTCCTGCACTCAATGGCCCCAAATTTCTGGGGCATCCTAAGTTCTCCTGCTGGTTTTCATAGTCTTCTCCCCTCACTTTTTTCTGTCGCTGGCAAGCTGTTTACTGGCCCTTTCCCTACTGTTCGTATAACTGCTTCTATCAGTATAAGACAAAGTAACTTTTTCTCCACCATATTGTTGTTGTTCAATTGCTTTTCAGTAATGTCTGATTCTTTGTGACCCCATTTGGGCTTTTCTTGGCAAAGGTACTGGAATGGTTTGCCATTTTCTTTTCCAGTTTGTTTTATGGATGAGGAGACAGACAAACAAGGTCAGGTAACTTTCCCAGGCTTACACAGCTAGTAAGTGTCTGAGACCAAATTTGAACTCAGGTCTTCCTGACTCCAAGTCTGGCACTTTATCCACTGTGCAACTTAGCTGCCCCTTCTCCATCACATAGCTACTTCTGGATTACCAACTTTAATCTGCTATAGGCTTGGAAACTAAGCAACTGGGCTTGCTGGAACTTGAAAAATTAGAGTAAGTAGGCTCTGAGTGAAGAAGGGAAGGGATCTACCCTGACAAAAGTCCACGGATTTTGCAACTACTACTGGGGAATGCATTCTCAGGGATCATTTAGATTGAACATAAACTTGAGTTGGAAGAGAACTTTTCCCGTCATTTTCCCTTATTGGGGAAAAATTCCATTTTTGCTGGGCTATATTCAGAATGGTTGGGCTCATGACATCTGGATGTCATCAGGTATGACTTTCCAAAACTGTTTAGCCAGATAACCCTCTACAGTAACTACCCACTTTGGCTAAAATACCCAGATGGCTAACTAGCCCTGCTGCTCTTAAACTTGGGTGATTTCCATGGTCCAAGGGCTATATGCAACACACCCTAGCAAGTAAAATGGAAAACACACTGGATCTGACATCAGGAGATGTGTGTTTGTAACCTTGGTTCTTCTGCTTACTTAGAAAAGTCCCTTAAACTTTTAGAGCGCTGGTTCTCTATTCTATAAAATGAGGAGGTTGGATTGATGACTTCTAAGATGCCTTCCATCTCTAGAGTCACAAGTCTGTACCCCGCAAACATAAAGTCTAAAGAATCAGGACAGAAGGTTCATCAGGAGATAATGTGACTGAGTCAAGAGATCTCAGCTCTTGTCCTGTCCTTTCCATTAACTAGCTATATGATGTTGGGCAAGTCCCTTCACTAACTTTGCCTCCATTTTCTCATCTGGAAGACAAGGGGTTTGGAACAGATGCCCTACAAGGTCCTTTCCTGATTCCAATTTCTATGCTAGGAGAAATCTCATTTTCAAAGGGTTTTGTGCATGTGAGAGTGTGGAAGGGGGTGGGGGGAGGTGAGTGGGGGCATTATACCACAGTAGGGAATGGATGCCCAGAGGACCTGGCCACAGATGTCCTTCCCAAGTGTCCCCCTTAGATCTACTAAAGTGCCGTGTTGCTCTGGAGCTAACTCGGTGGTATCAGGAGCTGTCAACATCAAAGATAAAGCACATGTGTGCCTCAGCTGGGTAGATTAAGTACATGTTTACCAGCCAAGAATGTCCAGATGAAGTGTCTGTTCTAATCCTGGCCTTGGGCACATGGGAGGACCTTCATAACTCAGTGGGGTTGACAAAATGAAAAGGGCTGTGCGAACACGTCAGGACTAGTGGAAAGTTGGATGAAACTAATAGAACATCACCACTAACCTCCCCTTCTGTCTCATTGGCTGGCCGGGACCTCCTCAGATTGAGACCATGTGATAGAAAGACTCTTTGCGAAGAGGCCGGTAATGAGCTGAGCTGGGGCACCCTCGGCTCCTACAAATGGACAGCATATTGTGTGTGGGAAAAGCGTCCAGACTCCATATGGCAGAAGGCAGATTAATGAGCTCGAGAGCGCTGGTCGCCTAGTGCCTCTCACACTTTGCTTTTGCCAGAGAAGCAGGACAGCAGGGAGTCAGGGGGCTTTTCCTACTGCTGTTCCTAACCCTGTGGCTCAGTTCTCTCTTCCTCCTGCTCCTTTACTTCTCTTCTTTCTCCTTCTCTGTTGCTCTACTTCTGCTCTCGCCAGCTCAGCACCTGGTCATGGACATCTCACAGGCTTCTGAGACTGGGGCTTGAGAATTGGGGAGGGTCTTACAGTTCCCCCAGTCCAGGCCTCTCATTTTACCAGCAAAGAAACTAAGGCCCTAAGAGATACACTGTAAGAGATTAATAACAAATATCTATCGAATTGGGCTAAAAATGTCCAAGCTTGCACCAGTGTGAGAGCCAACACTACCTCTACCAAACTCTAGAATGAGCTTTCATCTGAACTCAATTGAATTCAATGCCAAAAAACAACAACAACAACAACATTAAATGCTTACCATGCTGGGCACTATGCGAGGCACCCAGAATAAAAAGACAAAAGCAAAACCAGTATCTGCCCTCAAGGAGCTTACAATCTATTGGGAGAGCTAGGATAGAAAGGACTTCATGGGATAAGATAGATTAGCCTAAGATAGGATAGATGGATGGGGAAAAGAGATAATAACTACACAGATGAGGGAGATGGCTGGTAACTGTGTGGATGGAGAAGAATAGTTACTATATGGATGAGGGAGATGGCTGGTAAGAGAGAAGGAAGGGTCAAGGATGACTGAGGTTATGAATTGAAGTAGCTATTAACTATTGAAAAAGTTCCTGTCCTCAAGGAGTTTGCATTTTGTTGGAGGAGAAAATATTTTCATATGTAAGTATATATAAACAAATACAAAGCAATTTGAGGTAGGAGAGACACAAGCAACTGAGGGGATGAGGAAAGGTCCCATGGCATATAGTGAGGGACTGAGCATTGAATAAGATTTTTATTCTTTTTAATAAATCTATGATTTTAGCAATAGAGGGAGCTCCTGATGAAGAATTTCTTCTGCCAGTGCAGTTCAACAATCCTCTGCAGCTACCGCTCTATTACCCCACATTGTCTTTATTCAATTATTATTGTCATTCATTATTTATTGTAGCCTCATTCTTATACTTACAAAGTAAATAAAAAGTAATTTGTTAATCAATCAGTAAGTCATTCAACAAGCCTTTGTGAAGTGTTTACTATGTTCCTGGTAACTATTAAACACCGGGGGTGGGCTCCAAGGTGGATCCTAGCGAGTGATAGATAAGCAAAGGCTTCCTGTAGGAATAGCTGGTACTCAGGCTAAAGATCCTCACCTGCTGAAGGCCAGACCCCGGGTTGTGGCCCCTGAAATATGAATGAGGGGGCTGGCCTAGCCATCCCATGACTCTGACGTGTCTCCTTTGAGTTTTTAGAGGTTACGTTTCATTCTCCTTGTATAAAGTCAAAATAGGGTTAGGTTATGATTCCTCAGAGAAAAATAGGTCTCTGCCCTCTTGGACTTCTTTGAGAAAGACACCCTGGTAAAGCTAAATCAGAAGATAACTTTCATATTACATCACATGAACCAAAAATGTTGACTGCCCAGTCACTATGTGAATCCCAAATCTCTCAACTCCAACCACAAACCTGAGAATGAGGGACTCACTCTAAAAGGCATTGCCTGATCCCCCACTCCCAGATCTAAGTACATTTTCTGTCCCCCACTTGCTTTGTTGTGTGACCCTGGGAAGATCATTTCAGCTCTCTGTGTCTCAGTTTCCTCATCTGTAAACGGATGGTCCCTAAGGTCCCTGACAACTCTATGATCCTAAATGTATACAAAACTAATGGGCATCTAAGGTAGTATTTGAACCCAGATCTTCCTGGTTTGAAGCCCAGTGTTCTGTCCATTACACCATGCTGCCTCTCACTTGTGTATGTATTGTTTACCCTAATAAAATGCAAACTCATTGAGGGCAGAAGCTGTTTCCTTTGTACCTTTGTATCCTCAGCCCCTACCATAGTATCTGCCACATAATCCATGCCTGTTGATTGACTGGTTGGTCATCTCAGGAAGTTGTCCTATGACCACATACTAAATTCATCATTTCTATGTTCTGGAGCCACGTAAAGTAGAAAACGGAATGTACTTTCTCTGACATTCTCCTGAGGAACAGTTTGCACACTGAGAAAAACAAACTCATGATTGCAAGATGACCATGGTTCCCTAAATTAGCAAATAGATATTTATGCATACCTGTCTTTTTTCTCTGTTTGGTCCAAGACACATGGTTTCCTTTATATAGGGAACTCCCAGGTTCAAAACTCCCTCTGCAGATGCAGACCAGCAACTTTTCTGCAGCTCATAATGTTAGAGGAAAATGAGATGTTAAATGACTTGCCCAGGGTCACACAGTATGTTTCAGAGGCAGGATTTGAACCCAGCTCTTCTGGATCCCTTGGCCAGCACTCCAATAATTACATCACACTGCCTCTCATGAGTCCATAGCCTTTAATAGATGAGCTGAAGGTGGAACTTCATGGAGACTTTCAGTATTAAGGAGCCCCCAAATGCTAGGAATAAGGGGAAATCCAGACTTAAGCATAGTGCCTCATACATAGAAGGGGCTTAATAAAATCTATTGAATTAAATTATTATTGAATTGCTCTCTTCCCTATGTGAACAAAACTGAGGTCAGTGTGATGACCAATAGGTCAGAAAATTTTCCCATGTCTGACTTCCTGAAAATTCTCTGAGAGGCTGCTCCAGATGATATTTCTCTGATCTGCACAGGTAAACTACTCTTAAGCAGGTCAATCAAAAGGTGGCCTCATCCTCTGTCTCTACTGTACATGGGCAAGGCAGAACAATAGCCAGTGAAATCCAGGAGGCATGTTGAAATCAAAAGGATTGAGTGCCCATCTCTGGTGTCATATGTCCAAAGCTTACAGCCAGATATCCTCTGATTCCCAAACATTTGGATCCAGCTCTTATCTCTTTCCTTAACTCTAGTCTTGCTGGACAGCTCCACCAGGATGTCCCAGAGGTTTCTAAACACAGGTCTAACACAGAACTCATTATCTTTCCCTCCCCAAATTCACCCCCTCTTCCTAGTTTCCCTTTTTTGGTCAAGGCAACCACCATCTTTACCTGAGTAATTACTCAGGTTCCCAACCTTAGCATCACCCCCTATATCATCAATTTCCAAATCTTGTCAATTCTACCTCCACCATATCTCTCATATCTCACCCCTTCTCTCACCTCACATGGCCACCACCCTATTTCCAGTCTTCATTGTCTGTCAGTTGGACTGGTAGAATAGCCTCGCAATTGATCTTCCTGTCTCTAGATTCTCCCTTATCCAACCTGCCCTCCACACAGCTGCCAAAATGATAATCTTGGGGGCAGCTAGGTGGCACAGTGGATGAGAGCGCCAGCCCTGAAGTCAGGAGGACCTGAGTTCAAATCCAGCCTCAGACCAAACACTTGACACTTACTAGCTGTGTGACCCTGAGCAAGTCACTTAACCCCAATTGCCTAAAAAAATGATAATCTTAAAGCTCCATTGCAAGAAAAACTCCCTGATGCCTTGAGGGCATCTCATTTTTATAATTCTATGCCCAGTGCCCAACAAAGTGCCTGGAATTTCACCAATGCACATCAATTGGTTTTCATTCTAGGATAAAATGCAAACCCTTCTGTTTGGCATCAAAAGCCCTTCCCAATCTGGTCCTAACTTAGCGTTCCAGACTGACTTCACACCACGCCCCCTCATGTGCTCTATATTACAGTCAAAGTGGCTTACTTGCTGTTCTCCATATGTGACACTCCACAGGACAAAGTGCATGACAATCTTCCATGCCTGCTATGTTCTCCCTCCTCACTTCTGCCTCTTGGAATCCCTGGAGTCCTCCAAGGCTCAGTTCAAGCCCCACCTGCTACAGGAGGCTTTTTCAGATATCCCCCATCCCCATTGCACTCTTCCCACAAAAAAACACTTGGCATTTGTATAATTTTTATAATTGTATTTGCTTATTTGTATATGTTATTTGCTACCCCCACCAGAATGGAAATTCCATGAATGAATGAATTAATGAGTATTTATTAAGTACTTACTACATGTCAATCACTCTGCTAAGCACTAGGAATACAAATATAAAAAGACAGCCCATGACCTCAAGGAGCTTACATTTTAATAAAAGAAGACAACATATATAGGGAATGAGTGGCCAAAAAGGGGAGTTTTGATCTGGGAAGTCAAAGAGGTGGTAAGTTGATGTATAGGGCAGTCATTTAATAGATAGGCCTTTTCCAGAAATTATGGTATTGCTAATTTGATTACTCATCCCAGAGGAGGTGGTGTAAAGTTAGAGGCAAGGAGATGGTACTGAGGTTAAGGGGATATGAAGGCAGCAAATAGAAAGAGAGCAAAAGGTCCTGGGTGGTTGGGAGGATGGCTGGATGGGATATGAAGATAAATTGTTTATTGTTTATTTGTGTCTTTGTGACCCCATCACCTAACACAGTGTCTGGTGCTCAATAAAAGATTGTGAATGGAATAACAGCATAAAGAGAGGGAGACAGTGACCCCAACACCTCCCCAGACATCATAGCCACATCCATCTTCTTAGCCTCAACAAAACACTCAATACCTCTATCACCACATATTCTGATCACCATAGAAATGAGCTAGTCTGATCCAAGACATACCAACCCCCTCCTAACACCCTAAATACTCCAGCAGAAACAACACTACAATCAAGCCCTAGTTGTCCTCCCCTAGGTAATTGTCTGCCGTTTACTCTGCTGACACTATTGTCTCTTTCTATACCATTGCGCTTGTCCCAGGAGTCATTCTTCTAGTGCATGCTTGGTTACTAGAATTGCTAGAAAAAGTTCTGACCATAAGCACAAGAATTTTTGAAAATAAAAATGAAGAGATATTTGTAGAGCATTTTGCAAACCTTAAAGCACATATAAGTGCTCACTATTATTATTAATTAATATTATTCAAGACCTACCAGAGGCACTTCACAAAGTGATCCACTCAAGCTAGCATATCCTCTGTAGGAGAGCTTTCCCCAATCCTGGACAAGTTTGCCTTTCCTCATTCTGTGTCTACACTGTGATCAGCAGTGTGTGACAACCTTTCTACTTTCCATTCTTTGCTGAAAACTTCCACAAAACTGCCCCAGGTTCAACATAAGAACATGAGAAGAGCCTACTCACAGAGCTGCAAAGGACATTTTTAGCCCAGGATTTGGGCAAAGTTTCTTTGCTATTAAAGATTAACAGGTAGGGCTCCAATAATGCCTTTTTTAAAAAGAAGTCATAAAAAAGAGATTTCCAACCAAAAGCAGGCCTGGTTATTTCAGAGTAAGCCCTTTCTTCCTGAGTTCATGGAAGCCATCAGATGTGCCTGCCCAGCATGACAGGAAGAGAGGACTTGGGCATTGCAGCAAAATGAGGGTGGTGTTCATGGACAAGCTTCCTGGTGCAATGTCAAGGACTCTGGCTATGGAGGAAGAAGGTCTTGGTATATATCCCAATTCTGTGGCTTCACTAAGCACAGCTACTTACTGCCTGTGACTTAGGGCAGGCCACTTAACCTCTGTTTCCTCATCTGTAAAATGAGAGGGCTGAACCAGAAGTGAACCAGACCTCTGAGGTCCCTTCCCCCTCTGAGTCTATTATCAAAGTGGAAAAAGCATTTCTTCCTTCTTCTTCTTCTCAGTCACGGTGATTTTTACCAATTTAGAAGCCCTTGGCTTTCCTAGGAGGTTTTTATGCTAATGTATAAATTGGAAATATTACACTTCCTCAATCTCTGGATCCACATGGTAGTCTTAGAATGTGGGGGATTTCAATTACTTCAGCCCCTTCCTTTTCTGTAGGCCAGTGTGTGGAAGATCAATGATTGCTAACTATATCATTTATGAATTCCAGGGACGGCAATCATATGTGTTTGTAATTTACACTGAAAATGTGTTTACCAAACTATTTCCATATATGGGAGGTTATAGACAAGACTAGCATGGGCAGGCATCATTAGACTTTCAGCTTCTTGAGCAGGAACAATCTTTGGACTTTCTTTGTATCACTATCACTTAACACAATGCCTGGCATACAGTAGGTATTTAATTAATGTTTGCCACTAGATTGTGACTGATTGATGAATGGGTTGTGATATGCATGGTGGGAAATAATAAGCAGCTAGGTGGTACAGTGGATAAAGCACAGGCCTGGAGACAGGGACACCTGAGTTCAAATGTGACTGCAGAAACTATCTGTGTGACCCTGGCCAAGTCACTTAATCACAGTTTGCCTCAGTTTTCTCATACGTAAAATGAGATAATAATATCACCTACCTTCAGGATCAAATGAGATAATATGTATAAAGCCTGTGCCTGTCACAAAATAAGCATTGTACAAATAAGCTATTAATATTATTTACAATGATGAGATCACAGATTCCCTCGAACAGGTGAGTATTTCTGTCTATATGCACAGTCCTTAGTAAGCAGTTGTTGCTTGATAAATACTTGTTTTGCGAATGAGTGAATCTGTGCCTTTCAATTCAATAAGCACTTATGACTATGATATATTCATCATGAACATTAGTGTAATTAGAATCATATTGATAGCTTATTAATAGAAATGTTTGTTGAATAGAACTGAGATTCTTAGGCATCTACTCTGTGTCAGGCACTGTGTTAACACTGGGCATATAAAGAAAAAAGTAAAACAATCTTGGCCTCAAGGAACTTCCATGCTAGTGAGTTAAAAGGGGACACATATAAATTCATGGTCACTTGAGAAGGAAGATGTCCTCTGGGTATGTTTGGGTGCATCAGGAAAATCTGTCTGAAGGCTCCGAGAGTAGCCCTGTAGGAAAACAAGGTTTCAAAGAGATTGATGAAGGCCCACACTCCAGACATGAGGGATGGAGATTGAAGATGTAGGGAATGGCTATTAGCCCAGCTTGGCTAGAATATCAATTGCCAGAGAAGTTATCTGAAATGAGACTAGGACAGGAAGTTAGAATGATATTGTGGAGGACCTTAAACCCCAAGCTAAGGAGTTTGTACTTCTTTATGAAGAAAATGAAGCCACTGAAGGAGTTTGAATGGGCCAATGGCCTGGTCAGACCTGTGCTTAAGAGGCTTCTTTTGGAAGCTGTGTACAAAGAGGATGGATTGGAGAGAATAGGAAACAGGAAGCACAATTGGGAGATCTTTACTAAAGCCTAGGAGAGGGGATGAGGGCTGAACCAGAGTACCAGATGTGTGCATGGAAAAGAGGGAACAGGCATGAGCAATGTCTTGGAGGTAGAACTGACAAGAGTTGACGACTGATTGGATGTGGTTGAGTTGAGTGGGGAGAGAGGAAGACAGAGGGGTGAAGGATAACCCTGAGGTTATGAGCATTGGTGACTGGGAGTGATGGCACCTTCAACAGAAATGGGAAAGTGATTAGAATTCTAAATATTCTTTTGTTTCCCTTTTTCCCACTTGGCTTAGCCTTATTTCTGTCCTAGCCAGAGATCTTCTCAAAAAAGCATAAACAGTATTTCCCACTTATATTTCATTCCATTTGGAAAAGACCTCAGAAGTCATCTGCTCCAGCCTTTAAACAAATAGAATCTCCACTATAATACAGTGGACAAGTGGACAATTTTCAAGCCCTCCTCTACTTAACTGCTATAAATCCTCATTCCACTCCCATCCCTCACATACTTTTGAGAGGAAACCCTCACTCATTCTTTCACAGTAAACCCATTTATCCATTTCTTTCTTTCCTGTGGTCTTAGTGAACTGGACATGAAACTCCTAATAAGAACATGTTGTGCTATGCTACCAACCACCATGCAGTCCTCATTAATCTCTCCTAGCATGGAGTCCCTGGTAGGGCAGAGACATTACTATATCCAGCTGACCTCTACTAGCTGCAGTTTCAACTCTTCCTGTTCTGTCATGAATGAAGATGAAGAACAATTGGCCACTATCCCCCTTTCTAAATGTCCTTGAAATGTTTCAGGGAAGATGATAAGTGACTGTGACTTTTGACCTTTCCTTAATGGGTCTGTTAATCATTTTGATTCCTGAACCTTTCTCAATTCCCCCACAAGACGTGGAGCTATAAACATTACTTCAGTAAGAGCGCAATCAATGGCCAGCATATCGAAAAGATGATCTTTCAGTTCTCATGTGTGACAACCTTGTTAATATCTCCATCATCAAATTAATTTTTTAAAATAGTATCTCCATGGCTGTCCATGAATAATTCCCTCTCGGTTTGTGGGACATTCTGACTCAAAGACTGTTTGATTCTATCAGTGTATTGTCAAGGGCAGGTAGAGGAAGAAGAAAATGAACTCAAAAGAGGAGGGAGTGCATTCCAGGCATGAAGCTTATGCACCTGTGCAAGGGCCCAGCGTTGGGAGGGGTGATCTTGGAATGATGGCCAGGCAACTCTATTCGGGCTAAAGATCAAAAACTCTTTGGTTTGAAGACCCCAGCCTGAGGTTATGCTCTTCTGCTATTCCCCATGAAAATCCACTGTCACTTTCATGCCCTGAGGTAGCATAAGACCAAAAATTCCTAGGAGAGCATGTGTGTCTTAATTAATTTTTATCAATTTTCTTCCATATGAGGAAGGAGACTTTTGAAAGGTCAGATCCAGGGTAGGAAGAAAATGGGAGGAATGCAAAGGAAGGAGGCCCTTCAGGCCATCTGATCTTGTGTGCATATCCTTTCTTCTTCCCCAACCCATCCCATCGCATTCTCCTGCAGTGCACAACAAGCCATATGTTGCCACCAACCCACTGAGACGTGACTTGCTCTAATGTGCAGGAGGCTGACATATCTTCAATGAAGCTACAGTGTCTGGATCATTTAAATCCCCCAACCTCCTCCTCTCCTCTGAATGAAGCAAGAGCAATTTGAAAAAGAACGCACCTCCCAAGCACTTGGAGGGCATAGACACTTGGTAAAAAACAAAGCCCACACCACCCACCAGACGAACTATGGCTCTCTGCCATGGCAATACAAAATTCAGGGGGCTCCAGCTTTTGTTGGGCCTATATTTAGTTTGCTTTCCATCGAGTTTGGGTTTTTTCAAATATTTTACTCCTATCCCTCTCACATCCCCCAGATCCCATGTGGCTTACTAGGGCTCTCTTTGCGAAACCAAGAGCCAACATCCGAGACTTTTTTCTCTTTTTTTTAATTGAATGAAAACTGGTCGTGATCATGAAGATATGGTCTGTGGGTGGTGGTGGTGGTAATTATTGTTTCTATTGTTGTTTTTTCAATAGTGGTGAAAGATTATACCAATCTATCCATACACTTTCACTTGGTCCCGCTCATAGAGTAGATAGCTAGACACGGAGACAGGAAAACCTGAGCTCAAATCCTTCTTCAGTGCTTAGTAGCTGTATGACTCTGGGCAAGTCACTTAACCCTCTGGGCCTACTTCTTCATCTTAACAAGAGGGGGTTGGACTCAAAGATTTTTAAGATGCTTCCAGCTTTAAATCTATGCTCATATGATTCTCTAAGACTGTGGACACCAATTCTATCTGGGGCTAGGCAAGAAACTCCTTAACCACGGACATAACAAAGCCAATAGCTGCTTAGAACTATGTCCACAAATTTAGTTAACTGTTCATATCCTTTGACCCAGTGATATTACCACTAGGTCTATACAGCAAAGAAATTTTTTTAAAAAGAGGAAAATCCCCATGTATACAAAAATCTTTATAGCAATTGTTTTTGGGGTGGCCAAGAATTGTAAACTGAGGGTGTGGCTATCAGTTAGGGAAAGGTGAATGTTTGTTTAGACGATGGTTTATGAAACAACTAAGGGGATGGTTTCAGAGAAACCTAGGTATGAACTAATATGCAGTGCAGTGAGCAAAACCAGGAGAACAAATTGTGTAATAACTTTATTATAAATACAAACAACTTTGAAAGGCTCTGATCAAGCAATGATCCACCATCATTCCTCATGAAGAATATGCCAGTCTCCTGACAGAGAGGCAATGGATTAAATATGGAGGATGAGATATGATATGTAAAATACATATTCTTGACAATGGTCAGCCAAGGTAATTTATCTTCTTTACCACGTTAGAAGGTTTCGTTTTCCTTTTTTCCAGCAGAGAGAAGGTGGTAGAAGAAAGAGAAAATAAATACCTGATAACTGGGAAAAATAAAGCTAAAAAAATAAAGGCAGTTTAGTCCACATAGGGATTGGGCACCATGGTGTAATGGAAAGAACACTGGACCAGGTGTCGGGAGATCTGACCTAACCTTGGTGCTGCCACTAACTTGATCCTGTGACTCTCATTTTTCCTCTTTAGATCTCACTATTTTCATATGTAAAATTTTTTAAAAGCATTAGAATGGAAGGTTTCCAAAACCCCTTCCAGACCTATTGAAGAATGACTTTCTATAAATCCTTGTCCTCTTCAGCATTGAGCTCTAACCACTAACCACTGAGTAGCCAGAGAAACCAGCACGTGCCCCTCAGCCCTCACCCTAGAAGCTGTAATACAATAGCCTCACAATCCCACCCTGAGAATTACAGATAAAAGCATATTTCCCCTTTTGTTGCATGATATAATAAGTGTGATTTGATCCTCGCTCTTACGAGAACCATAAACCTGTAATCTTAGCAGGTGTAGAAATAAAAAAACATGTCTTCTGAGTCTTGCCCTTTATAATGGCAGCAAAAGGCTTCTGTGCCTCCTAATTTAAGTTGCTACCACCTCAAATTACTTTCATCTGGGTAAACCATCCTTGCTTAACAAAGGACAATGACCAAGGGAATGGTCTGGCTGCTGGAAAGAACACTGCCTCAGAAATAAGAGGACCTGAATTCAAATCTTGTTTGGCGATGTCATCTCTCTGGGCCTCAGTATCCTCATCTATAAGACAGAGTTGGACTAGATGGGCTCTGATGCCTCTTTCAGCTCAAGATATCATTAATTCCTTCTAACCACTCTTTTTTCTCTTAAAAGAATTTCATGGACTACATCCTTACATACAAGCCATTGACCTTAGGAAACAGAATCTGCTAACAAAGACTCGAGTCCCATTTGAATTCTTCATCTGGATGCCATTTAATGATAGATGAGAGTCTCCCTGACACATCTCAGATCTTTTTTCCAGTTTTGAATACTTTATTCCCTGCCCTCTGTAAGTCTATTCACTTCCTTTTGGTCATGCTAAATGGTTTGCCTTCACATGTAGGCTAAGTGGGCACTCACCTAAGTGGCATCATTTGGGGGCCAATGGTGCGGCAATGATTTCCCACATGTCAAACCATCCTGTTCAAAGATCTCAAGCTTCAGCATCACAAATTCATTTCTAGAAGCAAAGACTGTAGACTCAGAAGCAACATTGTACAGTGTGAAGGAGTCTGGTTTGGAAGTCAGAGGACCGAATTCTAAATCTTGTCTTCATCACCATCCAATCATACTGATTGCATGACTTTGGACAAGCTGCTTAACCTTCTCTGAGGCTCATTTTCCTCATCTGCAAAATGAGGGGGTTAGGTTAGACTAAGTGGCTTCTAAGGACCCTTCTAACCAAAAATCGGTGATTCTGGGATCTCTAAGATCCCATCTAACTCTTTGCCCTGCTTCAAACACAAATATTCCCTGACTAGTCTCTACCCTCTGTTTAAAGACCTTCCCTGGGAGGGAGATTACTCAGAGAGGTGACTCTTCCTTTGTAAGAATTAAGAAGTTGTTCCTTATCTTGAACTGAAATATGCCTCCTTGTAATTTCCACTCACTCATCCTAGCTCCATTCTCTTCGGCCAAGCTGAAGAAGGCAAATCCTTTCACATGACAACCCTTCAAATATTTTGAGATCTCTGTTCCCCCTCCCCCATTAAATCATCTCTTCTCTAAGCTCGACATCACTAATTCTTTTAATTGATGCTTATATAAAATGTTTGAAGTGCCCTCCCCACACTGGCCACCCTCCAGTTGGGTAATCTTTCTCTTTAAATGAAAAACAGAGTATTCAAGATGTGGTCTGACCAAGAGGCAACCTTCAGGGCTCTATAGCCTCCCCTTGGCTTTGAAGTGGTCTTATTTTATTCCCCTCACAAGATTACATCATTTTAAAGGAAAGAATAATATGAATTAAACAGGATAGAGCCTCCTGCTTCTATGGGACTTCAGGGTGAGGAAATCCTCTCTACTAATACAGGTAAGACTCTGCAAGTCTTAGAAAGCTTCCTAGAGCACTGAATGGTTAAGTTACTTACCCAGCATCACACAGTCAGTATATGTCTAAGGCCAGACTTGAACCCACACCTTCTTGACTTGAATCAGTTCACTATCTTTTGTAGGAAGCTGCCTTTCATAAGATGGACAACGAATTAATTAACCTGAAGCTGAAGGTAGAGACCTGAGGAAATGGAGCACAATAGAGGCTGACTATAAAGTGGAATGAGAGCTATCCAACCTTTGACAACTCATGAGTATATTAATACATTAACAAAATCAGATAAGAATTCCATTTTAATCTGGTTCAGGCTACTCTCAAGAGTGTTGTGTGCCACATTTGTCCCATGTGTCTGACACCTCTGAGATTCTACCTTAATCATCAAATTTGTCTCCAAATAACTTTGGACTTTTCCTCCAAAATCAAATTTACCCTCAGGAAATTAAGCTTTCCTATTATTGAGTATCTTCCGAAGAAAAGGTTCTGGGCTCTCCAAACAACACCCAAAGAATCCCATAGGGTAAGGTCGGCATAGTATGATAGGTATCATTCCAGATTTGGTGTTGTAAAGATACGGGATAGACTATCTATGAGATCCTGGATAAGTCACACAACTTCTCTGAACCTCAGGCAACTTCCTAGGACTCACCTGCTCATTGATGAGTCATGACATCACTGAAAGAAGTATATGACCTTCCAAGGGGATGACTTTGAATGGGCTCTTACTTATTAGTTCAGATATCAATCTCCATGTTTTCTCATGGAATACAGTAGAATGTGAAAACATTTGTTAAGCGCTTATACAGATACATTTTAGTAGAAGGGAGGGTATATATTAAGGCATACTATACTATAGTATAGTATAGTATCTAGATACTAACCAGATGGGAAGGTACCAAAAAGAAACATCTTATTTCCCAGTTTTGCCTAGGATTTCTGACACTATTACATTGGCAACACTATTAAATTATTTGAGGTAATTAATCACTTTTTCACCAAGCAATGCTTGCCAGAAATAGACCTAAGCTTCAGTCAAGCTAGCCAGTGAAATGCCTTCTATTCTAGAGTCTTTCTAATCTTATATGCAGAATTTCTTTTGTAAAGAGGCAGTGTAGTTATAGTAGATAGAGAACTGGGCATGGATTAAGGATAATCTTGGATTCCAATCATCTAATATCCATTGTACTACATTAGGCAAGTTACTTAACCACCCCAAGTCTCCATCTTCTCATCTGCAAAAAGGGAATAATTCCTTCAATGGCTGCCCCTCAGAGTCGTGATGAGGTTCAAGTGAAATAATGTAAGATAAGCGTAATGCAAATATTAAAGCAGTCTATGTGTCAATTACTACTACAACTGCGGCTTGAATGCCAGTGTGAACCACTCTAATAGAAGAACAGAGCACAATGTCTTCTTCCCAACTCTCTATGATGGCTTTGTGGTCTTCACTTCCTCAGGGTGTCTCATCAAGGCCACTTACCTCCTCTTCTCTCTTACTCTGAGGAAAAGGACCTTGGGAGCAAACACCTGGAGAGCCACTTTCTGGTATTCTCTCCATTGGTTTCTCCTTTAGCAGTGTGCTTTCTAATTTAAATAAAATAAAATATACATTTCCAGGGCAACCATTCCCCTTAACGTTTTTCCCTCCCAAGGCTTTCTAGCTCTGGGTTCCCATGTCTTCACCCCACCCCTGCCTCCAAATGAGATTTAAAGCTATAATTCTGGGGGTTGGGGGGAAGAGGGCTGGGTTTGGAATGAGAAACCCTGGGGTAAAATCCTGGCTCTTACTTTTAACCTGTGGAACCCTCAACATCTCTGGGTCTCTTTCATTTTTCATCTGTAATATGGTGGAAATTGGACTGATTCTCTCTACAATCCCTTATAGCTCTCAGTATATGAGGGCTGGTACTTTAAGAAATGCATCTCTTCTTCACAGAGAAGAATGAAATGGAGATGAGTCAGCATGAGATAAATGAAAGAGCACCAGATCTGGAACTAGAAGACCTTGATCTGAATCCCACTCTGCTACCCTGTGTGACCTTGAGTGAATCACTTCACCCTCCCATCCTCAGTCTCCTCACCTCTAAAATGGGTGGTTAGACTAGAATGCTCTCCAAAGTTCTTTCTAGGCCTAGATTATATAATCAAATATGTCAGCCTATTTCTCTTAACTGTTCCTCACTGGTAAATAAGATGTGAGTTCTTTGAAGACTGAAGTTTCCTTTTTTTTTTTAATTCATCTTGCATAGCTTGCTACCTAGTAAGTGATTGACAAATGTTTGTTGAATAAAACCCTTTGAAGGGATTCTCTGTCTAAAACAACTTCCTCTTTTTTCCTCTAGGTTGTTCTCCGTCCTACCCCTAACAGCCCCAAACAATCAGAATGGCATAAAATGACAGTTTCCAAAAACTGCCCTGATCAAGATCTGAAAATTAAACTTGCCGTCCGAATGGATAAACCCCAAAACATGAAGCATTCTGGGTAAGTGTGTCGCTGGTGTTTATCTGACTTGTCAGCAGCATTTGCTCTGAATACACTCCTTCATTTTTCAAAGTTACAATAGAGGAAGATTCATCTTCCAGGACTGAAAAAAAATACATCTAAGGTGGTTCAGGAGCTTGTAATAACACTTGCCTTGGGGAGTTTGCATTGCTTTGACTTTCAGTTACAGTGGAGGAATTCTATGTTACATTCAAACAAATCACAAGCTTTCACGCTGTCTTTGAAGCCAAGAAGACCAGGCTTTAAAATACTGCCTCTGATACAAACTGGCTTTTGACCCCAGGCAAGTCAATGAAATGCTCAGGTAACTCTGGAAGACCTGAAGTTACAAAGACAGGGCCAAGCTACATGGAGAGAAAGATTTTCCTCATCCAGCGTTTCCCTAGCGGGGGAAACTGGGTGGGGAACCTGAGGCTTCTTCAGGCCACATGTGGCCTTCAAGGTCCCTTTGACTGAATCCAAACTTCACAGAACAAATCCCTTTAATAAAAGGATTTGTTCTGTAAAACTTGCACTCAGTCAAAAGGTTGCACTTGAGGACCTAGAAGGAAGGCTATATGTGGCCTTGAGGCTGCAGGTTCCCCATCCCTGTGGCCTAGATCAATGAAATTACAGTTACAGACTCTATTGTCATCCTCTCTTTTTGTAATAACCTACATACAGAATTGTCCAAATTGTTTTAAGTCATTACTAGATGTATGCTCCATGACTCTGGCTTACAGAATTATAAATTATAAAGGCAGTGTGCACGGATACTGTTGACATTATCTATATGATACATAACCTAAGCATTTGGGATTGTATCCTCAGTGTGAAACAGTGTCTAAGTGATGAAAACCACAGTATCAAAAATATGTGCTACAGTATCTGATGGGCATCTAGATGATGCAATGCATAGAGTGCCAGGCCTGAAGTCAGGAGGACCTAAGTTCAAATCCAACCTCAGACACTTACTAGCTGCAAAATCCTGGGCAAGTCACTTAACCTTGTTTACCTTCAGTTTCCTCACCTGTAAAATGAGCTGGAGAAGGCAATGGCAAGCCACTTCAGTATCTTTGCCAAGAAAACCCCCCAATAGGATCACAAAGAGTCTGCCACAACTTTACCTGAGTAGGTCACTCAGGTCCATTCAATACTATCTCTTCGAACAACAAACAAAAACAAAAACAAAAAAACTAAAAAATAATTGATACTATGCCTGCAGTAATTTGCTTTTTATCCTGAAAATGGATCACAGTATCATAGATCTAGAGGTAGAAGTAATCTAGTTTAATTCCTTCATTTTTCAGTTGAGGAAACTGAGCTCCAGAATAGTTAAGTGACTTGCCCAAGGCCACACATTAATCATAGGTGTGGAGGATAAAATGTTTCAATTAGAGTTAAAAAAAAATTTACCAAATAAAATAAAAATCTTGAGTACCGTTTCATATCAATGAGTTTTTTTAGAAACTTATTAGTATAATAGATTAGAAACAATTAAATTCAGATTGTCACAGCCCGTATTAGGTTAGTAAAATTAATTTGTACTCCAATAATTCAAAATTTGTGACAATTCAGACAGGAGTTATTAACAAAAGTCTGATTTTTTAAAAATCATGATTGTATTATGCATTTGGTGAAAAAATGGAAGCTGTCCCTCAACATATTCAGTAGTCATCATCAGAATTTATTGAGTGCTTACTGTTTGTAAGACTAAGTTTTCTTGGACAGCAGAAGGCCACTGATGATAAAAAGCTAACTAATCTAGGACCTGGCATGAGTGATTGAGAAGTCTTTGGGAAGAAATGGAATGGAATGGAAAGAGTTGAATTTGGAGCCTGGGTTCAATTTCTATGTCTAGCGTTGATTTCCTGTGTGACCTTAAGCAATTTACTTGCCCTCTCTCAATCTTATTTCCCTTTTCTATAAAATGAGGGGCTGAAACTGGATGCACTCTAAACTTCCTTTGAGCTCTAGATCTGGGTTTATATGAATTCATTAATTTCAACTCTTTATTCTTCTTCAGGAAAAAAATACTTTTTGTGGGTAACGTGAACCAGAAGAGAAATTTGTCATCCTAAGTCTCCTTTCAATGTAATATTTTTTTTTTCCATTTCCCACATTTATTCAATTTGTTCCATTGAAAATTGAGCATAGTCATCTGGTCTCTGCCCTCTTGGTTCAACTAGCTTGTAAAATTCTGAACATTTTCCTCACTACACCTTCCCTGTCTTAGGAATATAAACAGAAATAAATTGCCCATTTTGCCCAACTAGATTGGCAGCATCAGATCCCAAAGACATTGTTTTGGAATGATCTCCTCAGCAATAATAATAATGATGATAATAGCTAGCATTTATATAGCATTTTGAGGTTTGCAAAGCACTTTATAAATATCTCATTTCATCCTCATAATAACCCTGGGAGGTAGGTGCTTTTATTATCTACATTTTACAGATGAGTATATTGAGGCAGACAGAGGTTAAGTGACTTGCCCAGGGTCATGCAACTAGTGTCTGAGGTCAGATTTTAATTTGGGTCTTTCTGATTCTAGGACTGACATTCTATCCATTGTGCCACCTAGCTGCCTCTGTCCTCAACTAAAGACCCAAAGAGTCTCTTTAAAAACAAGCATTTTGTTGCTCTGTGACAGAATGAGACCCAATAAAATGTATGGATGGGGAAAGCAAACTGAACCAAAGTCAGAAGGCCTAAGTTCTTGACCCAGCTCTGCCACCAATGTTCTGCATGACCTTGGGCAGACTCTTAGTCCTATAAAAGGAGGTGAAGGGATTAAGTGATCTCAGAGACCCCTTCCAGGTTTAAAATTCCATTATACTCGATCTTCTAAAGGTATCTGCATGCTCGACACCCAAGCAAGGCATATGTAGTAAGTACATGATATATACTTATTGAATTACATTGTTAGCTGTAGATGTTATTTATAAAAGATGTACACAAGTATACAGCACAGTGGACAGAGCACCAGACCTGGAGTCAGGAAGACTCATCTTTGTGAGTTCAAATCTGGCTTCAGACACCAGTAAAGCTGTATGACCTCAGACAAGTCACTTAACCCTGTTTGCCTCAATTCTCCATCTGCAGAATGAGCTGGAGAAGGAATTGGCAAACTGCTCCAGTATCTTTGCCAAGAAAATTCCATCTGGGGTCATGAAGAGTCAGACATGACTGAAACAATTGAACAACAAAACAAGTATATAAATAGTATGCTTATTCAGTTTGCAGATAATATAAAGCAGGGAGGGATAGCTAATATATGGACTGATAAAATCAAGATCTAATAGCAAATAGAGATAAGTGCAAAGGCCTGCAGCAGGGTTCAAAAAATCAACTACATCAACACAGGATAAAGGAGGCAAGAGAACAGTTAGAGGATTAAGTAGATTGCAAGTTTAGTAGGAATCGACAATGTGATGTAGCAACCAAAAGGGTTAATGTAGCATTAAGCTTTAGCAATGGTGCCTAGAGCAAGGAAAATCTTATTGTACTCTGCCTTGTTCAAGCCACATGTAGAGGGACTTTTGTGTCCAACAAGGGGTACCACATTTTAGAAGGAATGTTGACAAGGTGAAGGGTGTACCAGCATTAGATAACCAGGATGGTAAAGGGTCCAAGTATATTTAGTATGGATCAAAGAAGATTTAGCAAGAGGGCTTGATAGCAGTCATCAATTATTTGAGGGGTTGTCATGAGGGAGTGATTAGACCAGTTCTGCTGAGCCCAGAGATCAGAGCTAAGACCAGTGAGTGAAAGTTACAGAAAAACAGATTTCAGCTCAAAATCAGGGGAAAAAATCTTAACAATTAGAGATACTAAAAACAGAATGGGCTACCTCAACATAATAAGTTCCGATGACTGGTGGAGGTTTTAAGAATATGATGAATGACCGCTGATACATGCCCAACATCACACAAAATATGTAATTTTGATAAAGATTGGACTATGTGACTTCTGGGGTCCTTTCTAACACCAAGCCTCAATAATTCTATGCAACGCACTGTTGAATTCAAGAAGCAAATATTGTGTTAGAGGTATGACTATAAAGCAGTGAGACTTCTTTTTTAGGAAATGAATTGGAATTTAAGCATCAAAGTGAATATTGTTACAGTCACCTTGAGATTCTCTACTCATAATCCAATGTTATAACCATTGTTCAAGATATTTTTAGAATTCTCTGGGCATTGTCTTCAGAGCCAATTAATGAGATGCACAAGAAACTCCCATCTCATTATTTAGAGTCATTCAGTGATGAAAGGGATCATAGAGGGCAGTATTAATAATTCTGCCATTTTATAGAAGAAGAAAGTGACTTTCCCAAAGTCAAGCAGGGAGTAAATAATATAGCCAGAATTTTAATAATAACTTACTTTTTACATAGTTTCTATGTTTGCAAAGCACATTACATGTGTTATCTCATTTCATCCTCAAAACAACCTTGAGAGTTAGGTGTTATCATTATCCCCATTTATTGATGGGTAAAATGAGGCAGACAGCGGTTTAAGGGACCTTCCCAGTCACATAGCTAATAAGTGTCTGAGGCTGGATTTGAACTCAAGTCTTCTTGACCCTAAATCCAATACTATGTGGTATCGTGGAAAAGTACTAAAATTGACATCAGAGGACCTGAATTCTGTTGCACCTCATCAAACTTAATTTTCTTTTTTATTCATTGGGACATCATAAGCATTAGATTGACCTTAGTGCAACTATGTGACAAGCCATATGCTCCACAGAACTTAAAATATAGATCTCTCCCTCTCTATATTTGCCCACAGGTGCGCATCTAAAAAGTGGCACCTAGATCAAAATTGTGCCTGTTGCCCTGTTTTTGATGCTAGGTGAGAGGGAAGAGTATCAGAGCAACCCTATGGAGAACCCGTCTCCAAACTGAACAATCATCCCCTAGTCTATTTCGTGAAACTGAGTCTTCCCATGTGAGGTTTGCTCAAAGCTAGAGATGTCTCTATTGTTTTCAGCTGCTACTGCTCCTTAGTTACATATAGCACATGCACAGTGCCTATGTAAGAAAGGACTGGTGAAAAAATTCTCCTGATGATGATGATGAGATTTTCCTTAGGTAAATTAGCCACCATTTACAGAAGTGATGGGATGTTCCTAGCTCAAAATTTCTTTGAAAAACTAGAGCTCTAGTTCTTTTCTAAGAACAGACAATAAGGAAAAAAGACTAGGTGCTTTTTTAATTAGATCCTACCAGAAGTAAAATAAATACAATTAGAGGGGCTTAGCACTCTTTTTTTCTCCCACATTTTTCAAGCAGTTTTTGCACCCAAAGGTTTTAATACCTGCACCAGTTGGTCCTTTTAAAGGGATGCGTTCATAAATGCTTCCTGAAACTTGTGATGGATTTGTCATTAGGCTTTATACTCTTATAAGTACAATGTATTGCTTACTTCTCTGAGGCTTTGGGAAATAATGCTGTCATCTCCTTCCACTCACCTTAACTTGAGTTTTGTTTTTCCCTTTCTAGGTATTTATGGGCCATTGGTAAGAATGTTTGGAAGAGATGGAAGAAAAGATTCTTTGTATTGGTCCAGGTAACATTTTAATTTAGTGTCTACTCTAATTTTTAAAGAAGGTGGAATAGGAAAATGAAGTAGATGAACTTGAAGCCTAAGTAAGACATGAGTTCAAACCCTGCATCTGATATCCATTAGCTGTATGACCCTGAGCATAACCTTAACCTCTATGTGCATCAGACCAACTCCCCAAGTACTAGATAGGTTGTGTTCTACTCCATGTCAATGAAATCCCAGTCTTTCATGCGTCTAAATAACTGCCATCATGGAAGGTTTATTAAGATTTTGATCCTGTCCCCATTAGAGCATCTCTTCTGGGCTCACTCATTCATCCTGCATTTCAGGTTGAAGTTCCCAGAAGGTCAGCTGATTACTGCTTCTGTCAGAGTTATAACAGTAGCTCTGCAGGGGGTGAGTTCTAGGGCTATTATTAACAAACCCCAGTCAGTGTACTTGCCATTAACACCAGGCAGCTATATTTCGATTAGCTGATTTTTTTAAGAAAGGGATTTTTACTCATATGATAGAAAAGAGTAGTTGGTTCAAAACATGCCCCCCCAAAGGTTTGGGGAGTACTCTTCCACAAATAGAGTCAGGATCCAAGGTAAGAATAGACTGAAACTTAGAGTACAATGATAGTAAGACACTTGTGTGTCAATCAAAGGGAGGACCTCCTGACCGCTGGCTCTGGAAGTCCTTTTTTCCCTTTTTGAAGTACTCATGAAGTTGGCTACAGGGTGTGATGATGCTAATAAACAACTCACTTCCCACTGGCCTGGCTCCTCAGAGGATGTGGGTTCTCTGCTGGATGAATTAATCTGTAGCCAAGCTGGACCAATCACTCAGCTGCCACCATGAAATCTCTATGAATGTTGGAATGATCATTGCTTGGACACTTCCATCTAAAGGCTCCTGCTCAGTCACTTCCCAATTCCTGTGGCACTTGTGACTGGTTCCAGTGACTCTGCTACCAACTGTGGCTTCTGATGAGACCTCAGCTGGGACCTTCGGATCTCCTAAATTCTTAAGGTTGATTAATGCTTGGATATATCCACCTAGGAATACTTGTTTCTCCAAGATCAAGAAAGAATAGCCACAAATATAGAGAGGGCCATGTGCTAATTACAGCCTCCAAGGCTAGATGGGAGATAGGGAAGTTGCCTTTCCCCTTCAACTCCCCTAGACCATCAACCCAGAGACTAGATGGTCTCTGAGGGCCCTTTCAACTCTGGAAATGTGGTCCTGGGACACGGACAAAGGTTACTCAGTACGAGCAGGCAAGGATGAGTTTAGTTGATTGGCTGGGTGGTTGATTGACTGAATGAATGAATGCACGACCATTCAGTCAGCTTCCTGTTATGCTGAACCATACAACTCTCTTGCTATAACCCAGAAAGTCTATTATACCAGTATTATCCTGGGATCATGAGATCTTAGACATTGAGCTAGAAGAGCACTCAGACATCATCTAGTCTAAGCCGCTCATTTTACAAAAGAGGAAACTGAGACCTTGAAAGGTGAAGTCACTTGCCCGATGGCATACACATAGCAAGGCCAGGTTTCAAACCCAGCTCCTCGCCCATGCTGGAAATCCAGTCTTCCTTCCCCAGCACCACTGGTATAACCACTGGTAACTGGAAAAAGAAGTATGAGCTAGTGAGGTCTCCTAAGAGCCAGTGTGGCACAGGAGAAAGAGCAGACTTAGAGATCAAAGAACCTGGATTCTAGTTTTGCCTCCGCCCTGTGTAACCTGGGGCACAATAGTTCACCTCTCTGGGCCTCAGTTTCCTCATGTGTAGAATGAGGGGGTTTGAACTAGAAGACTTCAAAGGTAAGTTCCAGTTCTAAATCATTGATCTGTATGTGGAGGCCATGTGACCCGAGAATCACTCTATGGGAGCTATCCATCCTTGCCATCCTTAAAAGGCTAATTGCTGCCCCATGACATCCCTCTGACAATTTTAAATGACTAAGAACCTAAGAAAAGCCTCTAATCACCTATTATTTTAGAGAAATTGCTCCACACAGGAAAAAGCAGGGGGAAAATGTGCTGAAAATAGCCCTAGGACCACATCGACCCCATTTCTGCCTTCCTCATGATGAATACTCTCACACCATTCTACTGAGTCCTTTTCCTTGGAATGTCAGATCCACACTGTGCTTGAGGAATATAACTAAGATGAACATGGGGGTAGCAAAGATTTTGGGGTGCAGGAAAGAAATTGGCCTGGCCCTAGCATAAAGACACTCCTGAATTACCTCATCTAAATTCAGAAGGCAAGACACTGGTATTCCACATAATTGAAAAAGAAAAGGGAGGTAGGGAGGGAAAGGAAGGAAGGAAGGAAGGAAGGAAGGAAGGAAGGAAGGAAGGAAGGAAAGAAGGAAGGAAGGAAAATTACAGTGCCAGGCACTGTGCTAAGTGCTAAGGACATAAAGACAAGCACACAAGATAGGAGATGAAACTCTAATGGTGTAAGACAACACATAAATGCGAGCTGGGGTAGAGGAATGATTTTGACAGTGCAGTAAGTGAGGAGGATCAGACTTAAGTCTGGAGAGAGGACAAGTGTGCGTTAGGTAAAGCAGGGCTGGGTTCCTTCCTAAAGTTGTACCAGGGAGTGAGTCAGGAGAGCAGGGCTCAGGGTGGTGGAGTCTCCAGGGTGTCAATGCAGCAAGAGAGGAGAAAGATGAAAAGAAAGAGACACAGACAATGACACACAGAGAGAGACAGAGAGAAATAAAGAGTCAGAGACAGTGAAGATAGAGCATGAGACAGACACAGAGAAAGAGACATAGAGAGGCAGACAGACAGAGACAGAGACAGAGACAGAGACAGAGAGAGATGGTCCAGATATGATTAGCCCAGCTTTTATGGAGACCCACTTCTTGTCTACTCTTGTTCCTTCTCCCTCTGTAACTTTTCCTGCCTCCCTCCCCGGCCCTTTCCCGATTTCTGCTCTGGTGCTCACAGCCATATTTCAAGCTCTCATCACCTCTCACTTAGACCCCTCATAGGCTCCTAATTAATCTCTGCTTCTGTTCTTACACCCCCCCCCAACTCATCCTCCACACAGCTGCCAAAAGAACATTTGGGAAGCCAAAGCACATTATTCTCTTGCTACAGAATCTTTAGTGATCCCCTATTTTGGACTCTAGAATCAAAGGCATACTCTGCTGTTTGGCATTTTAAGCCCTTCACAATCTGGCCCCAACCTACCTTTTCAGACTTAATTTCCAGATACTCCTCATCACACCCTCTCCATTCCAGCCTCACTGGCTATTCCCCTGCAACAATCTACCACCTCCCTCTCCGTGTTTTGCATGCTGTCACTTATACCTGTAAGGTAAATCTTTCCTCAGCTATGCCTCATAAAATCCCTAGCTCTCCCTGAAGTTTAGCTCAAGCATCACCTCCTACCAGAAAATATTTCTGATCTCTGTTTTTGGCTTTGAATTTCCAGAACCTAGGACTTTATCTGGTACATAGCAGGTACTTAAGAAATGATGATTAAATTGAATTAGAACAATGCTAAAGAAAAAGATGTGTAACAGCATGAGGTTAATTGATCTCTCACATTAATATGTGCAGGGATTTTGCATTTTTTTTTAAACTGAACTTTACCTTTCCTATAAAGACTTAAAATGGCAGATCAGGAAAATCCATCTAGTCCTCAGGTTACTAGCTTGGGTCCATGGACCCCCCAAGGGATCCATGGATAAATTTCAGGATACATGAACTTGGATGGGAAAAAATTGGGTCTTTATTTTTGTTAACCTTTGGTTTCCATTTTAATCCTATGCATATATTTTATGCACTTAAAAACATTATTCTATGTTGCACAAAGAGTTTATTGGAAAACCAAAGAGCTCTATGACACAGAAAGAAAGATTAAAAACCTTGAATCTAGCCTGACTCCCTTCTTCTACAGCCGAGGAAATTAGGGCCCAGGGACACCAGGTGGCACAATGGATAGAGTACTGGAGTAAGGAATCCAAATTCAAATATGACCTCAGACACTTACTGGCTATGTGACCCTGGACAAGTCACCTTCTGTCTGCTTTATCAGTCAATCAATAAACATTTTTGAAATGTTTACTATGTGTCAAGGACTGTGCTAAGTTCTGGGAATATAAGAAGAGGCAAATGACAATGACTGCCTTGAAGAAGCTCACGGTCTGATGAGGGAAACAACACACAAACAACTATATATAAAGCAAGCTAGAGACAGAAAAAATAGGAAATAATTGACAGAGAGTAGCAACTGGAACTAAGAGGGGTTAAGGAAGGCTTTTATTATTATTATATCATATTAATATGTAAATTGTATAGTATACATAAGTATATTAATATAATAATATATATCAATATATTATTATATTATATCAATAAAATTATAAATTATCTTATTTACAGGGAAGGAGGATTTTAGTTGGGTCTTAAAGGAAGTCAGTGTCTCTGGATTGAAGAGTACATGTAGGGGAATAAGGTGTGAGAAGACTGGAAAAGGAGGAGGGCTCTAGGTTATGAAGGGCTTTGAATGCCAAACAGAGCATTTTGCATTTGAGCTTAGAGGCAATGGGGAGCTACCGGAGTTTATTGAACAGGGGAGGGACATGATCAGATCTGAGATTAGAAAAACACTTTAGTGGCTGAATGGAGAATGGGTTGGAGTAGGAAGGGACTGGAGGCAGACAGATTCACCCACAACTATCAAAATAATCCAGGCATGAGGTGAGGAGGGTCTGCACTAAAATGGCATTGTGTCAGAGGAGAGAAAGGGGGCATATTGGAGAGATACTCAAAGGTGAAACTGACAGATATTGGCAGCAGTTTGGATATGGAGGGTGAGAGACTAATGGGGAATCCAGGATGACTCCTAGGATGTGAGCCTGAAGGACTGGCAGGATGGTATTGCCCTCTGTAGTAATAGGGAAGGTAGGAAAGGGGCAGGGTTGAGGGGGAAAGACAATGAGTTCTGTAGTTCCTTCATCTATAAAAAGGGACTAATAATAGCACCTATCTCCCAGGGCTATTGCAAGGATAAAATAAAATAATATTTTAAAAGTGCTTTGCACTTTTGCTTAAAATACAAAATAAATACTATTATTGTTGCCATTATTATTTTATATGACATGCCTAAGATAGCATAGCTAGTTACGGGCAGATTAGAAGTCCAATTTCCTAACTGGTAGCTATGTGTTTTGTTTTCAATAACTCATTATGGGTTCACAGCTTAAGATCTAGGAAGGACCACAGAGATCAGCAAAGCTAACCTCCCTACCCCCTGCCCCGCACCCCTTACCCCTACCTTGACTTCCAGTTAAGGAAACAGAACTGCAGGGGCCTGTTCAAAGTCACCTAGACAGCAAATGTCAGAGTCAGGATTTGAACTCAGACCCTCTGGCTTCAAATCCAGCATTCTTCCCGCGCTGGTCCATGATACCTTCCTTCCCTCAAATAGATAACCAGCACCAGCAGTATCTGCCCAGGTTTGAGCTGTATACCAATGCCTTTGATGAAAATAGGTAAAATTTTGAGGAATGAGAAGGGGAAGGGTAGCCGTGTCAACTGCTGCCCCACATCTAGAAGTCATTCAGATGTTTCCAGATATCCAAGTGTTGGGCTTCTTATAGATCAAACATCCAGATAAATACATTATGTATATATATACATATACATATATGTAATATATATATATATATATTTATATTAACCTGCTTGATGAAAACCATTAGGGAAGTGTGAGAGATACCATGACTTAGAGGTGAGAAGAACAGCCTTAGAGTCACAAAATTATCAATGTGACTTCCAGCAAATCAGTTGTCCTCTCAGTTCCCCAAGTGCCCCTCTATGATTAGGTTGGAGGCAAATTGCTGGTCTATGCTAGTAAGAGGAAATTTCCATACTGGGAGTTCTCCCATACCAATGAAATCACAGCTCCAGACTCTTCCCTCCTCCCGGCCAAAAAAAGAATAAGTAAAGTCATTCCTCCCATTTTGTCTCCTTAATTCTGATTTGTGAAATTTATCCTTTGTTGAGAATTCTTGCTCAAAGTACTGGAATTGAGAGAACAGATGATTAATCATAAATGCGTTGTTTATATTGGGCATTACAAGACATACAATGAGCAAAGTAGCTACTCGCCCTTTTGTGTAGAGACACAAAGGGAGTAATAGCTACTTTGCTTATTAGTGATAGGTATCATGGTCAGAGAATGACACACACACACACACACACACATCAGATAGGTACAAGCACAGGGTATCTAGCTTCATAGTTCATAGATTCAAAGCTGGGAAAGACCCTAGCGACCACTTCATCCAATCTCCTCACTTTGTAGGGGAGGAAACTGAAGCCAAGAGATGGGGAATGGCTTCCTCAAGGTCACACAGGAAGGGGAAGAGGTAGGATTTGAACCAATGTCCTCTGACTCCAGATTCAGTGTTCCTTCTACTGTACCCCACAGACAATAACAATGTCATGCTTGTCCAAGTATGACCCAAGCAGGCCTACCATTGCTGTGGTGCTGACCAGGCTCTTGTAGGACATAATGCTTATAAAATGGTAGTGACTAAACCTTTATGTCTATCATGAATTCATTGGTGGTTCATTTGAACTTCATCGCATTTGCCTGCAAAAACAATTGTTCTCTCCATTCGTTCTCCAGAATGGTTGTGATCCTTTACACCTCAATTATTCTATTCTAGAACCATTGATCTAGGGCAAAGGGCCTTGGGCTGATGGTCAGATGTCTGGTTCCTAGTCCCAGTTCCATCACGAATGAGCTGTGTGAACTTGGGCATCCCCGGGTCTCAATTTCCTCACCTATAAAACTATGGAGTTGAACTATCACAGAATTTGAGAATTGGCAAGGACCTCAGAGGCCATGAAGCATAACCCATAGACAAAAGGAACTCCCACAATGTTAAGCTAACAAGTGATCATCCACCCTTTGCTTAAGACTTCCTAGATCATATCCAAGGCCTAATCCTAACATTCTACATTTATATTTACCTTAGAGATGACATATTAAGTTCTTACTTTTAATACTTTTCTAGCATTTTTTTGGTTAGGGTAAAGTGTCTGGGGGCATCTAGGTGGCACAGTAGTAGAGCACTGGGCTTGGAGTCAGGAAGACACATCCTCATGAGTTCAAATCCAGTCTCGGACACTAACTAGCTATGTGACCCTGGACAACTCAATCCTGTTTGCCTCAGTTTCTCATCTGTAAAATGAGCTGGAGAAGGAAAGGGTATTTCATTCCAGTATCTTTGCCAAGAAAATCCCAAAATGGGGTCATAAGGCATTGTAGACAACCGAACACAGCAAACAAGAGTGTGGACCTATGATGCAAATACTTTTTTTTTTTAAATCTTTGTGAGAAAATCTCCTTCCATTGATACAGATCAGAAACTCAGCTCTAACCTAGAGTCACCTAGAACACTGACAGGTTAATGAAGCTACAGTGCCAGATTTGGAGTTGGGAGAACCTGAGATTGAATCCCGCCTCGGACTTTTATCATTTGTATAACTATGGGCTAATTATTTAACAACCCTCAGCCTCAGTTTCCTTGTCTGCAAAATGAAGTAATTGGATTTGACAACCTTTAAAGTACCTCCCACTAGCTGTCGAGCATCAGTCACAAGATCTGACCCTAGGCCTTCTTGACTCCCAGCCCAACTCTCTATCCATGACACCATGCTGCCTCTCATAGAAATTTATAAGTTGCCAAGTCCTAGGCATATTTTGTTTGGTCCCCACCAACATCCTCACAATAACAGTCTTGTTATTCTCACCTTACAAATGAGGAAACTGAATTTCAGAGAGGTTGAACATGTCTGAGTCCACAGAGACGGAGACAGGAAGGAACGTAGAACCCACTGCTGTTGACTCCAAACCCAGTGTTTTTTCACCACTCAGTTTTGCTTCCCAGATCATCTCTCACCACATCTTCTGTGCGTTTGGATCAGCCCACTCACAAGTGGCTTTCAGATCGCCACATGACTCATCCCACCAATGCCAGTTTCTTGCTGTGACAAAGGAACAAACATTTGGTGGAGGTCAGGATGAATCCCAGAGAGGATAATGTTCTCTTTTCAAGTAAGAGACTTCCCATGTCTTCAGTGGTGCTTACTTGGAGCCTTGATCACCTGAATACAAATTCTACAGAAACAGTGTGGCAGAACCTCAGTGTATGTTTTAACTGCAAAGCTGAGACACACAGATTGAGATTTATGGATGATGATCACCCTGAGGCTGGCTGGAAGCAGGTCCCCTTCATCACAAGGCTGGTCATGGCTGAGTGTAATCCATTCTTGTGCTAATAGCATTGATGTATCAGTCACTGAGCTCTGATTCCTGAGGCTGCTTGATATGGGAATGATGGCATACATCAGCACTTGGTTGGGGCAATGTGGAATAGTGGATAGAGTATAACACTTGGGGTTAGGAGTCAAGAAGACCTGGGTTCATGTACTACTATTTATGGTGATGGTGCTCTATAACCTTAGGCAAGTCATTGAGCCCATTGAACCTCAGTTTCCTCATTTGTAAAATGAAAGAGTTGCACTACACGGTTTCCAAGGTTTCTTCTAGCTCTAAATCTTTGATCTTCTCATCCCAGGAATTCAGTCTTCCTAGCATAATAGTGTCTCAGTGTTGGACTTAATCTCATGACCCCACAACTTTGACTTACATGGATTTTAAATTCCATCCCCAAGCCTCAGTGTCCTCCAACTTGAGAAAACACATCAGAATGTTTTCTGAAGTTACTGTGATTTACTGAATATCCAACACCAGGGAGAGTCGATGGGGTGGGAGAAAGATAGATATTCATAAGCGGGATATGTCCTGATGCAGTGCTGTTCCCAGCCTTTGATGGATCATTTAATGTACCAAGAGTGTTTGCTTGTGGGACAAGTATGTATTAAGCTCTTACACTGTGCTAGGCACTGTGCATCAGATCAGTGTTCTAAACATTTTTTGAACCATGTGTCATCAGCCTACGAGGGTCATAATCCTGGGCAAGTCACTTAACTTCTGTTTGCCTCAGTTTCCTGAACAGTAAAATGGGGATAATAATAATAATAATACCTACCCTTTATGGTCATTATGAGTATCAAATGAGACAATATTTGTAAAAAGCACTTAGTACAATGCCTGGAATATATTAGGTGCTATATAAGTACTGATTCTCTTCCCTTACTCCCCTTCATGGACTTTTTTCATAGTCTAAAGAAATCCATAGACCTCTTCTCAGAAAAATGTAAAAAAAAAAAAAAATAGATGGGATTTCAGAGGAAATCAATTCTATTGAAATACAGTTATTTAAATGGTGATTTGTTTTTTCTTTTGATTCACTGACCTTTTGGAATCTATCTACAACCCCCAAGGGATCTATGGACCACAGATTAAGAATCTTTGCTCTACCTGCTGGGGATACTAAGACAAAACTGAAGCAATCCCTGCCCTCAAGGAGTTTCCATTCTCCTGGAAGAGATACATCACATTCACAGATAAATAAACACAGTTTATCATGAAAAATGAAAACTACACTAAGATTTAAGGGACACCCTGTATATATAGGCAGCTAGATGGTACAGTGGATAGAGCCCTTCCTGGAATCAGGAAGATCTGAGTTTGATTCCAGCCTCAGACATTTACTAACTCTGTGACTTAACTTCTGAGTTTACTACGATCACAATCCTGGGCAAGTCACTTAACTTCTGTCTGCCTTAATCGACTGGAGAAGGAAATGGCAAGCATTCCAGTATCTTTGCCAAGAAAACCCCACGGACAGTACCAGCATGATATGGTCCATGGGGTGATGAAGAGCCAGACATGGCTGTCCAACCAGATGCCAACAAGTATAGAAACATATACACATTTGTATATTCACACACATATATGTATACATATATTCTTACATGTATACGCACATACACTCACAAAACAGAAATGCGGAGTGATTAGGGGCAAGGCAGTAATAACTGGGGGAACTGGGAAAGGCTTCTTGAATAAGTGGTGATTGAGCCCAGCCTTGAAGGGCTGGCTGATTGAGAGTTATTATTTGTAAATGTTCATGTACTAGAGCAGCTGTGGGATGTTTATTTATTTTCATTTTAGCATCAATGAACAAATAACACTTTGTGCTACTCCAGGTTCAGAGTATCACTAAGTCAATACTTCAAGACTGTTTTTTTCCAAAAACAGTGAAATATGTAATGTTTTCCAGATAAACAACAACAAAAAGAAATTCACAATTTTTTATGAAATGCTTACACGGTTTTTTAAAATTTAACATCTTGGCAAAATGTCCAAAACAATTTTCATCAAAAGCTGGATTGTTGGAATCTTCGAAATTAGATCTCCTCACTCCAGGCAGCTAGGAGGCAAAGTGGGATTTGGAGTCAGGTAGACCTGAGTTCAGACACTTGCCAGCAGTATAACCCTGGGCAAGTCACTTAACCTCTCTGTGCCTCCATTTCCTCATCTGTAAAATGGGGATGACAATAATAGTACCTATCCCTTATGGTTGTAAGGATCAGAGACTACACACACACACACACACACACACACACACACACACACACACAGAGCATTTTGTGAACCATAAAATGCTACATAAATGCTAGCATTTCAGACCAAACCAACAAAGCATATGTGTCTAACTCTATGGAGCCACTCAGTGACAGGTTCCCAACCCGAAACTGAATTTATAAGAATCCTGACTGCTCCAGCTTATGGGAAAATCCCTAGTTCCTGACGGCATAATGACCCATTATCAGTCAGAGGAAAATGCCAGCACCCATGTCAGCTACCCAGAATGGTGTTTAAAAATGAAACTCACCTTTGCAATGAATTGGACCATAGATGAGAGGCAGATCTAATGTTAAACTGGTAGCAAAGTACTTTTGTATTTTTGGTGGAGGCAAAGTTACATCAATGGGTTGTAGTCATTTCTGTGTGAATTAGGAACCTGCAATTTAAAAACACAAACAAAAACTCATTCCTTCATGATCCTGTTGAATCCCTGTTGTGGGGAAGCCCTCTAGATTGTGGGCAGTTTCCTGAGACCCATAAATGTGAAGAAAACATTTAACCTCTCTCAGCTTGGTTTCCTCACCTATAAAATGAGGACATTGGATGAGATGGCCTCTCAGGACCCTTCCAGCTCAAAATCTAAAGTCTGATGACTCCATAATAAGATAAATGATAACAAAAACAATACCTGATTACAGACAATCTCTAGTCCCTCACATTGTTTCTCCCCCCCATCCCTTCTCCTTCCATGGTTCCATTGAATGTTGACCATCTTCTTTGAGATGACTATTTCTGTATTTAAATTCTTGCTTTAAATTGGGGGGGGGGAGGTGAACAATTTTTTTTAACTTTCTACATTTTATCCAGTACTCATATTATACGGTGAGAGATTTAATTTTTCCATCAAAATATAGTGTCAATTTTCTTTGAAAGTCAATGTTACGGAATCATAGACTCGTGTCCAACATTGAGTCTATTGTGCCAAGAAGGCTGTACTTATAGCATTATAGATTTAGAGTGCAAAAAAACCTTAGAGGTCATTTAGTCCAACCCACTCATTTTACAGATGAGGAAACTGAGTCCCAAAGAGGTTGTCACTTGCCCAGGGTCATACCTGAATTCAAAGGCAAAGGTTACTTTAGTGAGTTGCAACAGCCCTAGCAAGAGTAGAGGTGATTCCTAATTTTAACTTTCAAATCTTAAATATTGTCCTTCTCTTTAAGGGGCAAAGTTGATCAGTCATTACTTCTGCAGTGCCTGCCTTGTTAAAACCAAGATTAATCAACAATTTGGTCTATTCCAATGAGTGGATTTGATGTATACTAATAACATTCATAATCAGAGAATCTGGGTTCAAATCCCAAAATACGTGCTTATTTATGACCTTGGAACTTGACGTTGGGCTATCGACCCATAAGGAAATATTTATTAAGTGGCAACAATGTGCTAAGTGCTAGGAATACAAAGACAAAAAAGAAACTGTCCTTTTCCTCACGGAACTTACTGGGAAGATATTTACATCTATAAGGTAAGGAGGAGATCATTTAGAAAGTGAAACTCGAGTAGAACTTTGAAGGTGAGTAGAGACACATAGAGGAGAAAGGGAGCAGGGAGTGAGTGCCCTCTGAACACAGAGATGGGAAATGGGAGAAGGCCAGGCCACCTGGAATGTCATTTTGCTTTTCTAGCCCTCTGTTTCTTCTCCTATAAAATGTGGAGTGTTAGACTTTATGATCTCTTAAGGTTGCTCTCAGCTCAAAATCCTACAATAATCTGACCCACAAACAGAAGTGCTTAAGAATCCAGATCAGAGGATTTTTTTTCCTGGAAACAATATGGCACAAAACCCAGGACGGAGAGCCAAGAGATGTGGGCTCAAATCTTGCCTCTGCTCTAACCAGCCAGTTGGCCAAGTTACTTAACCTAGCTGGCCCACAGTTCCTTCATTATAAAATAAGGGTGGTTGGACTAAATCCTCTCTAATAGTCCTTCCAGCTCAAGATCCCATCATCCTACATTTAATAATCCAATGGATCTATGATCACATCAAGGAACGTATTTCCTCCAACAATGCAGATCATAGCCTACCCATATCTGTCCATCTCTTGTCCATTTCCTTCCATAAGTCAATATAGAAGACCCTCTCAGTGTACTAGTAGCCTTTATCAAGGACTTTCCTCATTTCATAAATATCATTGTTGCATGTGGATTGGCTATCCAATAGTGGTCTCTCATTTTTTCTAGGTGATCAACCCACCATATTTTTGACCCATACAAAATAGAGCTGGGGGGGGGGCAGCTAGGTGGCACAGTGGATGGAGCACCAGCCCTGAAGTCAGGAGGACCTGAGTTCAAATCTGGCCTCAGACCAAACACTGGACACTTACTAGCTGTGTGACGCTGGGCAAATCACTTAACCCCAATTGCCTAAAAAAAGAAAATAGAGCTAGAGACAGTGTTGCATAGTGCATAGATAGCTGGCCCTGGAGTCAAGGAGACCCAGTTACAAGTCCTAGCTCTGGCATACTCTGACTGTATGACCATAGTCAAGTCATTTAACCTCTTGCTGTCCCCAGACAATACCCTAACTCTCTAAGTTACAGAGAACATATTGTTCTGCATTGATAGATAGAATTTTCTTCTTACACCGATGAAATCACAATCTTGTCCCCAAAATGCCAAGGATATAATAGATCAAGTGTCTATTCCTGCTTATTTCTTCTACATTAGTGGGACCCTCTGTGATATGATACTGTGGAATGAGCCCTGGCTCTGGAATCAGAGGCCCTGGGTTTAAGTCCCACCTTTGATAGTACATGTATGACTTTAAGCAAATGGCTTAACCTCTGCACCTCAAACTCTTCTTAGGTTTAAATGAGAGGATTAGTCCAGATGAGCTCCCAGGACCCATCCCTCACTAGAGTTATATTCCTATGACATGGACGACAGTCATTCAGATGAATAGGCATGGATAGGTTGAGATCTGTATCTTTAGAGGGAACATTCAAATCAATGAGATCCCCAATCCCTCGGTGTCTTACGAGTGTATCCTTTGTACCACTCGTTCTGAGTAATGCCTAATTCTAATCAATTGCAGCCAACACCTTGATTCCCTCCACGGCCCTTTGGGTGATTCTAGTTCTTTGAAGAGCATATTCTATTACTCAGAGTCATTCTGTATTTAAACTCATTTGAATTCTTCTAAGGAAAATACATTTCTTTAAATCCATCTAATTTCCTAATGTAAGCTGTCAAACCAAAGCTGAAAAGTCTCTTAATTGTTTTTTTAATGAAGCCAGGGAAATTTACCAGCAGTAGGCCTGCCAATGACAACTTCAGCCATTTCCCCAGGAGAGGGCAGCAATACACAAGTCTTCACTAAAGAAGCTGCTTTTTTAAAAAAGTAAATAAATGAAAAATTGCAAATGTGAACCAAACTAAGACTCTTTTGAAATCTAAATTCATATAATCAATGCCTTGAGATAAGGTGCTTCTGTGGTGTTGCACTACTTCTATCATATCTATATTATCAGCTTGAGTAGCTGAATGTCCACTTCAAGGCACAGGAGATGCCCCTAGACCAGGTCAGTGGAAATCAATTTTCTACATGAAGAAACTGATTTAGAGTAACATAAACTCCAAAAGGAAACATGGCATACTAGATAACAGAGCCACCCTCAAACCTAGAAGCTAGCTGGCATCATCACGAAGGCCTGAGTTTAAAGTGGGACTAGCTCTGTGTCCTGGGACAAGTGGCTTACTCTCAGTCTGTTTCCTCATCTGCAAAATGAGGATAATCATAGCACCTACCTCATAGGGTTGTTGTGAGGATCAAATGAGTCAAAGCGCTATATACATGCTAGCTATTATTAAATCTGGGAAGACTGGGTCTCAAAACTTATCTCTGACACACAGTGGCTGAGTGGCTTTAGATAAGTCAATTAAATTCTCAGAGCACCAGAAAGTTCTCAAATACTGTACTATACAGAGAAGGTGTTGGCCTACAATGACAGAGGGAATTTTTCATACAAAACTTCCCTTTACCAATAAAATCTCAGATCCAGTTCCTATCAAAAGTAAATTATTGGGGCAGCTAGATGGTGCAATGGATAAAGCACTGACCCTGGAGTCAGGAGGACCTGAGTTCAAATCCAGCCTCAGACATTTACTAGGTAGCTGTGTGACCCCTCCCCCATTACCTCCAAAATAAAAAAAAAAAGGTAAATTGTTGAAATTTCCTCCCATGAAACAGTAAAAGAGATGAAGAGGGGAGGGGAGTCAGCGTAAGAAAATGGAATGAACACTGACTGGAGTCAGTGAACTGACTGGTTCATATCCCATCTCTGACCTTCACTATCAAGCATAACCTTGGGCAAATCATGTAACATCCTTAACCCTCAGTCTCTTCATCTATAGAATGTGAGAGTTGGACAAGATGACCTTTATGAGGCTTAGTTCCCATGACTTTAGCCCACAGTCAGTTTTCTAAAATCAATCAAACGAATGTTCATTAACTGCATTCCATGTACAAGAAACTCTGCTGGGCATTTCAGAGACAGGAAGGATTGTAAGGCATGACTCCTGTGTTAATTAACCTCGATACTACAGGGGGAACTATGTGAAAGGATATCTAGGAAAATAACAAAAACTGCAGGGTGTCCCAAAAATCTTAATGCGGTTTTTAGCTTTAACTGCTTTGGGGACACCCTGTTTAAGCACATAATGAGACCAGTCAGTAAGTATAAGAGGAGGTGGTGGGGTTTAGGCTGTATTGTGAGAGGTGCAGTGCCCAGGACCCCAGCAAGGCACTCTGGGTCAGACCACATCTGCAGTGCTGTCCTCAGTCCTGGGCAGCTCAGCTTAGGAAGGGCATTAATGGGTCAGCTGGACAGCATTCAGAAGAGGGGGGCTCACTGGAGCATGGAGAGAGGGCTGGAAGGACCTGAAAGACTAGAGAGCAGCCGGGACAATGAAGACGTGCGCTAGTATGCCATGTATGGACTGCAAGAAGGACCAAGAATGTTTATGTTGGAGAAGACTCAGAACAGGGGGACATGAGAGCTGCCACCAAATGGACAACTGTCATGTGCAAGACAGATAAAACTTACCCTACTTTATGCAGAAGCAATGGTTATAAATACAGAAAGAGCAAACGTAGATCGAATGTAAGGAAAAACTGCCTAACGAGCAGTGCAGTCCAAAAATGTAAGAGGCTGCTTCATGAGGTTGTGAGTTCCTGCCCCTCTCATTAGGGGTCTTCAAATAAAAGTTGGGTGACCAATTGTCAGGTAAGTTGTAATGGGGGTTCCCATTCAGGTTCAGAGTGGACTAGGTAACGTCTGAGGTCAATCAGTCAGTTAAAAAGCTTTTATGTGACTGACTGTGTGCCAGGTATTATGCTAAGTACTAATGGTACAAAGACAAAATGAAACCAGCTGCCTCCAAGGAGTTTACATGCCATTAAAAGAGACAGCACGTGTAGATACAAATATATATGTATATGAATATGAATATGTATAGATATGTATATACACATATACACACATACATACATAGATTTATATATGATCTATAATGTTTATATATGTATATATAAACATACAATATAAACATACACAAAATTAATAAAGATGTTTTTAAGAGGAAGAGCACCTGTAGCCAAAGGGATCAGGAAGAAGGTGGTGCATGAACTGAGATGGAGCGTGATAAGTGCCGAAAAGTGAGTTGTACAGAATGATTGGGTCAAAGTGGGCAGAGAAGGGAGTGAGTTATAAAAGACTAGAAAGTAGGAAAGGCTCTGGTTGTGAAGGCTTTTAAATGTGATCCTTGAAACAATAGGAAGTCACATGAGTTTATTAAGCGAAGGGATAGAATGAACCTTCAGGAAAATTTCTTTGAAAGTTGTGTGCAAGATAGATTACAGGCTTAAGACAGGGAAAACAATTAGGAAGCTATTGTAGTAATTCTCCGAGATGAAGAGAGAGAGAGAAAGAGAGACAGAGAGACAGAGATAGAGAGAAACAGAGATAGTCTAAGAGAGACAGAGACACAAAGAATGGTCGTTAAGGCATCTATTTTTGTTTGTTGGGCTTTGGGGTTTTTTTTGGTTTTTTGTTTTTTAATGGAAAGAAATGAACAGAAGGAAGGTCAGGAAGAAGTATAGATAAGCAGGACAGCTTTGAGAGCTACAGGCTGAATTTATTGTTGTTGTTGTTGAGTCATTTTTCTGTCATATCCAACTCTTCGTGACCCATTTGGTTTCCTTGGCAAAGATGCTGGAGTGGATTGCCATTTCCTTCTGCAGCCCATTTTACAGATAAGGAAACTGAAGCAAACAGGGTTAAGTGACTAACTCAAGGTGACACATAGTACGTGTCTGAGGTCAGATGTGAGTCTTCCTGACTCCAGGCCCACCGATCTAGCCACTGTGCCTCCTACCTGCTGAATTTATCACATAGACATGCAAAGAAAACCCTAATAGAGCCCTGCAGTTTCATGTAGAATCTTTTATTTGTATGAAAATGCCTATTTTCTATTATGTTCACTAAGCGGAGAATGAAAATTAAAATTTAGCGTTACTTCCCCAGCATGACAACATTTTGGAATGAATGGATGAAGAGGTGAATGAATGAATGAGTAAATTAAGAAAAAGTCATTTATTAAGAGCTTTCTATGTCCAAGGCATTGTGTTAAAGAGTTAGGGGTGAAAAGACAAAAAAGCAGAGACAGTCCCTACCTCCAAAGAGCTCACATTCTAATAGGAGGAGACAGTAGAAGGAGAAGTAGCTAGGAAGGGCCACTTTGGCCCCCTAAATTACAAGGATGTGATTTTAGAAGAGAATAACTAGGAAGCCCCAAAGAGCTTCATGGTTCTGGGATTTGCTTTTCTGGAAAGTATTATATAAGAACCAATAGAGGGCAGCAGCAACCCATTGATCCAAAGGGAAAACTGGGTCTTTTTGCTCAAGTCTAATAATTTCTCATCAACAATGGACATCTTGGCCCCTACATCCTTGCAGAAGAAGAAATCACACCAGACTGAAGGAGGCGAATTTCTTATCCACTTAGCTGTCTTGGAACTGAACCTATCCCCAACAGTTCCATCTTTATCTAAAAAGAACAAAAAAAAAATCAAAACTGGAGACCATACTGAAATGGGAGTGAGGGGAGGTGGAGAGACTCAGAGTTCCTTTCACAGGTCAAGGCCACGTCTAATCTAATAAAATGAAGTCAGGAGTCAGGGGCAGTGACCCAACCTTAACTGAGACATTGGAAATCAGTTGATTGTCGATTTCTAAGTTCCTAGCCCGAAGCAGGGAGAATCCTTTGCATCTGGAATAGTCTTCCAGCTCTTCTCAGGGTTTTAAAATGCTCACTACCCAATCTGGGTCTTGATGAGGTTTGATGGGCTCCTGAAGGCAATCTTGGAGACTGACAGAGACCCCTACAGCTGCCGAAAGCTCCCATCAAACTTGGACATTGAATGCGTGGTGTCATGCAGATGGTGACTCCGAGGAGTGAGGGCTGCCACTTGCAGCATCAAGGATGACATCCGCTGCCAAGGTCGGGGGGTGGAAGATTGCTTTAATGTGACTGGCACCTACCAATTCAGTTCACATTGTTTGTGACAGGGTGTCATTTCCCCACTTGTCTGAGATGAATGAGTTTCCAAAGCACATAAACACACTCTTCCAAAAAAAAGAAAAGAAAGAAAGAAAAAGAAAAAGAAAAAGAAAAACATGGTTCCGTGCCGAGTAGTGTGAGTTTGCTTGCTTGCTGCAAAATAAATCGTGTTTTAAAATTAGAACATAAATAAATGAGGGGATATGCTGGAGGAGAAGGTAACAGCTAGATTTGGAGTCAATGACTCCGGTTTAAATCCTGGCACTAACACTGTCCATGTGTCCTTGGGCAAGTCACAACTCTCTGAGCCTCCACTTCCTTGTCTGTAAGGGTCTGGATGACCTCTCGGGTATCTGTCAGCTCTGGGTGTATCATCCAATGACCCCAGCCCACTGATTAGCAACAAGCCACCTAAACAATTCTGCCTACCATTGTTCCAGGAGACAAACTCCATCAGTTGGAGAGGTAGGAGAGAGTCTAGGGGAATGTGGTAGAAAAAAAAAGCCAGGAATTCATATTCACAGTGAAATCCTGGATTTGCTTTGTCAATTTAATTCAATCAACATCCATCAAGAAACCTAACAGGTGCAAGAAGACACTGTGCCAGGCACTGGAGATACCAAGGGAAATGTCCTCTAGTTCAGAGACTCAACCTCCCTCAGCCTCAGTTTGCTCATCTAAGAAAAGGGCAGATTGAATAAGATGCTGATGTGCTGCTCAATCCGCTCATTTCATAGATGAGCAAATTAAGGCTCGGGGAGGTTAAGTGATTATGATCTCTTCCTTTAATGTATAAAATGGGAATAATAACATTTGTACTATCAATTCAATGCAATTCAACATGTATTCAGCATCTATTCAGGAGTGAGGCAGGTACATAGAGAAAGGCATGTGGAAATATATATATATATATACATATATATACATATATATATAAATTGTGTGTGTGTGTGTGTGTGTACAGAGAGAGAGAGAGAGAAAGGTAGTTAGAAAATGATGAAATGAATGAGGAAAAGTGTATTAACTGCTTTCTATATTCAAGGCATTGTGCTAAGAGCTAGGGAGAGAAAGACAAAAAAGCCTTCCTTCAAGGACCTTATAGTCTAATTGGAAGAGACGTTAGAGAAAGGGGTAGTCAGGAAAGGCCACTTTGGGCCCTAAGAAGATACAAGGGTAGTGATTTTAGAAGAGAATATTCAGGAAGAGAGAAAGCCATGTGACCTGGAAAGGCAACTTGTGTGCACCTGCAGTTGTCTCTCTGACATTACCCATCACAAAGGATCTGTATTGTTGGAGGGAGTTTCTACACCAGGAGTTCCCTATAGTGATAAAATCACAAATGTGGGCCCGCCCCCAAATGTACCCATCACTGGGCTAGGCAGCGAAGGACCAGACAGACGCAAAATCATCTCTGCTAAGGATTCAAGGTAGGGACTTTGGGGTAATCACTGAATCTTTCTGATCTCTAATTTTCTCATTTGTAAAATTAGCAGACAGATCTCTAAAGCCCCTTCCAGTTCTAAATCCTATTTTGTTTGTTTGTTATTTCTAATTGGACCTGTTGGTTTCATTAGTGAAGGGACTTGCTGGAGAGGAACCTTCTCTGCCCACAAAGATAGAAACTTTCTTTATGACTTAGACTCTTAGAGAGTTGCCTGGGGCACTGAGAGGTTAAACGTGTGACCAGGGACACACAGCTGGTATGGGTCCGGGGCAGGACTTGAACTCAGATCCACTTATTGCCAGGGTCAACATCAATGCCTCATGACAGACTGAGCCTACAATCTAGAAATCAGGGAAAATAAAACTTATATTGTTCAATTTATTTCAACCCAGCAAGCATTCAATTATCATCTACTGTATGTCAGGCATTAGAGATACAAAGACAAAATGTAGAAAAAATATACAAAATATACAAAAATATACAAAAAGATACAAAGAAAATATAACTGCCTGCTCTCAAGGAGTTTCCATTCTGGAGTTAGTTTGCCTATCTACCTCACAGGGTCATTTTACTCAACTATAGTATGATAAGTCAACATGAGCTGTTAACATTATTCTGGCTGTTGTTATTGTTATTAGTATTATTCTTATCCGGGAACACTTGAGAAAGAAAAGAGGTTTGGTAAGTTGGGTTTCTTATGTTTGTGGGCTCATGTGAGATGGGATATCCCAGCACAGACTTGACTGTCATCTCTGCAGGTCAGCCAGTACACATTTGCCATGTGCAGTTACCGAGAGAAAAAGGCCGAGCCTCAGGAACTTCTGCAGCTGGATGGCTACACCGTAGACTACACGGACCCCCAGCCAGGTACCCTACTTCATGGCAGGCTTCAGTCATCAATGAAATGGTTCTCCTTCCCACAGTTACACAGAATGATTAAATGTAGATCAAAATGAGTTCCGATTTTTTCCTAAAAGTAATGCTCAAATCTAAAATAATCATACATGTATATATGTATATATATTATATATATTATATATATTTTATATATAATATATATATATATATACACATTTATTTGCCACTACAAGTCTGTATAATAGAATACACGCATGTATATACTCAAGCAAGACCCGTTTGTCAAATACAAACATCTAAGCCACACAACACAGGTTAGAAAACATTCAACAATAGATTCCCCACTCGTTCTACACTGATCATCACTATGTTCTCAAGAAGAAAGAATTTAAAGTCAGGGACAGTTTTAAAACAAGAGACCCATTTAACCTCTTTGATTCCCTTTGTAACTGAAAAACCCATGTAAAATGGGAGCCTTTGAGGGGGAAGTTTTATATTTGAAAGTTGTATTTTTCTCCTACCCTCCCCCAAATGTAATCTTTCCAAAAACCCAGCCGAAATCAGTCTTCAGCATCCTAGACTTTGGGGGGTGGGGGATCATTTCAGCATATTAATGAGCAACAAGCACCAGCAGCCCTCTCCCAGAAAAGTTATTTTCTTATGCCAAATCTACATGAGGCAAGCATTTCCAACCATACTGTAGTATTTGGCCCAAAACCTTTTTTCCTCCTCCCATATTGCTCTTCCACATGCAATAAAATAAGCATAGAAGAAAGATGAGCTCAAGGGAAGATGGGTATTAACCTGACGAGATATAGAAGACTAGTCCTACAGACCACGTTAGCAGAAAAGCTGATTTTTCTGGTGTTCAAGCCCATCTTAAGAGTCAGTGACCCACTTTGCCTTGCTCTCCAATGGGTAATTCTACACACTGCCACTATACAAAGACAGGACTGGCTTCATTAGGCATTAATTAAATGCTTTAGTCGGGAGCCTCCTGTTCTTACAAGTGTGCCTCCTGGCATTTTCACAAAATGGTTCGTTAAATTGGCCCTCACATTGGCAGGTGCAAGTTTGTTTTCTTCCCCAACATTGGCTTACCCTCAGATAAAAATGGGCCCAGCCTTTCCTTGTTGCTACCCTGTGAGAGCCATGTAAAACTCATGGTGAAAATAAGTCAAAAAGTGGACCATACAAAGTCAACATCAAAAGGCAAAACATGACTTTGTTCTGAAAGTCAAACCAAAATCCCTTTGTTGTGATAATCTTTTCTAGATTGAGTCCTTGAAAGACAAAAAAAAAAAAACCCAACCTAAATGCTGGCCATGCTGGTGGGTACTCTCTCTTATGACAGAAATGCCATTTTCCATAAGAAAAAAATTTTTTTTATTTGTATCTAGCAACAAAAATATTAATATCGATAATACCAACAATATTAAATAGAATACTCATTTTAAGATCTATGCTGATTTTATTGCTTTATCATCCCCACCATTGCTACTATCACCCCCATCATTGCTACCCCCTGGATCCTATTCTTGAGCCTCCTTCTCAAAGACCCAAAGTAGAGCAGGTAAGGACATTATATTTCTTTCTCAATGGATCCAACCCTAGTCTCTCTCTTCTTTCGGCAGTTTGCAGCCTCATTTGTTATGGAAACCTCAATGGCCTTTAAAAGTGGGGGTGGGACGAAAATAATTGCCAGAATCAGCCCTTTTCATTACCGATGAAAGTGTTAACAAGCATTTATTGACAATTTATTACGTGTCAGGCAACATGCTAAGCACTGAGAATACAAAGAAAGGCAAAAACACAGTCCCTGCCCTCAAGAAGCTTACATTCTATTGGAGGAGGCAGTAAGTATATAAGTAGAGGGGCACAAGACACATAGAGATTAGACCGAAGATAGCCTTGGAGATGAAAGCTGTAGCAGCTGGAGAGACTGGGAAAGACTTAAGGAAAACAAGGAGGTTCACATATTTTCACTTCTCACAGGCAGGTCTGACTACTGCCAGAGAGCCTTCAGACATGTGCCCAGGGACCTACAGGAAGTGGGTTATAATTACTATGAGTACCTCCTTCGTCCTGCCCCCTTTTGGATGACATATATTATATAGCCAGAATGTATAGGCTTCAAAGGCCTCCACAAAACACTGCTCAAAATATTCTACCAGCCATTGTGCCTGGGGCCTCCTGGAACATTCACCCTGGGCCTTCTCACCCAGGAACATCTCTCCCCCATGCCAGCCCTCTTCTCCCATTGGTGAGTTCCTCCAGGAACTGCCATTTTGGGGAAGGTCCCAGGCTGGTCAACCTTCATTCACCTCCTGGCTATGCTTCTGACTTTCAGATTTCAATGTCATGCTTCCCAAACCCCTTTCAGTTCCTTTTGTACTCTGTCTTTTCTCATTAGAATATACGTTCCTTGAGGGCAAGGACTAATGTTCTTTCTGCTTTTCTTCTCTCCAGCATTTAGCACAGTGCCTGGCCCATAGTAAGATCTTAATACATGCTCATTGCTTTGCTGTGTACCAACCCAAAGCTGCCTGCCATTCAAGGAACCTACCCACATCTAGATAAGGAATCAAGAAGGGATTAAATGTCATTCAACTTCATATTCATCATGCCCCCAAAACAGTTTTTCTGATGCCTGAGTGATACACTATAGTCAGTGAAATTCTAAAATAGATGCATAGACGATTCCTGATCCCTAGGAGTTCAGAGTTTAAAGTAGTTGACTTTGACACAGACCCATCTGTACAGGACATACAGCCAGCAGAATGAGCATATTACACCAATGGCTGGGAAGAACGTCATTGGCAAGACCATTTCCCAGTGTGCTATTGGTGATGACGAGGCATGAAAGAGACCAAATCCCATCCAGGTATTGTCTGATCTCATTCCAGGTCTGGAAGGGGGCCGAGCCTTCTTCAATGCAGTTAAAGAAGGAGACACAGTGATTTTTGCCAGTGATGATGAGCAAGACCGGATCCTGTGGGTTCAAGCCATGTACCGGGCCACTGGCCAGTCCCACAAGCCTGTCCCCCCAACTCAAGTTCAAAAGCTAAATGCCAAGGGAGGAAACGTGCCTCAGCTAGATGCACCAATCTCTCAATTTTGTAAGTAACTAAGTTGTCTAAGGATGTAGCTCTCTAATCCATGATTTACCCTATGAAGTCAAATCAATCTCCAAAGACCAGGTTAAATTAGCTTCTTAAAACACAATTTTATGGGTTCTAAAATGTTTGAAAGCAAAGATTCATCAGGCATGTTTGCTAAAAACATGAGTTGGGGAAGCCTGGGAAAAGCTGGGATGGAATGATTGATGAATGGGATTTTAAAATGCAATACTTGATCTATTTTATTTTCAAAGACTGAACTACATGGAACATTTATGTCAGTTTTAAGGGTTAAAATGAGACAAAGACGCAGTCAGAGAGGTGAAAGGTAGGATGGTAATTCATAGCCAGCCATTCATTTGTCTTTCTTTGATCGTCTTAAATAAAGTGTGTGATTTCTTTCCTTGTTTTATTCCTTCCTATTAATGTTACTTTATAAATAGGGCTTCATTTGAAACCAATTAAAAATCTGCCATTAAGAATAACTTAAAAATAAAATAAGACATTATCACATGCAGTGAAAAAATCATTTGTGCCTTAAATTCCCATCCTGGGCTAGGCAATAAATAAACTCAGATTCAAAATTACAATAGTCTCCTTAAACAACCCTAGTTAGTGCTCCAGCATCCTGTCCTCCTTTTTCCTCTGGCTGTTTCTGCTGTTCAACCCTTGCAAGTGTCTTGTTAATAGGTAGTTAGGTAGACCGAGGTAATTATGGGCCTAAGATTCAGGGAGACTGGGAGACTGGATTTGACTCTGCCATTTACCTAGCTGTGTGGCCTTGAGCTAACTAATTTCACTTGCCTAGACTTTGGTTTATCCATCTATAAGACCATAGGATCATGAAATAATAAATTTAGAACTAGAAGGGGCCTTAGCCAACTCCCTCCTTTTATAGATAAGGAAACTGAGGCCCAGAGAGGGAGCTGCATTTGGAACAGTAAGAGCTCACATAGATGTAGAATATTAGGTTACACAAAGCACCGTGTAGTGGAAAGCTCAACAATTTTGGAAATATGGGACCTGGGTTCAAATCCTGCCTCCAGCGCTTACTGCCTGCCAAACCTTAGTCAGGTTACTTCTCCTCTCTAGGCCTCAGTTTCCTCATCTGTAAAGTTAGAATATTGGACTAGATGCTCTCCGAGGTTCTTTCCAGCTCTAAAGCCAAAATGCCATGAACCCTGCAAGAAATATGGGATTGAGTCCAGATACTCTGACCCTAAAACTACTCTTCTTTCCATTGCCCCATGGATTTCTCTCTAAGGATGCTCTTGCCTCCAACATTCAATAACTTACTTTTTGGCAGCTTTCAACTTCCAGGTAGAGGGTCAGACAAAGTAATTATTTGTTGCAAACTTTTTCAGGTTTTTGTTTTTTTTTTTTTTTTTTTTTGGCCCAAACCTGCAAATTTCATTGGTATGAGGCACTTCCAGTGAGAACACTCCTACCAATGTGGTTACAGCTTTTGTTCTTCAAGAGCTGCTCAAGACCCTGGGAGGTTACAGGGTCACACAGCCCGTATTTGTCTGAGGGGGAACCTGAACCCAGGTTTTCTTGACTCTAAGGCTGGCCCTCTCCCCACCATCAGGCTACCTTAACCTGATGATGATGATGATGATGATGATGATGATGATGATGATGATGATGATGACGACGACCATGATTATGACCATTACTGCAAACAAAATGGAAACAAAATAAACAATTGCTTTTTTACTAAAGACATAAACTCAACATATTGCCCAGTTGTTATTCTGTACTTTTCTCCTCACTCAGAATATAAAAGGTCACTTAGAATGAAATAAAATTTCAAAATATATGACATTCTCAAAAACAGTATAGGACAGAGAGTTGGGAGACTCATTTCTTTTTCTTATAGAAGTCACTTTCCCTCTTGAGGCCTCAATATTCTCATCTGAAAACGGGCAGAGATGGGGCAATGTAAGATCTCTTTCTAGATCTAAAATGGTATTGCGTGGGTCAGTTGTTTCAGTCATGTCTGACTCTTGGTGACCCCATCTGGGGTTTTCTTGACACAGATTCTAGAGTGGTTTGCCATTTCCTTCTCCATCTCATTTAACAGATGAAGAAACTGAAGCAAACAGAGTAAAGTGACTTGGCAGGGTCACACAGCTAGTAAGTGGCCAGATTTGAACTAAGGAAGATGAATCTTTCTGACTCCAGGCCTGGCACTCTATCCATTGAGCCACCTAGCTGCCCCTAAAATTATATAACATTCCTCAAAAAATGTACCATCTTATATAACACAAATGACAAAGTCTAATAATAATTTTGATAATATATAGTTTAAAATGTTGTAATAGTAATTCTTTTCAGGAACAAAGGCAAGATGGCCTCCCTACTTGATGTTATGTATGTATGGCACTTAGTGTACAAAGTCCTTCCTATGCATTTATCCTTTTATCTTCACAGAAAATTAGTGAGGGAGGCGGGACAGCTATCATTTACCCATTTTACAGATGACTAAACTGAGACCCAGAGTGTTAGAAATGCCCTTGCCCAAAGTTACATAGCTCATAATTGGGGAATCTGGGATAAGAACTTAGGTCTTCTGACCCCTCATCCAATGTTCTTTCTCCCAATTATTAGAAAATATGAGTAGGATAGGATTCTATCAGAAAATATAAGGTAGTGCCTAGAGTCTTAGACACAAGTCAAGAAGACTTGTGTTCAAATCACACCTCAGGGGCTCACCAGCTTTGCGACCCTGGGCAAGTTACTGCTCTTCTCTGGTCCATCTATAAAATGAGGGAGTTATACTCAGTGTCTGCTCAAGTCCTTTCCAGCTCTCAATCTATGATCCTATGATAATTCATTCAAATCATATTAAGAAATCTTACAACCTTCCCAGGTTAGTATGAGGTCTTTGAAAACATACATTTGAGCTCCTTATCCAGCGAAAGGTCCTCAGTCAGTTCTTATTTGAATGCTGAGCATTTGTGATGAGAAAGTTGGGGAGGGGGAGAATGGGGGATGCAGTCTAGACGCAGGGAAGCAAGACTCAATGGTAATGTCTCCTGGACAGCTTATAACCTAGAGAGTCCTTTACGCAGCAGGCATTTGACAAATGAGAGTTGAGTGGAATGATTTCTTTGTAACCGCTATGTAGGAGCGCATCACTGACGCTCTTCTTTTAGGCTCAATCAATTAATCAAGGAGTTATTTACCTAGAACTGTGCTTAGCACCATATAAGTGGCACAGTAAAAATTTCAGACGATCTCCCTCAAGAAGCTTACGGTAATAATTCCCACTTTTAAAACACTTCAAAGTTTACAAAGTATTTTCCTCATCACACCCCAGTGAGGTAAAGAATAAAAGCATTATTACTATTCCCATTTTACAGATAAGATAACTGAGACTCAGAAACCTACCCAGGGTCACCAAGCTGGACCAAGATTTAAGTTCATAAATTCCATTTCCAGGGAGCTTTCTGTTATTCCATGTGCCTCTTAGCTACTAATATACATAAAACAACTAGATGACAATTGTTTAACTAGGTCATTATGACTATAAAACTTGAGTTCAAATATATCCTCAAATAATTATTAGCTAGGAGTCCCTGGGTAGATCATTTAACTGCTGCCTACTTCAGTTTCCCCATCTCTAAAATGAGAATAGCACCTACTTCCCAGAATTGTTGTGAGAATCAAATGACATAAAGATATAAGGCACTTTGCAAACCTTAAAATATGACATAAATACTAGTGATTCTTATTTTATTATTATTATAAATGTAATGGGAGTTCAGAAAAGGGATCTATGTAAATCTGAATCAAACTTGATCAATGCAAAGTGTAACACTGGGGTTCAAGAAACCAACTTCCTAAATCTAAGGCAAGTTTAAGAGGTAGTGTGGCTAGTGTGGGCATCTTTTTAAGAATCTAGTTTTAGTAGGCTGCAACATCAATATATGTCAATCAAGAGGCCGAGAAGGCTGCTGCCGCTGTCTTTAGCTGCACTGAGAAGCCACAGCTTCCATGGGTGAGAAAGGGGTTAGTTTCTCTGTATTCTGCCCTGGGCATACATTATCTGGTATATGAGGTTCGGTTACGGGCACCGCATTTTAAGAAGGACGTGGCTGAGCCAGTGACTTTCCAGACGAGGGCAACTGAGATGGTGAAGGACCTCAAAATCATGACCTCTCAGGATCCGTGAAGGAAATGAAGGTCATGAACCTGGAGATTAGAAGTCTCAGTGGAGGGCATGACAACTATCTTCAAGTTTCTGAGGGATTATTGTATAGAAGAAGAAGTAGGGTGCTCTGCCTAGTACTGGAGGAAAGAATGAGGAGAAATGAGAAAAAGTTGCAAAGAGGCAACTTTAGGCCTGATTTAAGGAAAATTATCTGATTATTAGAACTATCCACTGGTAGAGAGGGGTGCCTTGGGAGTTAGTAGATCCCTCTTATTGGAGGTCTTCAAGTAAAGTCTCTAGGTCCACTTGCCAAGTACTTTGTGGAGGGCATTTCCCATTCTGGTTTAGGTTAGAATGGATGGCCCCTTAGGCCCCCTTCCAACTTTGAGATTCTTTGGTATTCTGGCGGATATTCAGTGGTTTGACTTAGAAAAGGCTTAATGGAGGAAATGGCCTTGAAACTGGGCTAGAGGAAATTCACATTGGGCTTGATGAATTTTATACACTATTGCTTCCCTACCTACTAAATTGCACAATTTCTATTCATAGTTAAGTTATTAATGGTTTATTACCTTTCTGTGGACCTTGTCTGGCAAAATAACATAGTTCAGATGGATTCTGAAGGTTTTCATAGTGTTCCTGAACATCATTTGAATGAATTAGAACGAATAGGATTTTATTCACATGTACCTACATGGGATATTCAAATAAAACAGCTCCTTTCCCTTTTGTACATTTGATCTCCTTTCCTCCAGGCAGAATCTTATGTAAATCATATCAGACAAATGGGCATCTTCATGTCCTACATAGGATACCCTATAAGAGCCTCATCAGACTCAGAAATCATCCAGTCAGAGGTGGGGGTAGGGAGGAAGAAGAATGATCATGAAGACAGAATGTTGCATACATCAGATTTTTTTTAAATGCCTTGATCAGTTTTGCTGAATTTTTCTCTTCCTCTTTTAATTTTTCTGTTTTTAAAAAAATAAGCTTTATTATAAAGGCTGGCTCTCTGAAAGAGGGAAGAATATAAGTGAGATACAAACAAAAGATGTCAATAAAATCTATTTTAAAGTATTAAATCAATAATAAATACTGAACAAAGAAAAACTATTTCTTTCCCCTATACATTTTTAACAAATAAAAGGTAAAAATTAAATTATTTAGTCCTACTGCTTAATTTCAAAGATGAATAAACTGAGGCCTAGGTGATTTGGACAAAGTCACAGAAGTAACAAGAAACAGAATCAGGATTTGAACTCAGGTCCTTTAACTCCACGTCCTGTGCTTCTTTTTGTATGCCACACTGCTTTCCATTCTTAGCTCATCTTCTATCTTCCAGCTTAATTCAATTCAATTAAACAAGCATTAATTAACCCTGGACAAAGCACTGTGCTAGGTGATGGAGATGCATAGACAGGCTAGAAAATTGACCCTATCAGACAACATTTACACCAGGAAGGCAATGCAAGATGATGTGAGGAGAGGAGGAATATTCACAAGCCTGGAGGGCTTCCTATGTAGTTAATGCAATAGTCCAAGTAAGAAATGATGATGCTCTGAACTAGAGTAGAAGCCTACCATGAGTGGAGATAAAGGGACAAGTTTGAGAGACGTGTAAGTAGGATCAACAAATTTTGACAAGACTTGGCCATGGAAGGGGTAGAGGAAGGGGGAAGAGGGAATTGTGGAAGTGACTCAGGCTGCAGATCTGGGCAATGTTGCCAATGTGGGCAGTCACTCCATCGGGTCATAAACTCTCTACGATGTATTAGGTGATCTTCAAGAGCCGCTGTAACCAAAAGTCCTCCTTGTATCCAACCTGGTGATAAGATTACTTGTCTACACTGGTCCTCGGTCTGTCCAAGGGTCCAGGCAAGAATCCACTGCAACTGGCATGCTGCTATCATGGGCTTTGAGAACCCAGGGTCTCCACAATGCCGTGACATGTCATTGGGGTAGGAACTGTAGTGGAGGTCAGTGTGGACAGTGGCTTAGAAATCCATCAGAATGTACCTTGTCACTAGGCTGCCATTAAGACTTTGGATGAGTCTAATTTCTCAAATTCTGTTATGGTACTCAAAGAAAGGGTGAGCAAATGCAGTAAATCTCAGTATGTCATTCTCCGTGACTGACGTGGACCATGACAGACGGGCAACAAAATCGATCAATCCATAAACATTTATTAAATACCTATTATGTGCAGGCATCATGCAAAGTGCTGCTAAAGGGAAGTCATTTCACCCATTTAGGGGGAAAAAAAAGACCTTGTTATTCCAAAATAACTATTGAGAAGTCTATAGGTACCAGTATGGCAAGGGCTACCAGCTGCTGGGTCTCTGGCTATTTCTGCAAAATACAGATAAATTAGTGAAGGTACAAGTCTCCAGGATCCTTTTGACATGGTCATCTTCTCCATGCTGCTTGTATGGCCATTAAGAGAGCTGAAATACACCTGGGGCATTGCCATTTGAGTGAATGCTTCCAGGTTGTCTAAATTAGAATTTTTGCATGGGGCAGTGGAAAGTAGGCTGGGCTTTCAGACCTGGGTACCCTCCTAGGACTTGTCACTTGCTGGCTGGGTGACCTTGAGTACACTAACACAAACAGGAATTAGTAAAGAACCTGCTCTGTGCAGATAAATCCCCCTGCTAAGATCTGAAAATACAGACATGAACAATGACAATCCCTACCCTCAGGGAGAGGGCCCACTGGCACCAAGGGACTTCACTCCTCAGGGCCCTGGCTTCCAGAGAAATGATAGGGTTAAATTAGGTCATTGATCAGTTTAAAACTAGAAGGGACCTTAGATTCCAACCTTCCCTGTCATTTTACAGATGAAAAAAAAGCATACAGAGAGTAAGTAACTAGCTCAGGATCTCATGGCTACCTTAGTAAGTGTCTAAGGACTATTTTAACTCAGATCTCCTGAGTCCAAATGCAGCGTCCTAGCTGCTCTATCATGCTATCTCATTTTCTAGTGTTCTGTGATTGTCTTTGTGATTCCTAGCAGACCAGTTAATGTACTGGTCACTTTTTTTTTTCTTTTGTCATTAAGCCTGGAAGGGAAGGCACTCTGAACATGTAATTTCATCGATGTTGAGAAATCCTAGTGTGGAAACTTTCTCCACTGATGAAGATAGTCAACTTTCTATAACTCAGTATCTGAACATTGCCCCTGAGGCACTCAGTGGTCATGTGACTTGCTAAAGGCAGCAGAGTTCTATGGAAAGATCGCTGAATTTGGACTTAAAGGAACCGTATTCAAATTCTGCTTCTGCCATTTACTGTCCCTGTGAGCAAGTCACTTAATCTCTCTTGGCCTGTTTCCTCACCTGTAGAATGAGGGTGTTGGATTAGATGATCTTTTAGGTCCTTTATAATTTTAAATATATGATCTTGGAAGTCACACCCTCATGGTCACATAACTAATACATGCTGAACCCAGATTATCCTTACCTGAAAGCTAACCCTCTATCCACTAACCAATCCAATCCAATCAGTATCTATTAAGTATTTATTATGTGCAAGGTGCTTTCCTAATGCTGGAGAAAGAATCAATAAAAAGATAGTCCCTGCCCTCAAGGAGCTAATTGGGATGGGGGGAGAGAGGACAGACAACACACAAAAGAAAGAAAGAAGGAGGGGGCACGAGGGAGACCAGGAGGTAGCCAGAGGCGGGACAGAGCAGCAGATGCAAAGGGGAGTGAGACAAAGTCTAGTTTCTGTCCTCAATAAAGGAAGGCATTGGGAGGAGTTTAGCACACCACCTTCCAGTCTGCCAGTCAGAGGAGAGAGGAGGCTGAGAGAGACGGTGTCAGTCAAGGCTAGAGTTAGCAGAAGAGCAAGGAGATTAAAGGTCAAGTTGTTCCATCCTTTCAGTCTTGTCCTACTCTTTATGACCTCATTTGGGGTTTTCTTAGCAAAGCTGCTAAAGTAGTTTGCCATTTCCCTCTCCAGCTCTTTTTATAGATGAGGAAACTGAGGCAAACGGTGTAAAGTGACTTGCCCAAAGTCATGTAGCTAGTAAGTGTCAAGTCAGATTTAAATTCGCGTCTTCCTGACTCAAGGCCTGGTGCTCTCTCCACTGCACTACCTATAGATAGGGCAAGTATGTATTAAGTGATTACTATGGGCCAAGCACCATGAACTTCAAAAGTCCCTGACCTTCTATTTAAGAAGGATATTGTGTGAGTGTTTGTGTGTGTGTTGGGGGGGAAGTGAATTGAAAAACTGACTATGCCAAGCTATAGGCCACTGTGAAGGGCTTATAATCTTGTAGAGTGTCCTAACTAATGGAGACTGATGATACAAGAGGGTGCCTTGGGAATTACTGTATCTGAGCCATGTATAATAAACCAGTTACAAAAGGATATTACAGTGGAAAGAGCTCTAGATTTAGTACCCAAAGGCTCTGGGTTTGAATCCTACCTCTGCCACATGTTTTTTAATTTCTCTGGGCCTTAGCTTCAAATTAGAAGGAAACAAGTTGGTTTTCCCTTTATTGGACCAAGTTCTCCCCATCAGGACTGGGCTGGTGATCTCTACTCCCAAAGCACAGATGTCACCACGTCACTCCCCTGCTCCGCAAGCTCCAGAAGCTTCCCTCTGCCTCTCAGATCTAGTGCACACTCCTACTTGCCATTCCACATATTCTTCTCCATCCCATACTCTAGCGTCAAGGCCTTCTCGCAGTTTCTCACACAGGCAGCTCTATCTCCTGCCTTCATGCCTTTGCAAGCTGTCCCTCACGGCTAGAAAGCCCTCCCTCTTCACCAGCCACCCTCATCAAACCCCTAGCTTCATTCAAGGAAAGGCTCAGGGACCATCTCCCACACAAAGCCTTTCCTGATCTCCCACTTATTATTACTTCCCTCTGCCTCCCAAATTAACTTTTTATATACTTTCTATGTGTTTTTTTCTAATTTAACATATGTACATATTGTGTCCCCATTGCAATACAAATTCCTCAAGGATGAGGGCCCTTCATTTCTGTCTCTATCCTCAGTGCCAAGTACACAATAGGTGCTTAATAAATGCCTATTGGTGTATTGAAGTAGATCACTATTGACGTATAGGTATCTCAACTAAACATGGCACATTGATAAGTCAGTCAATCAGCAAGTATTTATTAGTCAGTCAACAGGTTACAAGGACCCTACATAATGCTAAGTACTGGGAATGCAAAGAAATGCAAAAAGTTGGTTTCTGCCCTCAAGGAGTTTCCATTTTAAAGGGGAAAGACAAGTGTGCACAACTAGATAAATGCAAGCTGTATACAAAGTAGATGAGAAGCACTCTGAGGAGTGAGATTTTAGCCAAGTCTTGAAGGAAGGCAACATATAAGGTATTCAAGGTATGGAGGACAGCAAATGGAAATGCATGGAAGTAGAAGATGAATTCTTATGTTTGACAAAGTAGACCAGTGTTGTGGGAACAAAGAGTGTGTAAAGCTGAATAAAGTATAAGAAGACTGGAAAGGCAGGAAGGAAACATTACGCAAAGCTTTGAAATCCAAACTGAGAATTTTCTATTTGATCCTGAAGTTAATAGGGGGCCGTTGGAGCTTATTTATTGGCCATGATACTGGAGTGGTTTGCCATTTCCTTCACTAGCTCATTTTACAGATGAGGAAACTGAGACAAACAGGGTTAAATGACTTGCTCAGGGTCACACAGCTAGTAAGTGTCTGTGCCCAGATTTGAACTTGCAAAGATGAGTCTTCCTGACTCCAAGCTTAGCACTCTAACCACTGTGCAATCTAGCTGCCCCCTACCCTTTAGAAAAATCACTCCGGCACTTGAATAGAGGTTAGATTAGAATGGAGAGACACTAGAGTTAGGACAGGAGTTAGAAGAATATTGCAATAGTACAAGCAAGAGGCAATAAAGGTCTGAACTAGGATTTTGGTTGTGGAAGCAGAAAGAAGGGATCGTACATAGGAAAGACACTGTGATGGTAGGAATTCTAAGATAAGCCATGGTATCAGATTGGTTATATGTAGTGAGTGAGAACAAATTGAGCATCAGCCTAAGGATGAAAGCCTGGGAGCCTGGGAGGATGGTAGTACTCTCAATAGTAAGAAGGAAGTTCAGAAAAAGGGAGGGTTGGAGAAGGAGGGTATGTAATAAATTCTGTATCAGAGATGCTGAGCTTGAGAAGCCGCTAGGATATCCAGTTTGAAATGTTGAAAAGTCAGGGAGTGTAGAACTGGACTTCAGCAGAAAGACTATAGGTCTGGGAATCGTCCTCACAGAGATGATCGCTGAAAACACAGGGAATTGACAAAATGACCAATTAGGCATTACAGAGGGAGAGAAAAAAAGGGCCCAGGAAGAGCCCTGGAGGATGGGTGTGACATGGGTGAAGAAGCGGCAAAGGACACTGAGAATGGGTGGTCAGACAGAACTGTACCCTAAGATCAATTCAAGGGGGGAAGGGAGAGGGAAGCTAGAAGAAGCAGGAAAGGGCTCATGGATTGCAAACTCCCTCAGCCAAAACATAGGGCCAATGGGACTGAGAGCTGGGAAGGATCTCAGCAGCCGTCCAGCCCAGAGGGGTCAAACCTGCAGTCATCAGAATGCCTCTGGCAAAACTTCCCAGTGCCAACCAAAACAGATGAAAATGTTTTTGACAAAATAAATAAAAATGCAATACAACATAGATAATGTAAATTTCTGGTTTCCTAAATCAATATGTGACTTTGACACCACCTCTGGACTTTAACCTCCTCATTTTCCAGATGAGAGAGAGGACCAATGCAGTGGAGTGACTGCCCAGATTGGCACAGGAGGCAAAATCTCAGAGCTCTGATTTGGATCCAGGCCCTTTGCGGTAGATCTTTAGCTCCCCTGAAACCTAAAGTTTTAGGGAGTTGCCCTGAAATGGCGAATGATTTTCCTGTGATGAGATAGAAAGCTCATATTCAGAAGCGGGACATGTTTCTGGCTCAAAGGTAGGCCCTTTGTGGTCTATGCTAGTAGGAGTACCATTAAATAACTTACTATTAACATAGGTTATTCAATTAAACCCTGTACATTATTCTGGACCTTAAAGATTACCTCATCCAACACCCTCATTTTTCAGGAAACCAAGACCCTGAAAGGTTTGAGTTCAGAAAACACCAAAATGCACACCATAAAACTGTTATAAAGCAGCCTTTGGTATCATTGAACAATTAAATAATTAGCTAAGTAATCAAATAACTGAATGAATAACAAGATACTACATTGATAAAAATTACGATCATTTTGCTATCAAAGGCACAAAATGTCAAACCTTAAAGACAGTCAAGTATTGCATTTTAAAAAGGTTTCCTTGACCAGCTAAAAGGTAAGAGCTATTGTTAACCACTTAAATTTGGCATCTCTGTCTCTCTCTCTCTGTCTCTCTCTGTCTGTCTGTCTGTCTGTCTGTCTCTCTCTCTCTGTCTCTCTCTCTCTGTCTCTCTCTCTCTGTCTCTCTCTCTCTGTCTCTCTCTCTCTCTGTCTCTCTGTCTCTGTCTCTGTCTCTCTCTGTCTCTCTCTCTCTCTCTCTCTCTCTCTCTCTCCTCCCTCCCTCTAAATGCTTCTTTTACAAATAGCCTTCCTGATTGATAGATGCCATTCTTGCTAGTGAGTGATTTTTCCAGAATGATACATTGCAGTAACAAATTTACAACTGCTTTACTATTATTGTTGTTGTTGTTGTTGTTATTTTCATGGCAATAGTAAGCAACCTAGAAAAGGTAGAAATTTTCTTGGTGATAAAAACAAAAAAACACTCCAGTCTTGTCACATAATATATGTTCAAGAGAGACTTGAGAACGTCACATCATGCAGTCGGGAAATTTGGGAGCAACGCTGAATTCGTTGGGCACCTACTTGATTTCGTTACACAGGCTTCTGTAGGCAGATTTTGTTCTCTGACCTCATGACTGCATAACAGCATTCAACTGCTAACTCTAAAGCCTCAGGAAGAGTGGAGTGGAGTATTGCTATGCAATTTCAACGCTGAAAAATAGATCCTGCTATTCCTTATTTTGCGTGGGACTTGACAAACCCTTTTATTTGGGTTGCCCAGATCTTAAAAATGGGATGTTTTGATGTATATTTTTTCTTCTTTGCTACAATTAAAAAAGAAAAAGAATTCCAAAATACAAGTGGTTTTTTTTCTTTTGGTTTGGGGTGTGGTTTTGTTTGGGGTATTTTTTGCCCTAGACAATTAATGGCATTGCTCCATTTTTAGACATGATTGGGGTTTCCGTAGAAATGGATTTCCAGAACTGTAGATAACAGGGCTGTCAAGATTTATATTCCCCTTTGGCAATATTAAGCATCCTCAAAGTGGCCACTTGCCCTTGTCTTTGTCCTCTCTCTCTTAGTGTTATATGAAAGTGAAAATTACACTTCTAGTTATCATTTTGCAGGAGGGGCAAAAAAAGCCTTTTTTTTACTTGAAAAATGGGTCAGGGAATGTTTGACAGAACCCTTTGTTATATTTTTCATTTTTAATGTCTGTTTCTAGCTAATAACTGTTAAGCCCATCATATGCCAACAGTTGGATGTCTTTAAGAATTGTATCTTATGTTCCACCCTGATAATCGGTCGGGATGATTATTTCCCTAATTGGTTTTTTTTCAATTTTGTTTGTTTCCAGCAGTTAGGATTTGGGGTTTTTTTGATTTCTGTTGTTATTGGTTTGGGGGACTTTTTAGTTATTATTTTGTTTGTTTGTTTGTTTTCTTTTTCATTCTTTGCTTGAACCCAAGTACTTTAGCTGCTAGGGTAGAACTCCTGTCTGCTTTCCGAAGCCTTGTTGCTAGTCTTTATGTTATTCTGGTTTGTTCCTTCTTACCCTGCTAACTTCTAGCTGGACTCAAGGGTAAGTGCTCCCTGTAGCTAGCACAGCTCAGATAATCAGTTGAGATTATCTGACATCTGCAATGTGCTTTTTTTTTTCCTCTCTCTTAAAACTTTCCTCATGTTTAGATCTCGTAGTAAAACTTTTCATGTTATTTTCCTGAACTCAGGTTTGAAATGTCAGCTTCCATACTAAACTTAGGATGCATGTGACGTGTGCATAATTGCCTTCTCTCCCTGGCTTTCATATTGGCATCAAGTGATTCTCTTACTAAAGCCAACCATTGACATCTCTTATTTTTAATTTTTGTTTCTGTCCCAAGATGTAAATATGAATTGAGCATCACAATGAAACTGTAAATGATCCCTTTGTTTCATGGAATTCACATCAACTTGACTGCTTTAATGCCTGAAAACAGATCATTCTGCACTCTGACAATCTGTTGTGGTTTTTTTCCTTTCCCCATTCCAATTTCTATGGTCAGTGCACCCATGGTGTGGTAACCATAGATACTTCAGGGAATAAAAAAGTAGGGTGGAAAGCCTCCTTGAGCAAGATTTCAAGACAGAAATGTTCAGAATAAGTTAATAAATAAAAGTCCAAGCATGCCTTGCATGGGTCAGCATTCTTATTTCCTGATTTGATAGTTTCTTGTAATGTTGACACCCAATGGATGATCACATGGGAAAAGGAAAAGGGAGGGGTGCATTGGGTAACTCCGTCCCAACCAAATGAAGAGATCAGTGCCATAATTGAACCCAAATAATTCAGTCCACAAAGCTTTGGCATCACACCCTCACAATGACCACGAAAGTTCCCATCACGATCACCAAAGTTGCATAAATATACCTGATGCTCCTTTTTAGTTAGATAGGACAGTGAAAGCAACTACTTTGTTAAAGCGGTCTGGTTACTTTTTTCTAAAAAGATGCCTTAAAGAAAATGAAAACTTGACTCTCTGGAAAGTTTTCCCTCAGTTACTTGTTCAGTTATGAACCAAATAAATACAGTGTACTAATTCTTTATTCATATTTAAAAAGCTGTCGATCAAACACGTGGTGAGTGTGTAATTTATTAAGAGGGAGTTGGTCAAGAGAGCTGGCAAATATGCCATTGGAGTATTCTGAATGCCAAATGAGAGGGAGTAGGTCATGTCATTTCTCCGAACCATGTAATGATACTCCTTTCTTTTCTCCTTTTTTTCTTTCTTTCTTTCTTCTTAATTTTTTTCTTTTTTCTTTTTTTTTCTTTTGCATAAATGTACCCCTGGTTAGCAGGCAGACTTCTTCACCACTCCAAGCAGATCCCTTATTTGACTTTTGTTTTTATTTGGATGTCTGATGAGACATTGAATCAAGCTTTCGGTAGAATGTGACCTTAGTGTAAATTCAGGATTTTGCCACTTTTTGAAGAATAAAAGAAAGGATGGGCAGGTGGATGGGTGGATAGATGGATGGATGGATGGATGGATGGATGGATGGATGGATGGATGGATGG
>NW_020954551.1:8241724-8247856 GCF_900497805.2 Vombatus ursinus | reverse complement strand
ATGGATGGATGGATGGATGGATGGATGGATGGATGGATGGATAGGTGAATGGGTGAAATCTGTTCTGATGGCATTACATGTATTTGCACAAAATGCATTGCTAGCTAGTAGTTTTTATTTTACTAATTGTCTGCTTTAATTGCTTTCTCTATATCTCATTAAATCATTGCTATGTCTTCTTGTATTGTCAACTTGCAGATGCTACATTGCAGGAATGCAATCTTAAAGTATTAATTCAATATTCACATAATTTGCATGACCTAAAATGACACTGTAAATCACTTTGCTATTCTTTATAAAAGCATATACTAAAAAAAAAACTAGACTCCCACAATCAGCTCAAAATATTTCAAAATGCTATGAGAAGTTCTCAATGTTCTATATTTATTGAAGAAGAATTTCTTTGGAATCTGTTGTTAAATCTCAGACATCAACAATGTTATTCACTGAGTCGTCTAATATTTTCCTGATTTGTGTAGTGATTTACAGTATAATGCATTACTAACTACTGTCAAGTGCAGAAAATATGATTGGTTACATTATAGGGAATATTTAAACATGGCAGAGTTATGTTTTATCTTCAAACCAGAAATTAATTGAAGTTAGAGGAAATACAGCAGGGGAAAGTTGAAAATCATTTATTGATTGGTTTTTTTAGATCATTGGCAACGTCACCTTTTTATACCTTTTATATTAAACGACCTCTTAAAAAATTAAAATAAAGCTGAAATGTGCATCATGAGCCCCCTGTTCAGACTTTTGTAGGAGTGCATTTTAGCTCTACAGATGCCCTTCTGTATCCTTAATTAATAAGTCACTCTTCTGAACTATGCATGTAAACTCTGCTAAATCGAAGAGATCACGGAAATGGTTAGTTCTTCCTCCACGCATGCCGTCAGTTGTATGGCTTCATATAATGGGCATGGGAAAATCTGTGGTTTGGCTTGGGATCTCTTCCACTGTTGTGTCTAACCAAAAAATAGAACAAAAACAAAAAAAAAACACAACTAAGAGTTCCCAGAAGAAAAAAAAAACTATCCCAGCCTTTTGACTATCCCATTAAAGACTCTTTTAGGGAGATCCATAAATAACTAGCTGCCATCAATCATTGTCACTTCTTTATTTCATGTCTTCTGATGAGGTTGACTACTGTCATTGTTCATTACTGTCCAAACCATATATTCATTCTTGTAATGTCAAACAGATATGACAAGCACACATTTTCCAGATAAGAATGATACAAAGTCACCTTATAATTTGTGGTTTGGGTTCACAGATGTGAATTTGGAATTTTATTGGCTGTTCATTTACCTTTGGACTCATTCTCCAAGATAATCATTGGATTCTAAATCCCAGGGGTAAATAAGATGGCCAGCTACCTCTAGTCTTTTAAAATTAATCTTTCTCTGTGGAGCTGGTCCTCTTCCACTGAATTTCATCAATAGCATAATAACCATTTATTTACAACAACAAAAATCCATACTTCCTCTTTCATACTAAAAAAAAAAATTTAATTCTGCAAACTAAAAAGTGAAATTGGTTTATCCGTAAGGATTCAGTTAGCTGCCAGAAGGGCAGCAGAGTACCAATTGCATGGAGTGGGTTTTTTTTAATTATATCTTTACCAAAAGGAGAAAAAAAAAATGCCTTCGCTAAAAATGATTATAAACTGTATCTTAAAAATGTGTGTCTAATACAAGATCACATTTCTATTTGCTGATGAAACAGGATAACATGGAAAATAGACTATATATATGTTTGGGCATATATATATATATATACAATACCTAGTTCTATAGGGAGGAGAGAAAAAGAACATTGAAAGTGAAATGAACTATAATCTAATTATGGAAATCTGAAATCTAATTATGAAAATGAATGCTGTAAGTGACAAGCTGATCAACTCAAGGCCACCTCACTAGAATTTTTAAAGGAGGAATGTGCAGCTTCCTTAATATGGGGCTCCCGTTTCCTTCTAGCTTTCAGGTCCATAAAAAAATTTGTTTCTATCAAATTTGGGAACAGATTGTGTTTGTTCATTTCTTTTTAATGGAAGTGTCCAATCGCTCAGCAAAAGAGGAAGAAGGAAAGAAGGAAGGAAGGAAGGAAGGGAAAGAAAGAAAGAAAGAAAGAAAGAAAGAAAGAAAGAAAGAAACAAAGAAACAAAGAAACAAAGAAACAAAGAAACAAAGAAACAAAGAAAGAAAGAAAGAAAGGAAGGAAGGAAGGAAGGAAGGAACGAAGGAACGAAGGAAGGAAGGAAGGAAGAAAGAAAGGAAGGAAGGAAGGAAGGAAGGAAGGAAGGAAGGAAGGAAGGAAGGAAGGAAGGAAGGAAGGAAGAAAGGAAGGAAGGAAGGAGAAAGAAAGAAAGAAAAATTTGTCTGTTTCCTTTGCCCCCACAAGAATAACCTCACCTCTTTCAGAAGCACAAGCCCTCTGCCATAAGCACTTTTCAGAAGTGTCACCAATTACTAAAGCATTTCAAGTTCTAGTATCAGTTTAAGCAGCCTATGGAAAGTAATGTGTCTCACACCAATTACACTGGACCCTGATGACTGCTTTATATTTTATGTTCAGGAAGTCCTTTTATAGTCATAGGCCTTCACCCAGGATTGTTGTGTGTAGTTCTTTAAATTACACCAGGGTAATAAAAACTACGTCTCTAGAGAATGAGATTAGTTATCTGTCTTAATAGCTGTGAATGCAAAGCCAGGATTTAGTAATTCCCAAAACAGGTACTAGAGAAGGTAGACCGGTGTTTAGTATACTATAGTCAGCTCGTGGTATTTTTTGAATATCAGTGGATGAGAGCAATGGTGCCCTTTTGCACAGATAGCAAACAATCTAAAAGGCACAGGGCTTTCATGTTGCTCATTTGCCTCCAATTTATATTTTCCTCTGGTTGATGTTAAAAATCGATTTGAATCTTCTGAACACACACCAACTCTTGGCAGAAGGGAATGGCCCCGAAGCCCGTGAGATTAACAACTCAATAATCAGGAAGTGGATGTATCGTGATTTGCTTGGGAGCTATTTGGGGTGGTCACATCTGCCAAAAGTTAGCATCAAAGATTTTAAAAAACCCAACCAATTAATTATACAGGGAGGGGGACAAGTAGGATCATAGATTTCAAGGTAAAGGATGATGTAAAGAAAATCCAGCCTACACCTTTATTTTATAAATGGGAAAAGTGAAGCCCAGGGAGGTGATAGAGTGAGTCAGCTAAGTTAGTGACTTCCTCAAGGTCACAGTTAGTCATAGAGCTGGGATTCGAATTTGGGTTGTCTGCTTCCAGAGCCATGCCTTTATCTAACACACCCACACTGCCTTCAGGAAAAACTGAAGTAGAACACCTCGTAGAAGAAAAGAGAGAACAATATAGGAAACACGATATTGTGTTACTGGGGAGTCACACATGAGTTATTTGAAACTGAACTTGGAACAGCTGGACGGTGGCAGTGTTTTATCTAAAAATACATAACATATGTAATGCATATGGGTCCTAGACTTGTATAGAGACACATGCAGGCAGTCTGAATGGTATCCAAAGACACCTGCACCTTGAATGCTGTTTCCTTCTCTAAGAACTTCTAAGAACACATGTTCCCATTTTGGGATTTGCATCCAAGACACCATCTGAATCTCCATGTGTGTAGCTCTTAATAACGCCAGCGAGAAATCTGCCTAAATAGAGGTGTCAGGGTAATTTAGTCAGCTTGTAATACCTACCAATTGTTGGTACACTGCCCAACAAGGCACATTAAGAATATGCAAAAGTAATGGCAGATATGAAACTTACCCTGCCCTCAGGAGGCTTCCCATCTAGCTGGAGAGATGGATCCAATTAACAGGGAATGACATGAAAACATTTATATTGTAACAGACCAGCCCTATAGCAGTACAAATTGCATGCTCAAATGTTCAAAGGAACAGCAAAGGAAACAAATTAACTCAGGGTGAGCTTCTTCGAGGTGGTAGGATTGAAGCCCAGGTGCTAAAGAACGCAGACACGATTTGGTGATTAGGAACGGGGGGCTGTCCTCAGATAAGGAAAGTAATAAGAACCAAAGTATAGAAATAAGCATTAGCAAGATGATGGTGGGAAATGAAGGATAGCAATGAGTCAAATTTCTTAATTGCAGTAAGTTCTGCAAAATGATCCACTCATAATAATACAATAATAACAATAAGTAACATTTATATAGCACTTTAGATTTGCAAAAGCATTTTACAAGTGTTATTTCATTTGAGCCTCGCAACAACCCTGGGAGGTTGGTGCTATTATTATCCCCATTTTGTAGATAAGGAAACTGAGACTGGAAAAAATTAAAGGATTGGTCCACAGTCACATAGCAAGTGTTTCAAGTCAACAAGGATTTATTCAGCACCTACCATGTGCTGACACATAGTGATTAAGCGTCTAAATTAGAGCTCAGGTCTTCCTGACTCCAAGTCCAGCACTCTATTTACAATCCCACCTAGCTGCCTTTGAGGGTGATAATTCAAGTTTATCATCTTCATTTTGTAGATAAGGAAACTGAGGTTTAGTTACATGGGAACACAAAATAAGCATTAAACCTGGTAGATAAGCTTCAGTCTCCTGACCCCAAGTCCAGAGTTCTTTCTACTCACGTAAAGTAGTTAGTGCTTTTATGAGATGTCCTGAAGCTATTGGAACCTTTGACATTTTGAGTCTAATTCCAAGCATGTCAAAATTTTGTTCATTCAAATTTCATGTGTTTGATTACTTCTCCTCCCTGTGCCCAAAGTAATCTTCAGGGACCAATTGCTTGATCAATACTTGGAATCCTAGGACCATCACTGATCTGGAAGAACTCTTGGTAAACAGCTCCCCCAATATCATGAGATCTTAAATGGAGAGTTAGAAAGGGTCCTTGGGGGTCATCCTGTCCAAACTTTGAAATGAAGCTCAGGATCAGAGATACTAAAAACTTGGCCAAGATCCCATGGCCCAGGGAAGACACCAGATTAGAATACTTGCCTCCTGAGTCCAAATTCGGGATTCTTTCCAATTGTTGATGGATTGTCCCCAAAAATGACTCCCAGGGTCAAGGGTAGAAAAGAAGACATTTTATCTCAGTGATTTTCATCTTTGGGAGTGAAAGCTTTTTTCAAAGAATATTTAGTTCAGAGAATGATAGTTCTAGAACTGGAGGAGTTCTCAGAGATCATTTTCCAGCCCAAGTCTCTCATTTTACAGATGAAGAAAATGAGGCCTAGGAAAGCAACTTAGCCAAGAAATCACAGCCAATATCAGAAGGAGGATATGAATCCAGGCCCCCTGAATCCAAAGTCAGTGATTTTTCCACTGAACTGCATTGCCCTGAAGACCTGCCTTTAAAGTTTATGTAAAACTAACATTAACTTACATGGATCATTGTGCTCAGTCTTTAGAACAACATCTAACAGAAAAGAGAGAGCAGCCCACAAAGCGAATCAGTCAGGCAGCAAAGTTTACAAGGGCCTTAGAGAAGGTGTTCCAGAGGCTACCTAGTTGAAACCTTTCATTTTATAGATGAAAAAACAAGTAAAGAACAAGATATTCAGAACATACGGGCTATTTTTAACAGCTCCAAAGGGGCCCCTTTCCCCAAGTTTGTTACCCAGTATGCCCCATATCTTAAAGAGAAAAGTGATAAAATACAGAAGCCAAACTGGCAAATGAAGGCCTCTAGCCAATTTGTCATTTCTCAGTCTCTGAGAATGTTTGAGTGCTTAACCTGCCTCTCACAAAATAAAATGTCTGGTCTAGCTGTTGAAAAAATAGGAGAGGAAGAATAAAATATTCCTGGCACTAGGGTGGGGAAAGGATTTGAAAATAGCATGAGTGTAACCTTTAGTTATTCATATTAATCATATCGATCTTAGCCTAAAGGGACAGAAATGGGAGGGAATCATCTGTCAAGAGAGATAGAGACCTTCCTGGACATGTGTAGATGATGTTCTACCGTGAGAGACCCAAGGTTGTGGAAGACTTAGGATACAGTGCCTCAGGCCAGAGAAGTCAGAATGTGTCACTGAGGTGAGATCCTGATTTCTTATACTGGGGAAAATCTATCTCATACACACACACACACACACACACACACACACACACACACACACACACA
>NW_020954551.1:8057566-8241714 GCF_900497805.2 Vombatus ursinus | reverse complement strand
ACACACACACACACACACACACACACACACACACACACACACACACACTTTATCATTTGCTCTGATAAGATAAGCCAGCCTGCTGACATCAACTCTAGAGGGCACTGCTCTGCCATACTCCTTCCTTGCCAGACATAATGGGTCAACTGGCAAGCATCTCAGAGACAAATAGAATCCTGCAGGAGGAAGTGAAGGGGAGAGAAAATTTACCCCAAATCATATAGACCACCTCCCCAAACAGCAAGATAAGGTAGTTTCGCAGCCAAGAGGATTTTCAGATTCTCTTGAATCAAGTGTGACTTGGGTGTGGATTAGGGGGAAGAGAAGCAGAGAATACCTCTTCCAAAATATCATTTTATAAAACATACATTATCTGATCATTCTGGCAAGTCTGTTCATCTTCAAAGAGACACATCCTCAAGATGCCTTCTGGAAACCTTTGCTCGCGCATGTCTCAGACATAAACAATGCATCTTGTTCAGACACTGAGCACTTGGTGCCATGATAAGAAGACTTTCAAAAATTGGAGGAGAGAGCATTGATCTATGAGCTCCAATGAAGTTCTATTTGAACGCAATATTTCCATGTTTCCATGATAAGAAGAATTAAAAATAGTGTGAGGAGAGATATCATTTTCAAACCCTACTGCCTCTAGCTCAAGATTTTCATGGCAGGGAGGGAGATTTTTTTTCCATAGGAGCCAATGTCTCCAGTAGGGTAGACTTGCAAAATGATTCCCCCAATCACTTTCTCTGAGTTGATTATTGATTTTTCCTGTGCCCTGTCAGCCTCAGTCATCATTGACATGCCCTTGTGTTCCACTAAAATGTTGTAAGCAAAAAAGGGGGATAAAAAGCTTACTCTAGCTGTTAAAAGGATTTGATGGAAATCTCTGTATTAAGAAGGTGAAGAAACAGACAAGGGGGTGGGTTCTTTCCTTCAAGCAGCCGCTTCCCATCCCACCCATGAATTTCACGGGACCACACCTCAACTTGGGTCCTCTCTTTTTTCACTAGTAAAGTTAGTACTATTTTAGCTACACATATTAAAGTGCATTAGCCTTTAGGAAGAGTCCTCGCCCTGAAAGAAAGTTGTTAATACACTGAGATTATTAATTCACAACAAATGGCAGATGATAACCCTTGCTGAGTAAATTTCTATCTGTAGGCTCAGTTCATGGAATAAACTCACTCTCCAACTATTCTCAACTTATTTAACTTATCCAGATTTAACTTATTCTTTGTGATTAACTAAAAAATCTTTATGATTTGGAGTGCATTTGACTGGTGGGGGGGGGAGACCTTTCTTAAAATCAATTGGCACTAGATGTGGAAGGAGTGCCCATGTTGGGCCTTGGCTGAACATCATTGAAACCCTTTTTCCAGACAACCTAGAAAATATAGAGAAAAGCTCTGGCTATCCCTTCAGTAGAATGGCAGAATCTATTTGAACTCACCATCAATAATTAAATAGGCTTCGCTAAGCTAAGGTTGGGTCAGCCAATAGTGCTCTTTGAGCAAGAGGCTAAGTGGAGAATTTTGCATTCCTTTTTTCAGTAGAGTATTAATGCACTGTCATTGCAATCACCAGATAAGCTGTTGATGCCAATATATTTTTGCTGAAATGCAATAAGCTAATCAATAAGTGATGTAAGCTGACAATGGGAGGTCAAAAGTATATTTTGGTATGATGAGGGTGGGAGAGGTGGGACAGGGGAGGGAGGTTAATAAGAGAAAGTGGTTAGAGTTCAAAATGCATTGTAAATTCCTGTGTACTGGAAAAGTCAAAGAAAATGTGTGTTTCTCTGAATTGTGTCTCTCTCTACATGTATAAATGAACAGATGCAGATAGAGCTCAAAAACATGGCATGGATGAATTTATCTCTTCCAATCCCTGTAACTTTGACCACGCTTCCCTCTTTGAGATGGTGCAGCGCCTAACTTTGGACCACAGACTAAATGATTCCTATTCTTGCCTGGCAAGTATATTCTTTGGTCTACAGAGGTTTAAACATGAGTGTCCTGAAAGAGAACTTTTTTTTTGGTGGCCACCGTCACCTTTTCTAGAAAACCTAGTGAAAATAGAGGAGCTGTCCTAGACATCACTGTGCTCTGGGGGCTAGGAGCTAAGTTGTAACTTGTGTTCTCTCTGAAGTACAGGGTAATACACACACTTACAATCAGTTGATAAGATGTGGCTGCTGAAATACTTTGCCTAATGTGATAAATTGATTGAGAGGCAACCTACTATTCTTATTTCAGGAGTATTTTCAAAAGATAAATCGATCTTTGGTTTACTGACCTGAGATCATACTTCTTTGACAGAAGGAAAGAAAACTTTGCAGGGACAGGCTATTGACAGGAACAAACCCAATCTCCTATGCCTCTTTCTTAACCAGGCTCTTTTCATAAGACAGACAGTAGGACTCCTAAGAAGATAAAGTTTCTCACTGGTTTATGGTGAATTTAATAACTACCTTAAAGACCTGAAATTTAATTCCCTCCTTAAAGAAAATCCTAGAGTCACCTGATAAATTAGCATATTCCCCCAAACTATGGCTTCTATAAAAAATTAAAATGTCAAGAAAAAATCCTCAGGGCAGAGGACCTCAGGTGAACTGAATAAATTTGTTGAGGATATCTAGACAATGTCTTAGCTTTTCTATATAACCCTAAATGTCTGAAGTGCTATGTGGCCAGTGGCAGGATCAAAATTTCCAAAGGCATTTTGTTAGAAACTAGGTAGCCATTATGTATGTCCTGAATGTCTTTGGAAGATGTAATTTGGCATCCTGAGTCCCTCTTTTCCCTGTGCATTATGATTGACTTAATAAGCCTTGACAAGGCAAGATTTATGTGATTTTACAGAACTTTACCACTTTTCCTAAAAGGTAGACATTACCAGTCCCATTTTATAGATAGGGGAAATAAGCCAGGGAGGGGAAAACACAGTGGACACTTATTTCTTGCCCCTCACCTCACTTTCAAACCCTATGGCACAGAAAAGAAAAAAAAAATTGCATGATTTCAAACCACTGCCTTTTCTAAGAGACACTAAAATCCTCCAGAATTAGGTGTGACTTGTTTTTGAAATCCTTTTTATTTAGGTCTAGGGAACACAAATATTAAGTCTACAAGAAAAATAGCTTAGACAATAAAAGAAAAGGGAAGATTTGATGCCTTACAATAGGTTTGGCCACTTCACATAAAGGAGCCACTGGTTATTTTAAACTTTAAATCATTTTTTTCATAAGATTTGAACTCTTTCAACCTAAAAGGGATCTTTTTCTTTGTTTTTTTTAAAGCTTATTTTGTATATCAAAGTCATTTGCCCCAGATTTACTTAACAAGATTATGTGATAATCATTATAAATCACACTAGTACATCATATAGCTGAGCTAATTCACGAGCTTTCGCGGCTAACTTCTGTTCTCTGAAGACTGATTTTTTTCTCCCATATTTCTTTTCTAAACAGCTGGACTCATGCAAACACAAATGCATCTTGACCTAGTTATCTTGTTTGCTCATTTTCTTTTGTCCTGAAATTTCTCATAGAGAAAGGCTAAAACATCATCTAAAAGTTAATTGGAACAGGAAATATGAAATCCCGGGTCCTTTTCTTTATTTGCATTTTTTTCTAAAAAGTGACAATTAAAAAACAGAGTATACAATGAAAAAGCATATTTCCCCACCTGAGTACCTGGGTCTATGAATTTTCAAGAACAAAGTTTCAGGCAGTCATAAAAATGAAAAGAATCTCATCTCCTTTCCTCTATATATTCCTTCCCTCATTATTATAATCTTTTCTTCCGTTGGTTTTGGAGTCCGACCAGCAGGGCTCCATAAATTTTTCTGTGTCTTCGACTGAGATCCTAATTGATATTTCTTCAACTCTTTTCAAAGCAGTTATTTTGGCATCTACAAAAGACTTGGTGTCATCTGAGTCGTAGAAAATATATTTTAATCTTTCACAGCAGTGTTGTTTCTAAGATTTAGCATTTGGGGTAGCAGATGGGGTGGCAAGGAAGTTGTCTATAGGGGCAGTGCTTTGCCTCAACCACTCTCCCGCCCGTTGCAATAACTTATAATTTCAAAAAGGAAAGATGCTCTCATTTGATACCTTAGAGAGCTCCATTTCACCAATTGATTAGTACCCAGGTCCCTAATAAGAAATAATAGCACTGTACATCAGGGTTGTCTACTAAGCTCCAGTTGCCCTCCATGTATTCCCAAGTAGCTGTATTTTCTTTGCTGGACAGTGTCCCTTTTTTCATTAAAAAAAAAAAAGCAAGGAAATATTCCAAAGATGACCCCAAGAAGAAACTAGAGTTTAAAACAAAACAAAACAAGCAAAAACAACAACGAAATCAAACCTTTTTTTTTCCTTCATGCTGTCAAATAACCATCTAAAATGATTTAAATCAATTTACAAACTAATTCATGGTTCAGAAATGGGGAGCCTGTCACCCCACCCATTTGCTACAGTAGAGTTGGAGATTGGGTATGTTTCTTTTTTCTGTGTAGAGTTTGGATTGGTCAAAAGCCAAATGAGAACCCAATAATTGCCAAAAAAATTTTAAAATTAAAAATACACAAAACAAGGCAAAAGCAGCTCATCCAGATTCAATTAAGTCTATTGAAGAAATGCATTAAAAACTGCTTATGCAACAATATTTGCATATTTGTGGCATTACCTTTATTTTAAAATAAAAGGATCTCTTTCCAAAGTGTTATGATAGCTATTGGCATACAAGTAGACTATAATTCACATTTCCTAGCACTTGAAAATATATTTGCTTTTAACATTAGTCCAAACAACTTTTTCCCCAACAGTCATACTATATTGAGTGAGAAAGACAATATTATTGGGGTCTAGATTAAAGAAAAGCCCACTTCTACTCTGAGTCTCCCAATGTGTTATTAAGTCCTAGAACAGGAAATTAGGGCACTGTATCACCACCCCTCCATCCCGGCTCCTTTTGCCATTCCCTCCCCACCAACACCACCCAGTTCAAATCACTCTCAGGAAAACAACCTGTATTTAAAAGAAAGTCTCTCCTTTATTCCTTAAACAGGGCTGGTTCAGTCCTGGCCAGGTATTTGTGCTAGATGAGTACTGTGCACGAAATGGAGTCAGAGGCTGTCACAGACATCTCTGCTACCTCAGTGATCTCCTTGAACGAGCTGAAAATGGAGCCATGATCGACCCCACGCTGCTTCACTACAGCTTTGCCTTCTGTGCATCCCACGTTCATGGGAACAGGTAAGAAGATGCTCGTGTGGGCACTGGGTCAATGGTCCACAGTGATGGCTTGTAGCCGTCCTTCATGCCCTGAAAATATCCCAGAATCACGTACTTGATTAGAATCATTTGGTCATGTCAGAAATGGCTAAAGAAATAAACAATCAGCTCTCAATTATTCACACTGTTGCTCTGGCAAAGTCATGCCTGGATGATACAAAGCAATCCTCAATAGGAAAAGCATCTACATTTGGATTTAGAATTCAAAATATTTTTTCACCTGCATTAGTTTTATTTTTAATTTTGATTTTGCTCAAGTTTGTATAGTGGTGAGACTACAATTCCCTTAGAGCTCCTCTGATTGATGATAACAAGGGGAGGTGGGTACTAATTAATCTACATGTGGGCAGACAAAAGTCTGCAATTGTCATCCAACAGAGCCCTGCCTTTCATTTTCATCTTTAGTGTTGCACACTCAGTGTCTGGTGCCCTCCATATATGACAACACACCTCTAACTTTATTGGTCCCTATAAGATGCATTCTAGACTATATTCCATAATGGGTAGGCTATATGAACTTGGGCTCCATGAAATTCTGACATTTGGCACTGAAGGACAATATCAAATGTTTATTGGAATGGTTAACTATAAAAAAGTTATCTATTCTCATTGTTGCAGTGTTCCAGCCTTTTGTTTGGATAAGAGAGAGTCACACTGGCCCTAGTTCCCAAAGGGCATCTATGAAAAGTTCCACTTTATTTTTTTTTTTATAAATATATGCACTCCGATGACTATCTGTTACAGCCTCTTGGACTGAAATCTTTTTTTTTAAAGAAGTTGCATTATATACTCTGGGTTGTCACACTGTATTCTACATATGTTACTGAATAAGAAAGTGTTATAAAATAATGAAGTGTTTTTGTAAACTCCCTGGTAAACATCATCATGAATTATGATACACATTGTCTGGATTTCATATTGTAACACTGCCACTTGATTCACAGTTAGGTTTATACATCTTGTCATGGAAACAGTTTGGGATCTCTTATTTTCTTTTCAGTTCTGATTTTTCCTTATGCAAGTTTACATCTTTTTTTCTTATTATTTTCATTTGAATGTATTTGTTTGCATTTTTGTTTTCATGCTTTCTTTTTGTTCTTTCTCCTTTTACATGTGTTTCTTATTTTGTTTTTTTTTTCTTCTGTGTCTGGCCACATGCTGCATGTCGTCCCTTAAACCACCCCTTCCTCAAAGTCAACAAACGCATGGGTTACTTAGTGGGTTGTTTCCAAGTGCAGACAATGAGGGGAGCAAAAGTCCCTCCCCTCTGGAAGCAGATGCCAGAAGGGATTCCAAAAAGGAGTCTAAAAAACGAAAAGATCCTAAACCCCAGGTGAATCCTGACCCTAAAAGGTAAGGAGGAGCTGGGTGGTGACTTGTGCTTGAAGCATGTGGGCTATTCTTCCAACTCTTTCTGTTGCTGATGTTACAGTTTCTTTGAAATCATTCTATTAAGCTTTCTGAAGATGAAATGTTGTTTCAATCCTAGTGATGAACAATAATTCTATAGGATGGCAATGAATCGTAATTAGAGTTTGGGGGGGACCATTTTAGAATTGTTTATATTTTAAAAACTAATCAAGCAATATGGAGACAGAATTGTGAGTTAGATATTTTCTTTCAGAGACATCACGTTTCCTGGTACTTTCAAAGTTATTGACAAAGAGCAACTTATCCTTGATTGTTCTGAAACCAGGGGCAAAAAAAGGAGATAAGCTTGCTTCAGAGAGACCTATATGCTTATGGCACCCACATCAAATATGGAGCATAGCCACTCTTGTTTTCATCCTATTCCTGAGGTATTTGGAAGGGACAGAGAGGAAAAAATTCCATATTCTATTCAAAAATGAACTTGTAATGAAAAGTACAAAATAAAGACGGATGGTAAATAAATAAACTGGTTTTCTCAACTGTAAAATGAGGTGGTAGCAGGATGGAGGTGTGGAATAAGACAACCTCTAAGATTCCTTTTAGATCTAAACTCTAAAGAGATTTCTATGAATTTTAAGGAAGCTCCATTTTTAATGAATATCATGGATGTGGCATTTCTTGGTGTGGTGAGATTTTTTTTTCCCCATCAAAACTAGGTCTGTTGGTTGTTGGTGCCATCACGTCTCAAAAGTAGAACTTAATCAGAGACCTTTTGATCATTATGAAGGAAATGTCTGACCCTGAAACAAAAGAATTTTATGTCCAATAGCAAAGATATATAAAACACATAAGCTGCTTGGCATTAATAAGTTACTGAACACACATTTACCCATTTTCATACTCAGGACACGCTTGCTTTTTATTTTTAGCTTGATTCTATTCATTCGATTTTTTTCTCAGTACTGGGAGTTACACAATTTATTCTTAGGGAAGAAAAGCCCCAAAATCCAGGCATCCAGCCTCCTCCAGAATGAGGTTGGCTGTCAATCAACCAGAAATGAAGGTCAAATCAAAACATAATTCTGTGTGGCTATCCATCTCCCATACCCACAACAGACAGTGATGGAGCTGAGGTGGATTGTCTGTTTATATTTTGTTTCTGTAAGGTCAGACAATGAGACAACAGTAGCTCGGAGTCAGTAAGAAAGTGCAGAGAGAATGTGATTCAGATGTTTCAGAACCCTGAAGGTTAGCACTGACAGAATGACAAGCCATCAGAGTGGCAGCTAACTAGCTGCTGTCCAGGGTTCTGCTTCTACTATACAGTCTGGCCAGATAGGCAGTGTTGGACACAGTATTGGAATAAAACAGCTGTTAAAAATACACCTCTAACTTTGATTTGCCCGACTGATAATGCCCTGTGTAAAATTGAGAAAGGGAAAAAAACAGCTGTGAATCTATTTTGGGATACCCGTGTGTAGCCAGACATACAAAATGTTCTGTCAAAAGGCAGAGAAAAGACTGGGAACCCAGTATGGCCATGAAATGGGTTGTAACCTGAGATTGGCACCAAAACCATCTTCACAGATTATACATTATCTACATTAGACAACCCTAATTGATCATTGCACACTCCACCCAGCTCATAGGTTGGACAATACTGAAATTTACTAGATTGACTATAGAGCATACATATGAATCATTGAATTTAGACAGGCTAAATAACTGTGGTTTAACCAAGCTCACAATCTGCCCATGCTCTGGTGATGCCCAGATCCATCACCAATGATGATGCCTAATTCAATATAATTCAGCAAGATTTATGGAGCACCTACTATGTGCTGAGTATTAGGGAGACAACTGGGAAAATAGCCTATATCAACAAAGATCTGACATTCCACCAGGGGTGGGGAAGAGGGAACAACTTGTAAAAAGATGTAGCAGCATAATTTCAAAGGATAGGAGAGAATATTTACAAAGAGCAGCATCCAGAAAAAGGTAGCCCATGATCTGAACATGAAAGAAATCTGGGAATTCTGAGAGGTGGAGAAAAGGAGAAAGTTCATTGTAGGCTTGGTTGAAACCCTATGCAAAGGCACAGAGGGAAGATATACAAGAAGTTCTGCAAAAAAAAGGATACTATTTTCAATGGAATGTAGAGCAAATGGAGTAATGTAAAATAAGCCTAGAAAGGCAGGCTGGGGTCAAATTGTGAAGGGTTTCAAATAACAAGTGGAAGTTGGTGGTTTATACTAAAGACAATAGGGAGCCTTTGAAGGTTCAATCAGTTGGGGAGTAGCATGGACAAATATTTGCTTTAGAAAGATTATATTGGCAGCTGTGGAAAATATATTGGAAAAAGGAGAGAGACTGGAGACTAGGAATTTAAGTAGTATGCTAGTTCAATAATCTAGGTAAGAGGTGATCAGGGCCTGAACTACAGCAGAGTATGACTAGATTGTCAGATTACCCAATCGAAAAGCTTTGACAAATAATGATGTGTGTGTGTATGTTTTTAAATGGTTTTGTGCCTGCAGTAAGGAAGTGATTTCACTAGCCAATTGCAGTAGCTCTGACCCGAATTTGTTATTTTAGACATTTTACTATGGAAATTTAATAAATCAACATCGAATTGAACTCATGAATGTCAACTACTAATTACTATCATATCCCACCACAGTAAGTCATCAGCTCACCTATAATCTGTTGTAGCGGGATATTTTAGGGTCATCAGCTTGTGTACTTTATTTGATGGGCAACCTATTAAATGAGATGATAGTGTGGTGTGATGGAAACAGCCTCCAGAGAACTTAGGTTTGGAACACTTGCTTTGCCACTTGCTACCTGTGTGACTTTGGGGAAGTCATTTCCCCTCTATGGTCTCCAGTTTCTTTCTATATGGAATGAGGAAAGTTGGATTCAATGACTTCTAATCCCCTTTCCATTCTATAGACTAATATTTTATGATTCTATAATTCCCATAACTAAACCTGCCACAGTTAGACATAATTCACATTCAGTTATGGGGGGGGGGGGAGGATCCTAAACATTAAAATACCCTCAGCTTACCCTGGAAAGTTGCTCAAGAAAAAAACACTAAATGTCATTGAAGAACTCTGAATAATATCAATACATCTGGACAAAAGGTGGGCAAGTTATCCAGATATTCATTCTTTATTGTTTCAGGTCTCAAGAGCCTTTGAAAGACTTTGAAAAGGTCAGCCTTGTGGAGACCAAACACCCCAAAGATTGACTAAATTCCCAACTTTTTCAACTGGATTTGTATATGTATATGTGTGCCATGTCAACACACCCAGTGCCTCAAGGCAGAAGTTAGGTTACCATTAGTTGTTCATTTTGTACTGAAGACATTAATTGGACAACCTCCTTAGAATCAAATCCACTTGGATTTTGAATTTGTTAAAAGGAGGGCAACAATGGACATGTACATAACTTGTTTTTTGGCATTCATTTTTTTTTAATTGTAACTCATTAGATGCCATAACTTTTAAACTAGCTCCCAAGGGTGCAGCCTTGAATTTTCATCATTGTGTGTGTTTTTTTCTAGTATTCTTTCTAGATGACATTTAAATTAGCGTCACTTTGGTCACTCTCCCACAGAGACAAGGTAATCAAACAGCTTTGATGAGCGTTTATTGCATCAGTGTTCTTTGGATCCAAATTATTATTGGGATTGAAAATTTTTTCTCATTTACATTATTATTTAACATTTCATGAATGCCAGCACTGTGACACGCATATGGGCTGTGTGGAATAGCAGTACATTGTATCGGCAATTAACAGATCCATAATGCCAGCTGCCCTGATCTAACATGAGTTCCAGATATTAATGAGTCTATAAGCATACGGGGGAGGGCCAGAATCCTAAAAATTCTGGAAAAGATGTCCAACTGTATCAAGTCTCCAGGAGGTAAGTATGGGGGTAAGATGCTGCCCTTGGAAAGAAATTGAGTGTTTCTATGCAAAGGGGTTGAGGTAAATGCAGCATGCTTCCTATGTAGCCACTTGGAAGGAAAGCTATTCAGAGATGATAACAAAGGATGGAAAGATACAAGAAGATAAAGGCTATCTAGATTACCAACCACATGGAAACTTTTGGCCTGGAACCACCCTAAACTTTAGTCAAGATGTCTCTTTCCTATACCAGAGTGACCCAAGTCTGAGTTCAACAGGATAGTAAAGCATACCTCACACCCTTCCCAGATCCATGTCAACCATTGATGCATTCTAGATTATTAATGCCCTATACATTGTAGGCTCTTAAAATGTAGAGCTGAATAGATTTAAAAGAAATACAGACTTCCTGTACACATAACTTTTTAATAGGTGGGTCAAAGTCAATTTTCAACTTTGCAAATTGAGTCAGTATTCACTCAATTTACTCAAATCACAATTCAGCAAGACTCCTAAGAAAAATTCTTAAGTTTAGCATGGAAGTGGAACTTTGTTACCAGACTTCATTAAATGAATTATTCACTAGCAAATAATGCCCTCCACAACTAGAATGTCCTTTCTGGAGCATAAGGATGGTTGGAGGAATGATGCCTTATATCTCTCATGGAGAATCAAAAGTATGAACTAAGCTGAAATCTACTTTGCTGAAATCAATCCCCATAGATGATAGAAATTCAATGGCTGGAGCATGTCAGTATGCACATGGATTTCGTATTGCATATGGACAGTATAAAATATGGTTGGGGAAGGGATGCAGGTATATCACAGTTCAGCATTTACACCCAAATGAAGGTATATATAAGATGGGCTCCCAGAACCCCCTAAAACTGACATTACTATAGAGCAGGGATTCCCAACATGGGTCACATATACTTCTAGAAGTTAACAGATGCTGGTGAGGGACATAGGGAATATTTGGTAAATGACAATATCCTATTGAAATTAATGAATCTGTTTAATTTCTTAAATACATATGCATGGTAAAAAAAACAGATTATGTCTTTTTATACTGAATAGGCAGTATTTGAAAGTTTTTCTTGTTTGTTCATACAAGAAAACTACAGAATTGCTTTGCTTTCATGTTGGATAGCCAGCATGGGAAGGTGTAATGAAAGCCAGAGACTTAAAAATATGTTGGGAACCCCTTCCCTAGAATGCAGGCTCCTTGAGGGCAAGAACTATTGCATTTAGCACTTTGTATCTTCACTACTTCACACAGTGCCCAGCATACATAGTACAAGGTGCCTGGTAAGTGGTCATTGACCTTCTGCTTGGAGATGTCTAGGACTGGAAAACCTTCTGGAGATTCTGTTGCCCCTCATGGCATCCCATTTCATTTATGAGCAATGCTGAATGGTAGGAAGTGTTTCCTGAGATGCACCTAAATTTGTGTCATTGCAGCTTCTTTCTGTCTATTGCTTCTGTTTCTGCTCTCTGGGACTACAAAAAACAAGTCAGTTTCCTCGTCTGTGAAATGGGTATGATAATAACACTGATCTCACAGGGTTATTTTAAGAATCAAATGAGTTTATGCACATACATATAGAGAGAGAGAGACAACTAGAAAGCACTTTATGAACCTTAAAGTGCAATATATGTGTTAGCCATTATTATTATTCAGTCTAATCCCTTTTCTACCTGACAGTCTTCCCTTACTTCTTTTCTCCCCTGAGCGTTCTTCCTGGCAAAATGTCCCCAATTTCTTCAGCTGAACCTCATGCAGCATGGACTCAAAACTTTTCACCATCCTTCCTCTCCTCTTCCAAATACTTTCCAGTTTATCATTGTGCTTTCTAAACTAAACACAATTCTCCAGATAAGGTCTGACCAGGGCAATAAGAGCATCACTTCCTTTTGAGGTGAGATAGAAAAGGTAGCTAAGTGGTACAGTGGATAGCACTCTCAGCCTGGAGTCAAGAAGTCCTGAGTTCAAAACTGCCCTCAGATGTTTACTACTTATGTGACTAGTCACTTAACCTCCTCCTGACTTGGTTTCTTCATCTGCAAAATGGAGATAATAATATCTACCTCTAAAAGTTGTAAAGATCAAGTGAGATAATATCTGTAAAGCTCCTAGCACATAGTAAGTACCTAATGAATGCTTGTTTCCTTACTTATTCCTGTAAGCTCTCTCTCTTAATAAAGCCCAAAGTCACAGCTTTTTGTCTGCCATATCACATTTAACTCATCATGAACTTTCAGCTTGCCAAAACCTTCAAATCTTTTGCAAACAAACTACTGTCCACCCATGTCTCCTCCATCTTGTACATGAAGTCAGCTTCTTAAATTCAAGTATTATATTTTACATTTATAAGGCTTCTGCAAGAAATCCCCCTCTTCAATGCTTTCCCCTTCAGATTACCTTCATATTATATATATATATATATATATATATATATATATATATATATATATATATATATATATTCAGACATATGTGAGTATGTATACACATACAGGAGTTAAAAGAAGCTGGCAAGAGGTACAGGGAATATTTGTAAATGACTATAATATTCTATTGAAATTAATGAATTTGTTTCATTTCTTATGTACATATGAACAGTAAGCACCAGAATTTATTTGTCTTTTCATATTGGATAGGTAGTACTTGGACTCATTTCTTATTTGTATATGCAAATTTCTTTGCATATATATATATGTATGTGTATATATATATATATACACACCTTTTATATACTGAGTTATTCATATGTTTTCTTCCTATAACATATTCTCCTTAAAGACAGTTCTTATTTTTTTGCCTTTCTTTGTATCCCTAGCACTTAGCACTCTGCCTTCCACATAGTAAATGCCTAATAAATATTTGTTGACTTATTTGCTTGATTTATCCCTATTAAATTTATTCTCATTAGAGTCATTCATTTTTTTCTACACTAACAATACCTTTTTAAATTTTCACTCATATACAGAGTGTTAACTACCCCTTGCCATCTGCAAATTTGATAAGGATGTCATATATATCTTTATCCAAATCACTGGTTAAATGTGTGTGTGTTTGTGTGTGTGTGTGTGTGTGTGTGTGTATTTACAGTACAGAACCAACTACAGATCCCAGAGGCACTCCACTGGAGACCTCTTTCTAAGTTGACATGAAACCAACAATGACTTTTCTTTGGATCTGGCCTTCCAACCAGTAAAAGATATCTAATTGTTGTCTAGCCCATATCTCTCCATTATTTCCATAAGAATAGCATGTTACTTGATCAAATGTTTCACTAAAATCTAGGTAAATTGCATTCATAGCGTTCTTTTGATCTACCGTTTGAGAAATGCTGTGACAAAAAGTAACAGAGGTCACTCTGGCATGGCCTGTTCTTGATAAACGCTTGCTAGTTCTTTGTAATCATTGCTTCCTTTTCTAGATGCTCACTAGATAACCTTTTTATGAATGTCAAGTTTAGTAGCCTGTAAGTCAAAGATGCCATTCTCACCCTTTCTGAAAATCAGGACACGTGCCCTTCTCCAGTCAAAAAGATCCTTCCTTCATTCACCATTATCTCCTCTGACAGTCATTCAGGAATCAGAGCTACCAGTTCCTTGACTGCCAGACCATACAGTTCATCTGGACCAAGTAACTTAAATTCATCAAAGGAACTTATAATTTCTTTACTTAGGCTAAATATCAATACTGTGTTACCTATTTTTGTGCCGTCCTTTCCAGGTCAAAGGTCATTTCCTTGGCAGAGGAAAGAGAAGCAAAATAGAAACTGAGGAACTTAGTCTTCTCTCCGTTGATACTATCATTGTCTTATTCTCCCCCACCATGCAGTGGTCCTAGTCCTTCCTTGATATCACTCCCTTACCAACATAGCTTTTTTTAAAAAACTTCTTTGTGTCATCAGTAGTTTTCATCACCAGCTTCAACTGGTTTTCAGCTTTATTCCTCCTCACACTGCTCTTTTTTGTTATTCATATCATTGTAATATATTCAATATCTAAGTAACATTTTGTATAGCATTTATCATTTTTGAATGACCAATTTTTATTAATTTTTTTTTAGTTTTCAACATTCACTTATATAAGATTTTGGGTTCCAAATTTTCTCCCCCTCCCTCCACTCTCCCCTCCCCAAGATGGCATGCAGTCTGACATATGTACAATCATGTTAAACATATTTCTACATTAGTCATGTTGAAAAAAAGAATTAGAACCAAAGGGGAAAACCGTGAGAAAGAAGAAAAGGAAAAAAAGAGAGAAAGAGAAAATAGAAAATGCTTTGATCTGCATTCAGACTCCATGGTTCTTTCTCTAGATGTGGATAACAGTCTCCATCATGAGTCTTTTGGAATTGTCTTAGATCCTTGTATTGCTGAGAAGAGTTAAGTCTATCAAAGTAGGTCATCACACAGTGCTGCTGTTACTGTGTACAATGTTCTCCTGGTTCTGCTCACTCATAAAAGTCTTTCCAAGTTTTTCTGAAATCCGCTTGCAGCTCACATCTTACAGCACAATAGTATTCCATTTCATTCATATACTACAACTTGTTCAGCCATTCCCCAGTTCATGGGCATCCCCTCAATCTCCAATTCTTTACCACCACAGAAAGAGCTGCTATAAATATTTTCATACATGTAGGTCCTTTTCCTATTTTTATCATCTCTTAAGGATACAGACCTAAAAGTGGAATTGATGGATCAAAGAGTATGAACATTTTGATTACTCTTTGGGCATAGTTCCAAATTGCTCTCCAGAAAGGTTAGATCACTTCATAACTCTACCAGCGATGCATTAGTGTTCCAATTTTCCCACATCTTCTCCAACATTTATCATTTTCCTGTTTTGTCATGTTAACCAATCTGATAGGTGTGACATGGTACCTCAGAGTTGTTTTAATTTGCATTTCTCTTATCAATAGTGATTTAGAGCATTTTTTCATATGACTATAGATAGCTTTAATTTCTTCATCTGAAAACTGCCAGTTTATATCCTTTAACCATTTATCAGTAGGGGAATGACTGAATTCTTATAAATTTGACTCAGTTTTCTATATATTTTTAGAAATGAGGCCTTTATCAGAGAGACCGGCTGTAAAAATTGTTTCCAAGTTTTCTGCTTCCCTTCTAGACTTGGTTGCATTGGCTTTGTTTGTACAAAAACTTTTTAATTTAATGTAATTAAAATTATACATTTTGTATTTCATAATGTTCTCTATCTCTTGTTTGGTCATAAATTCTTCCATTCTTCATAAGTCTGACAGGTAAACTACTCCTTGCTCTCCTAATTTGCTTATAATATCACCCTTCATGTCTAAATCATGTGCCCATTTTGACCTTAACTTGGTGTACATGTACATATAAGTTGTTGGTCCATGCCTAGTTTCTGCCATACTATTTTCCAGTTTTCCCAGCATTTTTTGTTAAATAATGAGTTCTTATCCTAGAAGCTGGAGTCTTTGGTCCTCACACTATTCTTAAAGAATTTTGCTGCACTCTTTTGAAGTCATCATGTCACTTTCCTTATCATCATCTTCTATTCATATATTGTTGAAATCCAGATTAGTCCATGAGTTCTCTGTGTATACACATTGGCTTATTCATAAAACTCCAATTTTTTCTCCTCTTTGGAATCATTCCCCTTTGCATCTTCAGAATTTCGTTCTTGAGTCTTTCTCATCCTTCCTGGGCTGACACACACAATGTATAATGACAGAATGCCTACTTCCTGTTAAAATTAAAATTAAAATTTATTACTTGAAATTCACAAAACTAAGTGAGTAAAACAAAATTTAAAAATCAAACTTTGAAATGTTTTTATGAATTTGGAGCATTGATGCTTCTGAAAATATTAAAACATAAAATTTCACTGAGACTTTTGGGACAATCTATATATGAGTACCTACAAATTGGATATCAAAGTGATTCAAGGAGTATTGTTTTTCTTGTTTTCTCAATGGAGGGGAGAAGAAGGGAGGGAGAGAATTCAGAGATGAAAACAAAATGAAATTGAATTTAAAAAAACAAATTAGATTGAACAGTTTTGGGAGAGGAACATTAGCAAGTGAAGGAATCAGGAAAAATCCCTCATAGAAGGGAATACTTGGGCTAAGCTTTGGTAGAAACTAGGGATTCTAAGAAGCTAACTTGAGAAGTTATTCATTACAGTCAGGGAGCAGGGGGAGCAGTCAATACAAAAGCATGGAGATGAGAAATGGAGGGTCATATGTGAGGAGCAGGAGGAAGGCCAGATTGGATGGACCATAAAATGCATGAAGGGGAATAACACGTAATGAGGCTAGAAAGGTAGATTAGGGCCAAGTTTTGTTAAATGCTACAGGATTTGATATTTCATTCTACAGATGGGTGATACAAAAAGAGTAGGGTTTTTTGAGTAGGAAAATGCATGGTTGGAAGCTCCCCTTGTGGAAAAAAAATCACTTCAGCAAGAGTATTGAAATAGGGAAAGACTTTAGTCACGAATACCAGTGAAGAAGGAAATGGCAAATCACTCTAATATCTTTGCTAAGAAAACCCCAAATGGGGTCATAAAGAGTCAGACATGAGTGAAATAACTGAACAACAACTAATTAGGAGAGTATTGCTGTAGCTCAGGTGAGAAGTGATAAGGGCCTGAATTGGGGAGGGGTGTTGTTTGTGTGAGTGGAAAGAAAGGAAGTGACCAATACCTGAATTGTTGTGGAGATAGAAATGAGTGGCAAGTATAGCGAAGTGGATGAAATGTTGGCTTTGAAATCAGGAAGATCTTCATTCGCACTTTATCTCCAACACTTACTAGGTAACCAAGTCACTTGACCTCTCTGTGCCCCAATTTCTTCATCTGTAAAATGAGGGGGATCGGATGTGATGACCTCTAACGTCCCTTCCAACTCTAAAACTATGATCCAATAAGATTTCTAACTCTTTGGACCCATAGGGTAAGGGAAAGGGATCAGCCAGGTGGTAAAGTCAGGTGATTGGGAAGATGGCTGTACCCTTGCCAGTAATAAGGAAGTCTGAAAAAGGGGGAGGTTTGAGGCTGGGGAAAGAGTTCTTTTGAACATGTTGAGTTGGAGATGCCAGCATATCCTGTTGGAAAATTCCTATCAGCTGTTGGTGATGTGGGACTAGAGCTCAGTGGAGACACTAAGGTAGGGTAGGGAAAGGGAGGACATTGTAGGAGCAGGGGGAAGTGTGAGTCATGACGTATAGTTGGGAACATGCCAGTGTTATTGTCAGAAGACAGAAGGCAGACTGGTTTGTCTTGAACTTGTGTGCTTCGAGGAATAGGATCTGATAAGTTTCAAAAGGTAGGGTAGGGGCAGAAAATGGAGAGTCTTGAAGACCACTCAAAAAATATTTAACTTGACTCAGTAGACCGTAAGGAGATAGATTGATTGGTTGATTGATTGACTGCTAGATCTATAGATCTTACTTTAAACTTTCCATCTATACTGTCTTTTCTGATTCCTACAGGTACTACAGCCTTCCTCTCAAAATTCTTTGGAATCCATTTCACACTTATCCTCTATATACTTACCTATTTACTTGTCTTTGTTTAATAGATAAGCTTCTTGAGGATAGAGACCATAAATATATACATCTAAACACACATACACATTACGTACATACGCATACATAAGTTTAAATAATTTATATGTGTGTATACACACACATTTCTGGCACTGTACTGGGACACATATTGAAAAATTGAGATCCCACTGAAGTAGAAATAGATTTTTAGCTGCCCCACACATTTGAGTAGCAGCAGAAGGTAAAAATATTTATTATTTAATTGATTTATGTCTAGAAAATATTCTTCATTCAGGTCAAAACCAATCATTTTTTCATAACTGTTCAAAAAATAAAGACTTTTTTTTACCTTCCTACTTTCTCTTCTTATGGTAATCAGTAAAGGACCTGCTAAGTATCAGGTATTCTGAGAGAAAGAAAAATGTCTCTAAGAAGATCATAAATTTTAGTTGATTCTACTAACGACCTGCCAGTGTTCCATAGTACTATCCTACCGGTACTTATAAAAAGCTGCTTCTGCTAACACCTTGATGCCTATAGAAAGAAGATATATCTTTATAGATTACTTCTTTTACAGATAAGAGAGGGGTTCCAATGAGTGATTTCTTTGATCTATGGAACCCCCTGCTATTCACGGAAACTCACCTCTATCAATGCAGATGAGCAACTCATGTGAAATTCACATGGCTTTAGAGAGTTGTCTGGAAAACTGTAAGTTAAATTACTTCTCTGGGGTCTCAACCAGTAAGTGTTGAAACCAGGACTTGAACCCAGGTTTTCCTAATTTGCATTCTGGCTCTTTATCTGTTATGTTATGCTACCTCTTATATCCAACCCGGTGTTGGAATCCTTGATTATATTGCTTGGTATGTGGAATACTTAACTGTTGATTGATGAAAATATTGAATGCATTCAGTCATTCAAAAAGTATTTATTAAGCACTTACTGTGTGCCAAGCACTGGACTAGACACTTTGGTATGCAAAGACAAAAATGAAACAATCCCAGATCTTGAAGAGCTGACATTCTTGGGGTGAAGGGATGGGAAGGGGGGAGGGAAAACATGAATCACAAGAGCCTGATGAAAGCCAGGGAAGATGCTAAGAAGAAAACTAATTTTTCTGTCCCTCTGAAGTATTACTAAACTACTTTTCTCATAGTAATTCTATGAGGTATAGGTAGTACAAATATTATTATCAGCAATTTACAGATAAAGAAATTAAGCCCTAAGAAAGTTAAATAACTACCATGATCACACGGTTAAGTGTCTGAGGCAGGATTTGAACCCAGGTCTACTGATACAGGTTCAACATAGCAGTATTCTTTCTACTATATCACCCTGTCCCCTGGAGAAACATGCTAATGTCAAAGGCACTGACCTCAAGCAGCTAGATGGTATGTCATCCAGTCAGGAAAACTCTACAATCTTGCTTTATATGATACTTTCTAGGAAAAAGCACTTTGATATATTGGTTTTAGCAGCCTGTCCAAGCCTCAGGGCATTGGGGTATAATTAAAAAAGGGTAGGAGGTGGGGGAGGGAGGTGGGCCTTTTAGAAGGAAACTGTGGCCAAGGGATCCTAGGCCCTAATTATAATTTATAATTAATCCAGACATTTGCACAAGCCATATAAACGAGGTAAAGGAAATGTGCCACCCAGAAGAGAAAAAATATATATATATTTCTATCATCACTTAGAATGATATATCTCCTTTTAAGAAAAGGAAAAGGAAAGGATGCCAGGCCAAGATTCAGCTTAGTATAATCATTCTAAACATTTGAGGGGAACAACTTGCAGTAGAGGTTTGGGAGGATTTCACTTTTTTGTTCTGGAGTGTGTGTGGATAAAAATATGAGTTTATTAAAAAAAAAAGTCAGTGATTAGGAAAAGTCATTTGTTCTAAACTTGCTATTCAAAACATGTCCAAGTGTCAGTGACTGTCTTGGTCAGGTCTTTCCTGTCCTATAAACCAAGATCCACTCATTTCTATGGCAAGAATAACATGACTGTACATAGGGCTTGTTCTCATTCTTATTTTGAGGATATTTGCATTTATCTATAGTGCTGTCTGTATTAGAACAATCATTGGGAATGAAGGAGAGTGAGGGAGAAAGAAAAAAGAAAAAGGGATGATGTGGAAGGAATGAAAAAGAAAAGAAAGAGATGGAAGGAAGAAGGGAGAAAGAGAGGAAAGGGATGAGAAGGAAGTGGAGGAGGGAAGAGAGAAAGAAAGAAGGAAGCAGAGAGGAAAGAAAGTAGGGGAAAGGACAGGAAGAAAGAGGGGAAGATATGAGAGGAAGGAAAGGAAGAGATAAGAAGAGCAGGGAGGAAGAAAGGAAAATGAAGAGAAAAGGAAGAAAATATGGAGGTAGATATGGAAGAATAAAGGATGAAAGATAGAAGGAAAGATGAAAAGAGAGACAGAAGGGAAGAGGAAGCGAGAGAAGAAAGACAAGGAGGAAAAAGAAAAAGAAAGAACAGAGAAGGAAGCAAAGACGGGATAGACATGGAAGAGGAGAAAGGAAAGGAAATGAGGAGAGAGGCATGGAAAGAAAGAGGCAGAGAAAAGAAAGAGGGGGTGGAATAGAAGAGCAGAGAGAAGAGGAGAGAGAAGAAAAGAGGAGAGGAGAAGAGAAGAGAAGAGAAGAGAAGAGAAGAGAAGAGATATGAAGAGAAGAGATATGAAGTGTAAATCTGTGCCTATATGCAAGAAGAAATGACTAGCAGGTTGGACTTGGAATCAGAAAGACAAGGCTTCAAGACCCACACTTTGCCTCACTAGCTGGGTCACTGTAGTAAAATTGCTTAAGCCCTCTGAGACTGAATCCTCATCTGTAAGACAGGTATAAAAATAATTCTCATAGTACCTGCCTCAAAAGATTATCTATTGTGAGGACCAAATGAGACAGTGTTAAGTGCTTCCTAACTGATATCGTCTTGTGTTTTAAAGGCAGGGGGTTATTTGGAAGTTTGGAGCATCCCTTTGCCTTCACTTTGTGCATTCTGTACTCTTTAGACTTCGATTCTGTAACACTTAACAATAACAAGGATAACTCACATTTATAAGGTACTTTAAAATTTACTTTCCTCACCAAAGCCTGTGAGGTAAGTAAGGTGCATGGTACAAACCCCCATTTTACAGATGAAGAAACAGAAAACACAATGACAAAAAAAAAAACGATCAGTAATTGGCCTCTAATTAATTTAGTGCCCTGGCCTTCTTGTAAAGACATCGTAGAATCAAACCCAGAGTACATGCAACAGCTTTCCAACTACTGCAATGAACCACGTTAACAAAGCCATGGAGGTTCCAAAGGAACCTGCCTGCCTCCCTCGTGTCTTAGCAGAATTAAGGTTCAGTAGAGAAACAAGTCTGTTTGATAAACCATAGTTATTGCACGTCAGATTATATTATACTGGCATCCCTGACCAAAGAAAAATATGTTGCATATTCTATTGTACTGGTTATCAGTTCTCTGAGTTGTCTTTCCCATTTGGGTTCAAATATCACCATGTAATATTCTGTTCAAAATCAAGGTTTCTAATTATATTGGATTAAAATAAATGATGATCATTAATTAATGGTTCATAACATTCCAATGATAGTAACTTAAGTAACTCGTGAGCTGTGCAGCTGGACTCAGGCTGTTTAATTTAACAAAAAAAAAAAGAAAGAAAGAAAACACACATCAGAAGTATGATTATTTGTGACACGGCTCAAGATGGGAGATTGTGAGGAGAGTGGAGATGACAGAATTGGCGCTAACCACCCTGACAAGGTCTTGAAAAGCAGCCGACATGACATCCTTCTGATCGTGCTGCCGAAAATGTCAGCTCTGTGAAGGACAGTGAGAAAATGGTTTGCCGAAAATCTGAAAGGTGAATTCCAGAGCTGTTCCTCGTGTCAGATGTAATCTAGTCTGCCATAGCCAGAGAGATGAGGGCCTGGCACTGGGGATGGGTCAGTGTTGGCAGGCCTTTATGGTCATCTGAGTCACTCCAAAAATGATTCCACTTGACCCAGGCATTGTTTTTTAAGTTCCACTTGATCATTGATACTCAAAAGGGAATGGTTGCTCTCCAGTGAGCGCTCAGGGAGAATGAGTGAGATATTTCCAAGAACATCATCGTTTCTTTCTCCCTCAGCCCAATGCCAACTCCCCACCTTAATTGAGAGCAAAAGTTGCTGCCCCCAAACAAAGAAGAGTAAAAAATTTTTATTGCTAGGCTATATATTCATTGCTTGTTGACACAAAACACACTTAATAAATGCTCATTAATTGATTGATATAAATGAAAGGCCCCTTTATGTGCCTGTGAAGATGACAGAGTTTGAAGAATATCATGTTAAAAATTTTTTTCTAAGCTAAGATTTTATCCAAGAGCTAATTTGGTATAATGGATAGAAAGCTGGACCAAGAAGTCTCTATTAAGCACCTTCCAGATATCTGATTCTAGTTCTGCCTCTGACACCTTGGCTATGTGACACAAGGCATCATTCAACCTCTCCATGTCCCCAGGCAACAGGCAAATCTCTAGGACTTTAAGTTTCAGCATGGTTGTTTGTTGTTTACTTGCGTCCAACTCCTCATGACCCCATGGACAAAGTCCATGTGCTAAATGCTGGAGATACAAAAAGAAACAAATGACAATCCATGGACCTTGTCCATGGGGTTTTATTGGCAAAGATACTAGAGTGGTTTGCCATTCCCTTCCTCAGCTCATTTTACAGATGAGGAAACTGAGGCAAACAGGGTTAAAGGACTTGCCCAGGATCACGTAACTTGTAAGTTTCTGAGGCCAGATTTAAACCAAGATCTTCCTGACTCCAGGCCTAGCTTTCTATCCACTACACCACTTAGCTGCCAAAAAGCAGAGCCCAACCCTCAAGGGGTTTACATTTTAATAGGGGAAGTTGTTGTTCAGTCATGTTGGGCTGTTCTCACCTATGTGGACCATATCACACCAATGCTGTCCGTGGGGTTTTCTTGGCAAAGATACTGGAGTTGTTCGCCATTTCCTTCTCCAGCGGATTAAAGCAAACAGAGATTAAATGACTTGCCCGGGGTCACACAGCTAGTAAGTATCTGAGGCCAGATTTGAACCTAGATCTTCCTGACTCTAGGCCCACCACTGCATGCTTCCTTTCAAGGATTGGTGGTTACCAATCTGAATTTGGGGTGGGAGTTTCTTCCTTGAGGGCAAGGAATGTCATTTGCCTCTTTTTGTATCTCTAACTTTTAGCACAATGCCTGGCACATAGTAGGTACTTAATAAATGTTAATTGACTGACAGACCAGACCATCCCTACATTAATGAAATCACAGGTCCCATATTCCACTCCCACCCTCCCTCAAAAAAAAATCTCATCCTGGAATTCTCTGTGAATTGAGCACATAGTAGAGAGTACCAGAGCTCATGTCTACCTTTACAATAGCCCCAATGTGTTGAGAAAAACATAAAATAGGGGGCTTATGGTGGTTACTTAAATGGCCCACAATCTTTGCACAAGAACAATTCATCCCCTGCTGAGACAACAAAAACAGCCTGACCATTCATCTAGCTGTTGTCTACAAGACTGGGAGCTGAAAGGGACCTTAGTGGTTATCAAACTCCCTTATTTAAGTAGTTTGCTAAGGTCACATAGTTTGACAGAGGTGAAGACAGAATTCAAACCCAAGGTTTTCTGACTCCAAATCCAGGCCTCTTACCACTGCATCCCAATCCAAACATTTTGTAAATAGAGTTTTGGGAGACAGGGATCATAGGAGTTAGTGCCAAAAAGCATCCTAGGCACAATCTATTCCAATGTTGGTCAGATGAGGAAACTGACCTCCCCAGAGAAGGGAGGTCATTTGCCACAGATTATACAAGCAGTAAAAGTAGAAGAGCCAGGAATCCTTCCTATATCCTCTGATGCCAAATACAATATAATTTCCACTCTACCAGGCTGCCTTTCAGGGAATGGATGATTATATAAATATCCTGCTTAGCCTGAGTGCCTCCCACTGTTAGCCTGAGCTCCATAAGTCACTCCTAACCAGAGAAGTGGGACCTTGTACTGAAGCAAGCATCTCCAGCATGTTAAAGAGTCCACCCACCAAATATTTTCTTTCCCTTGAAAATCATTTTGCCGCAACCAGGGAAAATGATGCCAATAAAACGTTTAAGTGAAATGTTTGTCTCTTGGATTCCATAGTGACATTCATCTACACCCACAATCCAGTTTGACCAACCAAGCCACTTTTTTTCTAAAAATTAATTCAACTAAACCCGTTGTTTGAGAGACTTCAGATTATCTTCCGAATTCAGTTTTCATTAGTGTAGTAAGATAAAAATTCTGTCACCCGGAGAGTAATGAAGCAAGGTCACTAAGAAATCACCTATTCCCAACCATCCCTTCTCTGAGACTTAACTCCCAGAACTGACTTACACAACTTCTTAAACTGAGATCAGTTTGTTTCATTTTTAATACTCTGATAACGAATTTCAAAATAATGAGTTTCCTTTGTAATCCTGTGTATTTTATGAACCTGAAAGCATTATCCTGATAAAGGGTCTTTAGGTTTCACAACACTGACAAAGACCTCAGTGACACTGGAAAGGTTAAGAAATTCTGCTCTAGGATCTCTGAATTTCCCATGGATCTTTTTTTGACTCATGGGAATCTTCTGCCAAACTTACATGCAATGGCAAAGCTGTCACCTATGAGTTCTGGCTAAAGATTTTTAGGCAACTACATGGTACAGGGAGTGAATGATAAAACACTGGGCCTGAAGTGAGAAAGACCTGAGTTCAAATCCAGCCTAGACACTTACTAGCTGGATGACCATAGGCAAGTCACTTAACATGTTTGCCTCAGTTTCCTCAACTGTAAAACGGGGCTAATATTGGCACTGACCTCCATGGGTTGTTGTGAGGATCAAATGAGAAAATATTTGTAAAGCATTTAGCATAGTACCTGAGACACGGTAGGCACTCTGTCTATGCTAGTTATTTTTATCTGTGTTAAGTGCATTTTTCAAATTCATTTTTCAAATTCAATTTAACAAGCATCTATTAAACAGTTATGTGCCAAGCACTGTGCTAAGCACTGGAGATACAAAGATAGAAACAAAACAGTTTCTACCCTCTAGTAGCATGCATTCCACTAGTGGGGAGAGAATGGGGAGGGGCAGTATGTGTAGAGATAAGTAAAGGCATACTATATGCAAAGTAAATATAAATGTAATTTATATAAATTATATATGTATATTTATTATATATAAATATATATCATGTAATATATACTATATGTAAATTATACATATATATTTATATAAATAAATGTAATTAGAGAGGGCTGGGAGGGAAAGTCACTAGCAACTGAGGGAGGGGGCAAGGAGCAGGCGAAGCCCTGTGAAGGAGGCGGCAGTGGAACTGATTATTGAAGGAAGCTGAGAATTTTGCTAGAGAAAGGTGAAGAGGGAGCGTTTTCCTGGTCTAAGGATAGCCTGGAAAAAGTCATGGAGGCAGAAGCTAGAATTCCATGTACCATACAGAGATTAGCAAATGGATTAGTTTGGCTTGATAACATGCAGTTAATCTGAAGAAAAACAATTTTTATGCTAAATTTTTTTGGGTGGTGAAGGAGCAGGGAAGGTGTTTTATAATTATTGCTAAACTTGTTTAGAGAATATTTTTTATCTTTTTTTAGTGATAGGACTATATTCAGATAATAGGATAATGGAAAGCTTTCTTTTAAGTGTAAACTGATTAATTCATTACAGATTAATTCATTGTCAGTTATTTAAAATATCCTGGAATCCCTAAAGACTCCAATTAAGCCCAAATTAGCCTTGTTGGAGCTTGACCATACAGGGGTTCTTAACCTGAGTCTGTAACCTTTGGGGGTTTTTTAAAAAATATTATGATAATTGAATTTGAATATAATTGGTTTCCATTGTAATATTATGTGTTTTATTTTATGAATTTAACAACATTGCTCTTAGAAGGGGTCCATGGGCTCTACCACATTGCTAAAGCGCGCACACACACACACACACACACACACACACACACACACACACACACACACTAGAAGATCAGGTCATGCTTACAACTTCAAGCTGCATCCATATAATTTGGAAATATTCCTAACATTCTACTTTTATGTAGCTTCTTTTTGTATCAGAGGGGTTTCTTTTCCACTGGTTTATCACCTTCCAAAATATCTGTAGCAAAATGAGCTTCCTATGGAAAATTCCATATTTGGTTGGAATAGCCCCTACTTATTCAAAAATTCTTCATCAGAATAAATCTTTATTTTGACCCTTTCAGCTGCTCCTCGTGACTGCCAGCATAAGGACAGATTACAAATTAGGGCAGCTGGAGGATGCTTTCTTCTTTCACTGAGTTCCTAGGATCTCAAGCTTAGCACTAAGTGCTGCTTCTGATTAGCAACACCGAGGGTTTCTTTAATAATGAATGAATGATCTTCTACAAAAGACTAAAGGTCATTGTCAATTTTTCTCAATTTCTCGTGTTGCTGTTTTCTAAAAATTGTCTGATCTCCTTGTTGTTCCGGCTAAACAAACCAGCTTAAGCATGCCCTAGTATTTTTTTTAATTAAATCACTGTCCCTTAAATTATAAGTCGTATTTGACAAGATTTTTTTCTGGCTTGTTCCCCCTCTAGAAACTGAACACTTTAAATGACTAATCACTTTCCCCCAAATCTTGTGTGTATGTTTGTGCCTGCATGTGTGTGTGCCTGTGTTTACAAGCTGTGACTGCCTGTCTCCTTTTCTAAACAAAAGTCGGTTTGATGTCACAGCCGCAGAAGTTGTGGATTGTGATGAAAACATTGAGAGGATGCAACTGAACGTGTCATGTGCATTTGGCCTTGGAAATTCACGAGTTGTAAATGGAGATTCCATGCTGGAAGGGGAAAAAATCTATCATTATACCTGAATTTTATGAATGAAATTGCTGATTTCTCTAAGACATTTGAAGAAATGGTCCTCTTCTGGGCTCGGACAGCAATTCTGTTGTTGAGAGTTTTAATTAGTTTCTTCTTTCAGAATTTGGATTGTAAGGGTTTTTCCTTTTTGATTTGTTTGTTTTTGGTTTGGGAACTTGGAAAGGGAGAATGTTATTTTTTTAATTGGGGATTTTTTAGTCTTTCAAAAGGATTTTCTTTCATTCTAAAAAGAAGGTTACCAATTAGCCTTTGACAAGAGGTTCATGACAAACTTTGCAATCATTTACCAGATCTTTTGTGCAGTCGGATTTATCTAGTGCTTCATCTAGGCTTGTCCCAGTTCAGACTCAATACTTAAAAAGTCCTATTTTTAAAAATGCCATTTGTTTGGTCTTAAGATGACTATATTTGCAAACTATAAGGTGGAGTCCTACTAGTAGTTTCTTGGTAACCCAAACTGTCTGCAAAATCAGCCAATTTCTAAGAAAGACCATGGCCTGGGATGCTGAGCCCTTTACTTCATATGTTGCTCAGAAGGCATATATTGGCCTGAAAATATGTTCCATTTCATTTCATCTCACACGGAGTAATCCTTAATGAAACAGCTTGTGCTTCCAATAAATGGAAAATCCCAAAGCATTGTCTTTTGTCTTTGTATCTTTAGCACCCAGCACAATGTTTGGCATATAGTTGGCACTTAAAAAAAAACACTTGTTGATTGATTTATTGATTGTTAAAATGTTAGAGATAGTGGTTAAGGTTAAATTTATCGGCTCATGTATCTATTTTTACATTTGTGAAATAATACACCACGGATGCTTTAGAAACCCATGAGCTGTTCTCCAATGAATAGATGGAGGGAGGGAGGGAGAGAGAGAGGAACAAAAAATTAATTTGATCATCTGTAATTGCAGATTGAAAATTGAGCCTTTTTAAAAGCTGTTACACAGAGCTCAACATGAAGCCTGTCGCTTTGGGTTCTGTAATATGTGTGTGAATGTGTCACCAAGTAACCTGGAAGCGCTGTGTCATCTGCCAACATCTGTACGTGAATGGGAATTTCTAGCAGAGTATACACTAACACTAGGCTCAAGTTGACAAAAGAATGATTTTGACAAATACTGGAACGGAGGAACATCATATAGGCCCAATAGATGTCCATGTGCTTTTTATAAAGCAGGCTGGTCATTTGAGGAAGTCCTGGCCTTTCAAAAGCTACAGTTTCTTCCTGCCGTAGATTTGACTTAATAATGTCAGATTGGGAGTTTTCAGTCGTTTGTTTCATGGCCTGCATTTGTTTGCTTTTTCCTCCAGGCCTGATGGAATAGGAACTGTGACAGTTGAAGAAAAAGAACGTTTTGAAGAAATCAAAGAAAGACTCCGAGTTCTTCTGGAAAATCAAATCACACATTTTAGGTAAAGCATTAATTACTTTTGTGGTTGAGGGGGAATAAAGGCTCTTGTGACACTCCTTGTGTGACCACCTCAGTTTACTCATCTGCCAAAAGAGGAGATCGTACTCGGTAACTTGTGAGGTCCTTTCTAGCCCTGGTTTCTATGATCCTATTAGGATGCTAGGGCCCAGAGAGGCCCATTGATCAGAGATATATTATTGGTTGGGCAAAGACAATCATCTTATAAGGATGTAAGGAGTAATCAGGAGATAGAGCAGGATGAAAGAACTCCAGCTCATATTTTCTCACACATCTATCAGGTTTACGTCTATTGAATGTCCAACTCTTTTACCAAACAGGCTGCCTTAATTCAATCGTTGCTATTGTGTCCGACTCAGGTCTTCGTGGCAGAAATAGTGGAGTGGTTTGCCATTTCCTTCTCCAGCTCATTTTACAGATGAGGAAACTGAGGCAAACAAGGTAAAGTGAATTGCCCGGGGTCACACAGCTAGTAATCGTCTCAGGTCAGATTTGAAGTCAGGAGGATGAGCCTTCCTGACTCCATACCCAGCACTCAATCCACTGCGCTGCCCTCAGCTCAATTACTCATCAACAATCAAATTTTTTCTCGCTCTCTAAGAGTCCACTTAATTCAATTTAATTCAACAAGAATTGTATTAACTTCTGCTTCATTCCAGGCACTGTGCTAGGCACAAGAGATAGAAAGACAAAAATTAAACAGTCAGATGCTGGCTTCTGAGAGTGCACGTTCTCCCAAACAGGAATGACATGTTTAAATATGAATCAATACAAAAGTCCAAACAATACACAGCAAATTTATGGGGGAAGCACTAAGTGCCGGTGGAATTCAGAAAGAACTTTTGAAGGAGGCAACCCTTGAGCTGATTCTTGAGGGGAGCAAAGGATTCTAGGAGATGAAAAGGAAGTGCATCCCAAGCACAGAGGACAGTTTGGCAAAAGCTTGGAGGTGGGAGACTGCATATCATGTACAAGAAACAGCAGCTAGGTCATTTTGGTTCGAGCAGAAAATGCACGGGAAAGATTGAAGCAGAAGCAGCCAGAAAACATAACTTGTAGCCAAATTGTGAAGGGCTTAAAATACCAAATGGAGGAGTTTTCATTTTATCTTCAAGGCAATAGGAAGTGAATAAGGCTTCTAAAACAGGGAAGCCATGTAGACCTTCCCTTTAAGAAGATCATCTGGAGAAGTTACGTGGAGGTTGAATTAGAGAGGGAAGAAGGCTGGATGCAGGGAAGCCAATTAAGCTATTGCGATAGTTCAGGCAAGAAGTGATGAAATCCCAAACTGGACTGGTGGCATGTGGGGGGTGGGGAAAGAAAGCAAATGTGAGAGAGGTTGTCAAGGTATGATTTAAAAAAAAAGACTTGACACTCAAAAATTATATGCAAATTATGTCAGTCCTTCATTTTGCCTCATATGGGGATACTAACCTGTATTCTGTATCCTGATCACAAGCCTGTAAAGGAGAAGAGTCATCTCTGTCCCCGTGATGGTTTTCCCTCTCTCCATCCAGAAATCTGTCTCCCCATTCAGGAACAAACAGCGCACAGCCTAGTTATGTGGTTAGGCAAATCCAAGGAGGGGATAAGAAATATACCTGTCTCCACAGCTTGTAGGTTTCCCCCAACTCATAAGATAGCCAGCCAGCCAGCCAGCCCAGCTCTTTTGGCAATGGAAATGCAACAGTAGACTCACAGGGCATAGGCTGCTTCCTGAGGCAACATGAGCATTCCAGGAGGCTGCAGAATATGTTTCAGAATATTGGGCTTCCAGGAAGTCAATTACTGTGCCAGTGCACTCAATGGCTCTTGGTGACATGAAAGTCACCGGAGTTTTCAAAAATGCCTAACTTGCTCCCAGAGAGCATAGCATTAGCCAACATTTATTCAGCACCAGATGTATGTAGGGCATGGTGCTGTGCAGCAAAGGACCAAGCGCCAATGAGCAAAATAATGAATTAGATGGGAACACCTAAAAGATCTCTATGGGCTCCATCATGCTTTATGAGTTTCCTTCAAGACTCAGTTCACTTCCTCCATGAAGCCTTTAATAACTCTTCTGGTTATTAAGGGTCTCTCCTGCCTCAGTTAGCTTTTCCATGCTTTTCTGTATACAAGTTGTCTCCACCAGAAGAATGGAAGCTCATGGAGAGCAAGGGCGTTTTCTTGTTTACTTTTGTCTCTGTATCCCCATTTCCTAGCACTGTGCCTTGAACACAGTAGACACTTCATAGATATTGGCTGATTTTGTTCTTGAGCATGTATCTCTATTGTCCAGGTTAGTTCTTTTGTTTTCCACGTAAGATGCACTACTTGGCTAAAGGGGCAGCTAGGTGGCTCAGCAGAGACAGTGCTGGGCATGGGGTCAGGAAGATGCATCTTGCTGAGTTCAAGTCTTGCCTCAGACACTTCCCAGCTGGAAAAATGTGGCCAAGTCACTTAAACCTGTTCGCCTCAGTTTCCTCATCTATAATATGAGCTGGAGAAGGAAATGGCAAACCACTCCAGTATATTTGCCAAGAAAACCCTGAATTAGGTCATGAGGAGTTAGACATTACCGAAGGGACTGAACACCACCACGAACAACAACAACACTTAGCTAAAGTCAACAGTGGTTGGAGGACTGAATGGATTTTGCCGAGTTCAACAAATCCCTCCCAACGTTAACACTTGTAACCAATGCTTAAGGTCTTACCGAAGCTATCAAATGATTATCCCTTCACCATAGAGGCATAAAACAAACCTTGTTTAATTTACTGATTATTTCCTACTGCAGACAAGCCTGCCAGTCAGCCTTCAGTCATTTTACACACACACACACACACACACATCCTGTGCGATTCGGTATTAACATAACATAATGTGACAGATTAAAGCATTTTCAGCGCCTCCGAAGGAGTTGCTATAGGAATCAGATTGTAGGACTCTCATATCTTGGTGCTAATTATCACATGTATTTGTGCTGCCTAAAAAATCCATGTCTCTTTCAGGTATTGCTTTCCATTTGGCCGACCTGAAGGCGCGTTAAAAGCTACACTCTCTCTTTTGGAAAGGGTAAGAGTGACAGTTCAAGACAGGTTGGATATCTAAGGTACAAGAGCCTCATTGTAATAGAATATTATTGTCAAATGATTTTATTTATGAGCTGAATGCTGTATAGATTATACCAAGCATCTGGGTGAAAATTGAAAGACAGACCCAATTCCAGATGCTTTAACAACAAAATCTCAAACATCTGGGTATCTTTTTCCTCCTCAAGCTTGCCTACATATGATTAACATTAGGCTTAACCCAAATTTAAACAAAATAATGATTTCTTGGTGAGTTTATTTTTTCTGTTATGTGGATGGACTTTTGCATCTTACTTGTGCATGGTAGTAACATTTTAAAAATAATTCTAGTGCTACTTTGTAAGTGACTATGGAAAATAAATTATGTACCTTTCCATGGAAACTTTTCAAAGCTTCTATAGATCTGCAATCTCATCAGTATGGTTTCTCCATCCATCCAACTGTGCAGATCACAATCCACACATGCCTTCTCATCTCGGTATATTCTTACTCATCTCCTCTCATAATTCCTCACTGGGAGGATACACTCAAGTTTTGAGGGCCTTCCAAGTCTAGGCCTTTTACAATTCTATAGGCACCGGGGCAGCCAGACCTTGAGCTGTTCATCCGTTATCCCTCATTCATACATTATGAATTCACCTCCTTTCCTGGTCACACATTTCCTGGGTCCAGCAAATATTATGCCACTTTTTGCACATAAGTCATTCTCTATTATGGGAATATTAGCAATGGAATCAATGTAGAACCTTGTGCAGCCACACCCATGCCCAGTAAGTTCCAATTCCCAATTTTCTTTCAGAAATGTGATTGAGTAATGCATGTGAATTCCCTTCTTGCTCTCCCTTTTTTCCCATCTGAAGGTTTTGATGAAAGACATTGTTACCCCAGTGCCACAAGAGGAGGTGAAAATGGTCATCCGTAAATGCTTAGAGCAAGCCGCGTTAGTCAACTATACTCGTCTCTCAGAGTATGCCAAAATTGAAGGTAAGGCTACCAGTCTCAGACTAAAATTTTGATATGTTCTCTTGGGAAAATTTGTGACTGCCGGGTATTTAATTCTACACACACACACACAAACACACCCTCCACAGTTATAAAGCTCCTACTATGTGCAGGGTGATGCACTAGACTAGGAAGACAAAGACAAAAATGCAAAACAATCCCTGCCTTCAAAGAGCTTACATTCTCCTGAGAAGGGAGGTGGAGAGGAGCTACAACATATAAATAGATAAATAAGTAATGACATAATCCGAGATGGAAAAGTGTTCTAACTGAACATAGTGAATCGACAATTAAACTCACCTGACAAATGACATGATGCTTGGTTGTAGTTGAATAAAAGATCAAAAGCCTGAAGTTTAAAAAAAAAAAAGCCAGTTTACTGGAAAAAAAAGGGGGCAGATGGAATTAACAGAAAATATGAGGCGAATGAAGTCTCTTCTAAGGTTGGGTATGTTTGGCATCAAATACCTGCCCTGTGAAACATTTAGGATTCACAACCTTTGTTACCCGAAAGAGTGGAGTGGGTGACAGATGACCACCAGTAGTGTCCAAGAAAAAGGATAAATGAAGGAGGCAACATCTCAACTCTGCTTTCACTAGTTCTCATCCCTTGAAAGTGTCTCACTCTTGTTGGTGTTTCTAAATATTTTTACATAATGACAATAGATGATCTAGTTCTCAGATGGTTTCAGGGTTACATTGAACCTCTTTCACTCTGGGCTTCCCAATCTTTGGGTGGTTGAGACCACAAGGCCTTTAAAGTCAGTGATAAATATCCATCACTGACCATCTAATCATGCCTTTAAGTAGATCTGATCTGTGGAGCTATGGTTCTCTGGGCGGGGTGGGAGGCTCCGAGTCCCAAAGGTATAACTAACTTCTCATTGTTACCTTGTCGGCTGCTAGAGGGAGATTTGAAAAAGCCCACCCAGCTTGATGGATGTGTAAGTGTATCAATGTGGAAGCTCTGTGTGCAAAACTCAATGTGCATTCTGGATTCAGACTTTTTTTTTTCTCACATGTGAAACATGGCAACTGACTAGAGCAAGCAAACCCACATTGTTTGCCTTCAGGACTTAAAAAAAAAAAAAATTAACTGACCAACCTCCTGCCAGAGTCCTTGTTTCCTTAGAGAATTAGGTAAAGATTGTGTCAAATTTTCAGTGTTCTGTACATTACATGTCCTCCCTTTTTTCAATTTTGTCTGTCTGACAATGCAAATTGTGTACCAGTGGTAATGAATTCATTGTTATGCATCCAGTGAGAAACACTTAAGAATTGGGCACTAAAAGGATGTTTATCAACTCTTGACTTGGTAATGAGTGACAAAAATAGAGGAGGAGGAAGAAGACGGACCGTTTCAGTGCTGTATGATCAGCTGATTTTGCCAGCGTTCACCCTCACAGGAGATGACAGTTGGTTGTATTCAACTGAAATGGGTAACCAGAGTAGGCGAGAATGGAACAAGACTTGGATCCCACCCAGCATTGGTATCACGGCAGCTGCCTCCCTCCGTAGGTCTTGGTTGTAGATAGTACTAACCTTTCAGTAAGATCTGCTCTCTTCTTTCAGATAAATCTATGCCCCCTCCCTAAAATAAATGAATAAATAAAGCAAACTTTAAGATCTGTAAGTAAAAATGCATTCATTTCCAAAGTAGACCAGCTAGTTTCTCCTTTTCCTTTTGTGCCTCAATTCTTCTCGGTTGTGTTAATTATCTTTTGCACTGTGACTTTTAGGTCTGGGAGTACTTTGAAGCAACAAATCCTTTTTTTCCAGCTCTCTTTTCAGAGAAGTACTTCATTCCACACTACCCACTCTCTCTTGCTTCTCTCCTTCCTTGTCCGGGATTGGCTCAGCCACTTTTCTATGTGACCTCTATAAAAAGTGGTTGTGACACCAATTTCAAAGCATGCTGGGATTGTTAACTCCAACAACCCAACATCCACCAGCTGCATGCACTAGGTTTTCTTTCATGAGCATAGTCCACTGTGCGCGGGCACGTGGCAAACTCAAAAATATTACTACCGTGCAACTTTCCTTTACAAACACCTATTTTTGCCAGCAGGGGAAAAAATACCACCTTAAATTTGGATACTCAAGCATCTCCTACTGACTTGCAAAGCTCTCGCTAATGACAGAATTTTGGAATGAAGTTGTAGTAATATTGCTGGTGACTATGTTTATGAAGAAATACCTCAAGAGCCTTAGATACTAAAGTCTGAAATCCTTAGTATCTCGGAGCCTTAAACCAATGAGATCCTGTTTCCCTTTATCCATGATGTTTCGGTCATTGTATTCTTGCAAACGATTCCAAAAAGACTTGTACAATCGTGGTCACAGCCTCTCTTGTGACTCGTGGCATGCTGAATGGTTAATCCAGTAGATCTTCGATTTTAAAATTCCTTTTTCTTTTATCCTGTGTTTATCCCAAAATACTCTGTGGCTATTTTCCTTTTGAGCTAATGTAACGTTTTCCTCTGACCTGTGACCTTTAACCTCTTTACCTCTGACCTAAGCCTCTTGCATGCCCAAATCCTCTTTTATAGGGAAAAAGAGAGAAATGTATGAGCATCCTGTCTTCTGCTTGGCCTCTCAAGTGATGGATTTAACCATTCGTGAGTACCTACCACCTCCTTTCCATGCTGTCTTCACTCTTTCTGTTTTCATTACCTCGAGACAATTCAGATCCAAACCAACTCACTTTCCTTGCTTCAAGTCTTTTAGCATTTGGCTTGTCTGTTGGTTCTGTCTGTGAAACCCCAGTGTGAGAAGTCCGGTCACTTTTTATCAGCCTAAAACCAGGTTAGACAATTAAGCCATCTGTTTGTGATAAACTCCGATTTGTCTGTAAGTTTTTTTCTGTTGTTCTATGTCTGTGACCTGAATGCATTTTTACTTTGCTTCTGTGTAGTCCCAGTTTGTAAAGTACTTGTCACTGGTACACAATCAGAAGGTAGCAGCTGCACCGGGGAGCAATGAGTGAGGGGCTAGAGGAAGGACAGTAGGGGCAAGTCTTGCCTTTCTTTTCCACAAGTAAGATCTCAGAACAATTCTGGGTCCAAGAGTACATAAAGTAGTCCTTTCTCTGCCTACGGTAGCTCGTAGCGCACACATGCCTCCTGTCTGTTATCTCTCAAACTCAGTCGCTTGTCCTTATTCTCTTTAGACTGATTACTCCTGTTCCTCCAAGCTCCGGCTAGAACATATGACTTAATTGTCACATAGAAAGTTCCGTGTGTGTTTCATAGCTTAATTCCACATTGATCTTGATTTGACTAATTTTCTATTTGTGCAGCATTTTCCACCTCTGTGAAGGAGCCTTTTTTGCTGATCCCCATACTTCAGGGCGGTGGGAATCCAGGGGGCAACTTTTTTCTTTCGAATGTCATATATCACACATAAGTGGGGGGCATTTTGGTCCACTTGTTCATTAATTCTGCGTATCTGTTCTTATTTCTCTCTTCTCTCCTTGCTCTCTCTCTCTCTCTCTCTCTCATAGAGAATCAAAAGGACACAGGTGAACAATTGTATATGCATTATAAACTAAAGAATTATATTTAGTTTATTTTTGTATTTTCTTTTTATCTGGCTCCTTAAGTTGTACACTCCTAGAAACTGAAGTGGAGTTACAATAATGCTTAAGGAGTTAATTTGTGCTGTCTCAACACACATCATACCCCTTAGCTGGTGACCTTCTAGAGAACTTCGATAAAGGCATAAACGTCAAAGGAACAGAATTTCTCATTTTCAATGGAACATCATTACATTTTGGGGCAAACATTTTATTGATCTGGCCTCATGTGGTCATAATTGCTTTCAAGGGCTACTGAATCAAATTAATCCTCATTTTTATTTTCCATTTTTTTCTTTTCTTGTATTCTGACCTATCGAGAAGTTTATGTTACTCAGTAACTGTGTACTAGAGATGAAGCCAGAGGAGACGTGTTTGTGTTATTGTCCTTTGTAATGTGTGGGAGGATAGAATTTACTAGTAGGTAGAAAATGGATGTAAATTGCTTGAGTAGTTTGTCTTGGTGGCCCATGCTTTCCACTGTTTTTGTTACTCTTCCTTGTGGGGCAGCCTTCTGGGAAGCTCTTTGTTTAACACCTCTGAGTAGATTGAAGTAGATAAAGGAAGATCCTGACTTCAAGCTATTGTCAACAGTAGAAGAAGTGTGACCTGGTAGAATAACCGATTCAAATCCCACTTATCACTAGCTGTGTGACCCTGGGCAAGTCACTTATAATCTCTGTGTGCCTCAGGCAATTCCCTAGCATTTATCTACTAATTCTTTGACAAGTTGTAACTTTCTACAAGCTAATGATTCCCATTCCCTTCATGCGTTTGTATTGTTGGAGAGGCAGCTAGGAGGAGTGGATAGAGTTGCTCTTGGAATCTGAAAGACTTGGGTTCAAATTCTGCCTTTGACACATACTGGGCAAGTCAATTACCTTTATAAAACCCTAATCAACTCTGTAAGACTTTGAATTGCAAAGAAGGGGCCAATCTGTTTTAGTGGAGGGAGTTAATGATTCACTGGGAGCTCCTCAAACCAATGAAATCTCAGATCCTATCAAATATATCTGCATCATATGTAATATATCATGTATAATATATAACACAGAATTTTTGTTAACCTTTTCAATCTTCATGAATTTAGCAAAGGAATATATTAACTTATATAAAGATGATAAAACTTCATTAACTATATTCCTTTGGAGGAAAACTTCATAGTGAGCAGAGCACATTTATAATCCCATTCGTTGCATGCTAAGGGGCCCAGGAATTCAAAAACAGTTGAATGAGTATGGATCTTGTCCGTAGTCATTTAGAATATTGCCTTTTAGATGGTCCAATGCTTACAGTTGGTTTCTTAAATGAGAGGTGGAAAACTTCCTATGGAATATTTCTGTGGAACCAATTCAAGGCCTTCTTCCCGCTAGCAAAAGAAGATTTCTGAGAGCTAGAAATGAGGATTTGGGGGTTTCTTAGGTTGGGTGCTGCTCTCTCTCTTTTGTTCCTTGGGAGCCTCCTCACCCAATTTAGAAACTTTTCCTCTTTCTGGAAAGAGGATGGTGTCCTTAGCTCTCTCATCTTATGACCTTCATCTAATTCTTCAGTTATTTTCCAAAGCATTTCATCCTCGCCTTCTCTTCCTTTCTTTAAAAGCTAATGCATTGGTCTCTCCTTCCCTTCCCCCAAGAAACATCACTAGGCATAAATAAGTAAAAATGTCAAAAGTTATTATAATTTTGAAATAATTATCCTGAAACATAACGTGAAACCTCTCTTTCATCTTTGGAAGGGGAGAGGAATCTTCCAGCTGAGCCAAGTTCTAGTAAAATGCCGGATGTGAGAACCAACTATAGGGAGAAATGAGAAGTCTTAGATCTTCACTTTTCATTCCGTCTTCTTCATAATGCAATCCCTATTCATTTATAAGCTTTGCTAAGAAGCATTTTCCTTTGTAATGAGAAAGTACAGGTAGACAAACAAGAATGACAAATAGGAAGTTTGGACTGTCTTTTCTGTGTTTATGCTTTTATTGCAAGAGTACTACAGGCTGAATATTCATTTGTTGCTTTGAGCCCTTCTTATGTGAAACATGTCAACAAGATGCGGAACCCATTTCTTCCCAACAGCTTCTGACCAGTAGACGAAAGTCCCTCTCCAATCCAAGTCAACAAGCATTTATTAAACCTCTACAAGGCACTATATTAAGCACTGGGTTTACAAAGGAAAATATTACAATAGGCCCTGCTCTCAATGAGCTTACATTATACTGAAGGCTACATTTTTTCCCTTAGATTATGCAAAAGAAATGAACTTTTTGTCCTATCAAATTGGCTTTCGAGAGTGTAGACCATAGAAGTATCAGATCATGGATCAAGCTCAGGTGTTCTTAACCTTTTTTTGCATCATGGATCCCTTTGGCAGACTGGAAAAATCTATGAGATCCACTCCCCCTTCTTAGAATATTGTTTTTAAATGCACAAAATAAAATACATAGGATAACAAAAGAAACCAATTATAATTCCCATGGTATTTATTGAGCACTTTATGATGTGGTAGGCACTGTGCTAGGCAGTGGGGATAAAAAGACACAAAGGAAGTAGTCCCTATTCTCAAGGAGTTGACATTTCAGTGAAGGAAATGATATGTATGCTGGGAAATACAGAATCATCACAATATAAATTAAAGGAAGGGAACAGAATTTATTAAGAACCTATGATGTGCCAGGTGCTACGCTAAGCACTTTATGAATAGTATCTCATTTGATCACAGTAATTGAACAGAGAGAGAGAGAGAGAGAGAGAACACTAATAATTGGGGAAAGAAGATCAGGAAAATCAGAGAGAGCTTTCTGTAGGAGGTAGCAACTGACGTGGTCTCTGAAAGAAATCAGGAATCCCCCAAGTGGGGGAGAGGGTAGGAGGGTGGATGATGGAAGGAAGCATTCCTCACATAGAAACAGCCTAGGCAAAGACGTGGACGTGGCAGAAGGAGCATCATGTACAGAGGGCAGCAAGAAGCCTCAGTCCCACCCCGCAGGAGTTTCAGTTGACTTAGGAAGACAAGACCTGGAGACAGGAGACACCTATGGAATACCTCCAATGCAACAAAAGCTGTGGTAGGGTACGTGAGCACTGAGGCAACTCACGGGAAAGGGTAGATCATAGCGTAATGAAATTCATCCAGAAAAGCGCAGTGGAAAGAGTACTGAATTTAATGCCAGGGGGCACTTGGGCTAAAATCCTGCCTCTATCACATACTGCTAGTGTGATGCAGGGAAGTACACAACTTCAGTGTGCTTTGGACAGTTCCCTTGGACTTATTTACTAATACATGGGCAGATGATGATCTTTGTCAGCAAATGAAGTTCCTATTCAGATTTCCCCATACTTGTGAAAGCACAAATTCTTCCTATATTGATAATGGCCACCAAAACTCTCTAACCTGCAAACTCTCCACGAATCATCCTGACCCAACTGCATTTATCACTAACAAAAGAGCTTCCATGTCAGAATTTACAAGTCTGGACCTTGGATTTTTCAGAAGACGATTCAGCTCATTTCAATTCATCTTGCCTTTAGTAAGCACCTACTTTGTGCCAGGCATAGTGTTGGACACTGGATGTACAAATACATAAGTAAAAACAGCCCCTGCCTAAGGGCAGTTTACATTCTGGCAAACATGAATAAAGGGATTGCTTTATTCTTTCTTTCTATTTGTATCTTAATACCTAGCACAGTGCCTGGCACAGTAGGCATTTAACAAATGCCCATTGATTAATTGGGAATTTTGCCCTCACTTTATCACTTCCGACTTACCTAAAGACCCATCTCTTATACATTTTGTTATATAGAATGACCAGTCCAGCCTTGTTATGCCCAACACGTGTGTGAAGGCCCATTATATTTCTTTCTAGAACAATAATGGACCATTTAGTCCCATTTTATGAATGAAGAAACTTTGAGAAGCTCTGAGATGCCTACCCAGCTAGGTGGCCAAGCTCTAGGTCAAACCCAGGTCTTCTGATTCTCCACCAGCCACCAAGTCACAGACCCTCATGCTAATTTCAAGTGACCTCTGACCTCGTGTAAACACCAAAGAGTATAGCAAATAAGCAAATAAACTTTCAATAGAATAAATAGGATGTCTCACACATGTATTTTCCAATGTTTTATAGATATTGTTGTAAGAGGATACAAATTCATTTTAAAAAATCAGTTCAACTCAATAGCATTTGTAATGTATCTACAACATGCAAAATGCTCTCCTGACCACTGTAGATACAGACAAAAAGGGAACCAATCCCTGCCCTCAGGAGACATATATTCTACTGGGAGAATATAGCACATTCACAGATAATTAGATAGAAAATAAATACAAAGTTACTTAAAGTATTTTCATGCATTAGTGTGTGCCCTCAGAGTCAGAAAGCCCTGGATTCCAGCTCTGCTTCTGACACGTACCAGTCATAGGACTCTGATCAAGTTCTTGGCACTCTAGGCAACCCCCCAAGACAAGACATTAGAGCATATCTCCCTGAGAGCAGTCTTACTTCATTCTGTGTGTTCATCTCCTCTGAGTCTAGCACACAGCTTGGCATATAGTCCTGCTGAGGAAATGGTGATTAATTGCAACTTATAAAAGTGTCAGCAAAGGTGAAATCTGCACTAGATCAAAAATCTAGTCTAAAACCAATTTTTTTTTTCAAACAAGAAAGAGTAAGGGTTGAGAGGTGGAGAGAGATGGGGGAACCAAGAGAAGGCTGACAGGAAGAAGTTAGGATGGGGATCAGAAAGGGTATAGGAGATAGCACCTGAACTGTGTTTTGAAGAAAGCAGAGATTCTGAGAGGCTTAAAGGAGGAAGGAGGGCATTGCAAATATGAAGGTCCAACTATGCTCATGCATGGAGGCAGGAGACATAATATTGTATGTGAGGAACAATTAGAAGGCTAGTTTGGCTAGGACAAAGAATAGGTGAAGGAGGGCAATATAAAACAAGATTGGAACCATAAATGACACAGGATGACCATAATAACACAGATGAAAACAAATGAAAGGATTTCCAAACTTATCAATGCAATGATCATTTGTGAATTTAAAAGACTCTCATCAGAGGGGTGGTGGAATTAGGTATAGAATGAGGCATACACTGTCAGATTAGCCATTGTGTTGACCTATTGAACTTCTTTGTTATGAGGAAAGATTCTTTTTTTTTTCCACAGAATTTAAAAGTTAGAAGAGACCTCAGTGGCAATCTACTCCAACCTATGTTTGGAATTCCAAGTAAAACATTCAAATCACTGTCCAGCTTCTGCTTGAAGATCTCTGAGAATGGAGGAGGGGAAGGGGCGGGGGATCTTACCAGCTCTTGAAGCTGCCCGTCCCACCTTGGGAGAGTTCTCGTTATTAGGAAGTTTTTTCTTGACTTGCAGCCCAAATTGACCTCTTTATAACTTCCAATCACTTCTTTTGGTTCTGTCCTGTAGGACCAAATAAACTAAGCCTTAATCTCTCCTGGACAGCTGCCTTCAAATACTTGAAGTTCCTCACCTTGAGTCTTCTCTTCTCCAATCTAAGCACATCCAGTTCCTTCAACTGATCCTCCTATGACATGAACTCAATGCCCTTTACCATCCTTCTTGGCCTCTTTTGAACACTCATCAGCTGATCAGTTTCCCTTATTAAAACATGGCACCTAGGATCGAAGACAGTGGGATTGACAAAAGCAGTGTACAGTAAGAACGCTAACTCTTTATTCCAAGAAGCTGTGCCTCATTTCATGCACCCCAAAGTCACACCAACTTTTTTGGTTGTCACATCACACTACTGACTCATCTTGAACTTGCAGTCCACTAAAGCCCCAAGATCTTTTTTTCAAAATTGTTATCTAATTTTGACTCCCCATATCATACTTATGAAGTTGGGTTTTATATTCAAATACAGGACTTTGGATTTATACTTATTGAATTTCATCTTATTCGATTTAGCCCAGTGCTCTAGCCTTCAAGATTCTTTTGGATCCTGATTCTACCATCAGTGTATTAGCTACCCCTCCAAGCTTTGTGCCATACAAAGAATATTTTTTTTCCTTGAGAGTTAGATATAATAAGTCATTAGAAAGGAATAGTGATGTTTAAAAAAATTTAATAAATGGCACCTAGGTATTAGAGATCTTAAAATGCCAGACTGTGGTTTTTTTTGTATTTTCTTCTAAAGGTAATAAGGAGCCATTGATATTTTTAGTAGGGAGCTGACATGATCAGATATGTGTTTTAGGAATATTAATGTGACAATTGTTTGAAGGATGGATTGGAGAGAGGAGAGAGTGGCAGCAAGAAAACCAAGCAAGAGAATATTGCAGTGTAGTCTAGAGTAGAGGAAATGACCTAAATTTGGGCACATGCTTGTGAGTGAAGATAAGAGGACTTATCAGAGATATAATGGCAACTGATTGGATATGGGAGAGTGAGAGAAAGGGAAGAATGCTGCTGAATTATGGTGGGATTCTTGCTCAATCCAAAGTGCAATGATGGTATATAAGGAAGAGAGACAGAAAGAGAAAGGAGCAGAATGAAGGGAAGGATGGATGATGGATAGATGATAGATAGATAGATAGATAGATGGATAGATAGATAGATAGATAGAAAGATAGATTCATACATACATTATAGATAAGGTGTTAGAAAAAGAAGGTGGGACTTCATACGCAGAAGGGTCCGAGCATTCTTACTCTGAAATTTGGGTATTATTTGTCACATAATTGACTTGGAATAACTGTCATGTAATAGTCTGAAGTTTTTACTTTTCTTCCCATGTGCTGGTGTTGTGTAGAAGCTGACAGAGGAAGAGAAATAAATCAGTGAACTGCTAGCATTGAGAGAGGATGATTTTAGCCCTTCTCCTCAAGTTGACTTTGCTCAAATTTGAAAAGGTATCTCAACCTTCCCCAGTTTTCTGTACTGATCAGCAGCACGTCCTGTCAGAAGGAAGGACCCTGATCCCCAAGAATAACTAGATGATGTCTAAGATCATATGGAACTGGCCCAACCCCTCAGAGCTTCAGAGATTTTGAAAATACACGTGCCTTAGTTTATGATCTTCTCTAAGTATCTGAAGACTTGGGCAATATGGACTATCATTTGTCTGGTGACCATTCTTTTGAAGGACTAACGTGTTTTCATAAAAGCACTGTAAAATTATTTGGCATCTACACTGTCTGATGTGCCAGCATGTTGGCTTGGCTTGCTTAATCAAATTTCTTTGTTACAAAGAAGGGTTCTATTTTAGGAATAGAAGTACGTTATTGAAAGGTGACAATGATGGGGGAAAACATCAATAAAATCTTTATCTGTTATTAAAATGAATTATATAGTGTCTATAGGTAAAGTGAACAGTGGAGGGAATTATGGATAATTCAGTCATTTATTCAGTATCATTTATTGATCACATATCATGTGCAAAACAATATACTCTTGTGCTATACTCTTCTGGGCTTGAGAAAAAAGAAATTGGAGGGAGGAAATTGAAGCTCTCCACTGATTGAATCACTAGGACCATTGTTCTTTCCTCTATGGGGACTAGCTGGCCTTTGAAGATCTTGATAATCTCTGCTTCTTTTGCCTATGTCCATGCAGCCCTAAAGAAACTAGCAGCTCTCCAAGGCATTTCTCAGCTGTCTCTTTGGTGTCAGGCTTCTTTCTCTGCTTTTATCCCACCCCAGGATACTGTAAATAAAGTTGTATGAGCTAGTGTTTTTAAATAGTGACAAGGCCCACACACTGGTGTCCTCAGGAACATATTGGGAAGCTGGGTCTTGATGCAACTTGTCAGTTCCATCCATTCATGGCTATTTCTGTGGCTGGCAGCAGAACCATAGCTGGCCAGGTTATCTAAGAGCTAATTGGAATGTTTCGTCCTTCTTCTTTTTTTGGCTGATGTGAGCATTCCAAAAAAGCCTCTTTTTGTTTGTATCGGTCACATTTCACTCTCTTTTCTGGAGCCAAAGTGATTTCATTGTGTAAACACAAGCTATGGTAATTGAGTAAATTCAGTGGGAAACTTCCAGGTATGATGGGCTGGGTTGGCTTTTTCAGTGTTTTTCATTGTTTTTTTTTCCCCTTTTTCTCATTGTGGCAAACCTTCCCAATGGAATAGAGGACAGACAGTTAAGAGAAAGAAATCCCTTTCTATAGCTCTACCTAATGCTTCAAGACCTTCAAATATTATCCATCATTTCTTGGCTAATGGGATGCCCAAGGAGCTTGTTTCATTATTTTGTGAGTCACTAATCATCTGGGGGTAAAGAGAACCCATTGTCACTATGAGGCCAGACAAGGAGTTTTCATGAGATGTAGAATGTAGATAGCACATTCTGAGTAAAACATGGCTGGGGACAAGTGAATCAAGATATGCAGAAGAAGCCAGAGTCTCACTTTGAGAGGGGGAAAAAAACAAAACAATGAGATCTGCCCCCCAAATTATTATTATTTGCTTTACAAAGGGATTAATAGTGAACTTTCTTTAAATAGCAATTCCTTCTAGTGCATTTAATATATATGTAGATCTTTTTTTTTTACTTAACTTTGTACTCAACTTTTCAGATAACACGTCCATTGCCTAAAGTGGGGCCTGCCTGTGATACATTCCAAAGTGTAGCAAAGCCAGAAGCATTTCAATTTTTTTTAACTCTATATCCAACACTACCACATTCAAGGAGTCCAGCACTGAAAAGGATCTCTTAAACTTTTGCTTTGAAACAGATGGCTTAGCAGAATATTGTGCTCATCCCGCTATCCCGATCCCTTTATTAACACCCCTAGAATTCAAAACACCCAAAATCTATTTCCTATAACCTGCAGCCAAATCTGTTTTTTTTTTCCTCCTCCCCATTGAAAATTCAAGCAAACCAAGAAATCTTTTTGGCAACAAAGTGGCCCCCTCACCATACAGATTGCTAAAAACTAGAAATATTAGCAGGGAGTACCTTTCCTAAGGCTCCAAAGACTTTCATTAAGGGGGAGAATTATAGAATCAGATATTGCTGGATATTGTTATTTATATGGAAGAGAGGGCTATTGTTATAGAATTTTCTGCTGGGCTGATATTGTAAACTATATGACAGATGGGTCAAGTTCGAATTGCAGTATTCTAACATTTGGAATAGCAAGTAACATATTTGATAGAGCTGGCAAGTTTTTATATATGATTCAACCCACAATATAAAAGCCATGAGAATTCCAAATTGAAAATAATTAAATGAGCTGAAAACAATCAGAATCCACACATTTTTTTTCAAGTGACAGATTTTTACAGGCTTAAATTCCACAAAGGGAGCAAGAATATTTTCCAGCTACCTTGAACTAATGTAGACATTTCCTCTTTTAAAAAAAATCTTTACAAAGCAATTAGTCTCGCATTCCCCCTCTTCAGAGAAGGCAAGGACATTAATAATAATAGCTAGTAATTAGTAATATGTTTTATAGTTTCTTAATGCTCTCCTTAATGTTATCTCCTTTGAACCCTGCAACAATCCCGAGAGTTAGGCATGGCAAGTATTATCATCCCCATCTTGCAGATGGCAAAACTGAGGCTCCAAAAGAGATTCATTGACTTGTCCACAATCACAAAGCCAGTAAGTGGTGGGAGCTGGGTCTAGAAACCAGGGTTTCTGATCATTGACTACTTAAGAAATATTTTCTGTTATCAGAATGGAAGAAGCAATCTTTGGTAACACTGGTACTATTACTCTCAAAATGAATTTTCAAGCAGCTACTAATGTCCGTGTGATAGCTCCATTAAAAACAGGAAATTGTCATCTTTTGTGTGACTAGGAAGGGCCAGGGTTGTAGAAGCTGTCAAGCGGTGCTGTTGCCTGTCCAATTATGTGACACCCGGGGACCATTGACATATTCTGGGACAATAGCAGCTCTCCATTTGTATCACCATTTATGCTTCTGTTCTGTTGTGTTCTTCCAAGTTGGTCTTCTTATTTGTTACCATGTGTTAAAGTCACGTTGTCTCTTTACTTTTACCGTCTCCCCTCATCTACCTGAACAGCTCACCAGCCACCACGAGGGCCTCCTCCATCCTTGCAAAGACAGACTAACACGTTAACTCAGAGACTCAAGGGCATACCTAGGCAAACGCCAAGTACAGTAATGGTTTCCCTTTCCTTCCTTATGCTGTTTGCTAGTTTAGTTGGCTTTCCTGTCCATGTTTTTTTCCCCTTAACATTTGGTTTAGTGTTGATGCATAGCAGGTAGTCATTCCAAAGCAGAGACTGGTCAGCTCTCAATTGGAACTTAGTAGGCTTTTGAGAGACTCAAAGGATAGCTTTTCTTTCCAAATGTCCACATTTTTTGTCTAGCAATGTCTGACATATGCAACATTTTCAAATCTCAATGTCAGCACAAAATAACATTGTTGTTGCATAACATTTTGCATGACAATTTTTATACGTATGAGCTTAAATTCTGTTGTATGAAATGTCATTCTAAGTATACTGTATTTGTTCAGCCTCCAGTGCTCCAGCTGCTACCGTGACATGAGGACCACAGAGATATTGCAGCATAGCAGAGACAGTTTTGAACATGTAAAACCAAGCAACAAACAAAAAAAATTAGTTCTAGACATATGTGTGTTCGTTAGCCTCTGCTGGTTAGCAAGATCCTCTACCCCTGCATCTTCTTTAAAGACAGCATCTTAGAGAAGCATTCTCAGTATCAACATCTATCCCTTAGCCAATAGATGACCTACAAAAATGGCAGGCGACAGATATCTCTCCTAAGAAGTTCCACGAATCCATTTTCTATTAATTGGGCATTCATCCCTTATCAAACACCTAAAAAATAAATGTTTGGTTGCATGGGTTAATTAGCAGATTGGGTTTTGTAGACTGAGGATTATTAAGTGATTAACTTGGATGGCTGCCTGTTATAATTAAGAATCGAAAGGGGTTTTATTAAACATACTGGCTGTATATATATAATATATGTGCATATATTATATATATATATATATATAAAACACAACAGACAAACACATATATGTGTATACTTGCAAGCAACCATGAAAAGGTTAGGTGCATATATACATATATGTGCATATCTATCAAGAGAGATAGATAGATAGTGGTCAATCAAAAACTCCTGAGCATTAATACATATATTTTAGTGGACCTGCTTAAAGCATCTTAAATTTCTCCAAATGCAAAAAATCTTCCAAAGCAACTACATGTGAAAGTTGTCAGCTTGGAAGGGTAAGTAGTAAGTCACATCAAGTCAAATCATGCTAGTTAGTGAATGTTCCCCAAAGTTCAGAACTCTCAATTGTTTAAAAGATAATGAGAGATTTTAAAGATGCACTAAGTGGGGCTCCCCAGCAGATATGTATTAATGTGCAGGATGGTGTGTTTAGTAGGCAATGTGTATGTGTGTGTGTGCATAGATGTGTATGTAATAGGTAATATGCATAGGATGGGGAATTTTCAAATCCTTTGGAAACATTACTGTTAGCTTTGCAAAGTAACTTGTCAACAGGAAAATACCCCCTCCTACACTTATTACCCAGACATGTGTACACAGTATGTTTTATAAGACCTTAATGACAGCAGGTAAAATTGTCCTTGCTTACTTGTAAAATAACCCACAGGTGAGTAACCTCTAGTATACAATATTTTGTTTGATTAATTAGCCTCTACAGTCCTTACATGTCATCCCCTACCACCGGGAGCCTGGCAATCTCTCTCCCAATGGCAACTCTATTTCCTCCTCTCTGGGTGTAACACATGAGTCTTAGTATAGCTTATCCCTTTGTGTGACTCTAGAGTTCTTGTTTCTATAATGGGGAATCATCACAAGCCTAAGACAGTTCAGGTCTCCCTCATTTTCAGACAGTGAGCCATTTTTTCATTGGCTGACAGGTAGCCAGTCAAAATCATCTTCTTTTCATAGGACTTCAAAGGGCCACGTTGTGGGGTATCTTGCTTTCTCCAAGCCAATCTACAAAAAGATAAAGGTCTATAACACATTAAGAAATCTGAATTTATGTTTTATCAGTGTATTCTCAACTGCTACTGAACAGATAGGTTTAATATCCTTCTTGGCCCAGCAGAGAAATCCTTCCCTCTAACCATCCATGGATCAATCAGTTAAGTAACATTTATCAAGCACTCTCTACATGCCAAGCACTGTGCTAAGTGCTAGGCACAAATGAAAAGCAAAAATAGTCCCTGCCCTCAAGGAATTTACATTCTAAGGGGGAACAATGTCATATACAAATCAGCTTTGATCGTGCACAAAGGGAACTAATGAGTTTATTCAAAGTATTTACAATCTCCTATAATATAAGTCAATCAAGAGAGTAAGCAGCCCATGAAATCAATATCAATTTGCTAATGGCTACCAAACCACAGAAAGAACAAATGCAATTAATCAAGGGGGAAAAGAAGGGAAGAAAAGTGAATAAGAATTTACATAGCGCCTCCTGTGTGCCAGGCACTGTGCTAAGCACTTATTTTTGCTAATATTACCTCATTGAATCCTCACAACAGCTCTGGAAGGTAGGTGTTATTTTTATCCCCACTTTACAGTTGAGGAAACTAAGGCAAACAGAGGTTAAGAAACTTGCCCAGGGTCACACAGTTAGTAAGTATCTGAGGATAGACTTGAACTCAGATCTTCCTGACTCCGGTTGCAGCACTGTACCAACAAGGTTTTATTAATCCCTAAAACTCCTACTATGTGCTCAAACTGTGCTAGGCGCTAGCAATGCAGATGTAAAGAATGAAACAATCCTTATTCATGAAAAGTCCATGAAGCAACCCATTCCCCACCCCCAGGAAAAAACTCAAGTAAGGTCAAAATATACCTGTCCTCCCTTCACAAAAAGCCCAATGTTCCTGAAGCAAATAGCTCTATTTCCGGAGGAATTAAGCTAAATGCTAATTAACTCTGCTCCCCTAACCACCCAAGATACTAACAGGGCTAGGAGGAGGAGGATATGAGAGGAGACTTTTTTTAGGATTCTACGGAGAATGCAGATGAACCCAATTCAGACCTCCTCTTATAAGGACATCTCAGCATGCACAAACACACACAAACACACACACACGCACACAATACTGGGATTTAATTTTTTCAGGTTAACCTAGCTTTGTCTAACGAGACGTGGAGTGCGAAAATAGTAGCATGCAATCACTAATCTCTTCCAGAACACAGCAGGCCCTATTAGCTGTGTGACCTTGGCCAAGCCACTTAACTCTCTTGGCGTGTTCCTCCTTGTAAAATGAAAGGATTGGACGAGATGACCTCTGGGGTCCCTTTAAGTTGTAAATCTACGATGCTATGAATTTTCCTTTTATGTTTCTAGCCTTTTTCATCTTTAATAACAAAAGTCATGAATTCAGGCATGAGCAAAGGCATCAACCACTACTTAGTTACATCTCTTCCCCAATGATTTCTAAAAAGCGATACTTTCCTGCTAAAATGAATAAAAGGGCAGATTGGGGAGGGCTGGTTGCTTCTCCCTGTTCACTAGGAAGGAACATAGTAGCTATAGCCATGAGAAAATCATGTGTTCTACATAGTTTCTGAAAGTACAGTTTTACACACACACACACACACACACACACACACACACACACGCACACCCCTTTTCTTTTTACTGCAAGAACCCTATTGAACTACTCTGACTTAGCCTCCCTTCAGAGGGGCTCCAAACATCCTGGCATGAGAGAAAGATAGGCAAAGCTATCCAATGTTCTCTCTTTGACCCTACAAAACTTGAGCATTCACTGATGTTAACAATGGAACAATTACACCCAGAGAACTTTCTGTCCAAAAAAAATTAACATTTCTTCCAATCCCCTTCCTGCCCTGCTGGAAGCAGCCACATCCTTCAATTTGGCCTAATTTTAAAAAAAATTGTGCCAATGAACTATCGAGACCTTTAGTACAAATGTAACCTAAGAAGATGATATTTGCCAAAAGATTCAGAAGCTCTGGATAGCGGAGATGTGGCATAAATATTCTGTAAGTAGAATTTCTAGGTAGTCTTAGCAGATGCAGAAGTTTGGTGGCATAGCAAAGTCACCCATAGATGCTGTCTTTAGAGAATGCTCTTATGGGTACAAAATGTCACTGTCACTCAATTTGAAATAGGCAATAGTATATTTCTGAAAACTCAATGGGCAGATGCCAAGCTGGAGCACTGTTTTGTCATACTCTTATAATAATTTTTGAAAGCGGCTTCATGGTTTGCTCACTACTAATGATGTAGCATTTAACATTTGCATGGGAATTTTTTTAAGCTGTTAAATTATTCTGGGATCTCTTACCCACTAGTTCTAATGGCCACAACACTCGCTCAACACTTGTGATGAATTTTAACTCCAATTCTTGTACTGCAGAAAATGTAGGCCGCTTAATCACTCCTGCCAAAAAACTAGAAGACACAATACGCCTGGCGGAATTAGTCATTGAAGTCCTCCAGCAAAATGAAGAGCATCATGCAGAGGTGAGTAACATCACTGTGCAGTGGATATTGGTGCCCCCTAGAGACAAGTCTCCCTGTGGTTTACAACATTTTTCCCCACGTGCCAAGTGTTGCAATGGAAGTGTTGCCATATTCCTTTACACAGTTGGGCTTTCTAGAACATGGTTAAGAGACAAAGAGACTTTGGCCCAGAAGGTTTGAGGAGGTAATTCATCTTCAAGATTGGGCTGTGTTCTGTCCATTTGGATACCATTTTCTGATCTTTTTAGGCATCAACAAAAACAAGGTAAGTCTAGCCCAGAGGCAATGACTCCCAAATTCATTCCATTCTCACAGGCCAAGTTGGTCCTGGGGTGTGTTTTGGTCCTTTTTCTTGGTGGTGGTGGTGGTGTTTGTATTGGTCCTTTGTCATGTGGATACTAGGCAGTGTTTTCTAATTTGTCCTTAAGTTTTGCTACTGTATAGTACACTCTTTATTTGTTTTCTAGTTTACCTTGGGTTGCTAATGCTGTGACAAGATGGATCTTTATTCCGTGTTGCTTATCATGTAGGTTTTCCAACATGCACCTCAATCAGTTAAGCTTGTCATCATGTCCAAAAGACCTCTTTTATGGTATTTGCAATGCCACAGAATGCCAGCTCTAACAGAACCCTAAACCTGTGAGGAACTAACTCCATAAGTCTAGCTTGTCGTTAAATCCATTCTGTCCCAACTGCTATATGTCCCAATTCATTTTAAAACTCAGATTGAATGATGCTCTCTTTGGCATCCTTTTCTTAAATCATGCACTTTAAAAAAAGTGATGCACTTACTCTGTCTTTTCCTTCACATTTAGATGGGTTGCATTAAAGGCACTCAGTAAAAGCAATTTTGCAGTCAAAGATATTTCCACCATCTAATGAACATTGACAGTACAATTAACTAATAAATAACACACCGTAAATCCACTAGTCCCAACTAATGCCTGATTGCATATTTAAATTTCCTCCCTATTTTTCTACTGTTCATTCATTCTTGGATGATCCTGGCAGGGAAAAGAGGTATGTGACTCAAACCGAATGAAATAAGTCACCTCCTGTCATACTTCGTGCATGCCCTCTAATGCGGTGTTTTCCGATGGGATTTTACCCGGGCGCTCCTTGCTTTGTAGCTCTGCCCCTTCCCCCAAAGGAATGTAACAGCACCTTCAGATGGACGGCTTTTGGAATTGGTTTCCCTCCACAGAAGTGTAAATGTGGGGTGACAATCTGGTCCATGCATGAAGCAATCAGTATACTGAAAAAGGACTGCAGTTACATCCCAACACAACCCTACCTGCCTGGACTCTTTCCTTACTTAGCCTGTCGTATTTACCTGTGTTGGTCTGCACTCACCTTTATTATGCCAGATGAGTAGTGAACTTAGCAACCAGCAGCTAGTTAGAATGGTACTAATCTTCTTATAATATTGTCTGTATGTGAATCATATATACGGTATTTATATATAGAGAGAGTGGCCAAGAGCGAATATTTTCTCCCAAATCCAGGTGGAAGGCCATTATATTTCCTTATGATTAGGAGGATGATTTCAAAGCAATGGCAAGCTCTGCACAGCTTTGAGGAATATACCAGAAAAGTGAATAAAATCCACAGGGTTGGGTTTTTTTTCTTTTTAACCCTAACCTTGCCTCTCAGGCATGGCCTACCCAAAGTAACTTTCACGATCTTTGGTTGTTGTTTGTTTGTTTTTTTTCTGAATGTGAGTAAAGATCTTTCCATATTGGCCATGCTATTGACTCAAGTGTCAGCTAGAGTATTCTTCAAGAGAATGTAGGAGGTTTTCGCAGTTCTTCCTTAGTTTGAGGAAACAGAAAGCTTCCTCCACTACACCAACCCTCATGGGATAACCAGTGTTCTCAACATCTTATTGTGATGGTTCATGAACATTGAGGGAAACCACGATCAACACTGAGTTCTAAGTGAGTTATATTTTAAAAATCTACCTGTGGTTTGGGGAAAAAAATATTCAATGACCTTTCACAAAGTTGTATCCAAAGAGATACCAGAGAAAAGTTAAGCTTTCTGGGAAAAGCATGAATTTTGAACATAATTTTTCAGGTCCTAACCATTGTCCAGAACTATCTTGACAAGGATTGTCACGAAACATTTTGCTTTTATGTATTTAAAAAAATCACTGTCATAGATGATTCTATGAGAGAACAAAAGTAGATTCAGAGATTTGTTTTCAGGACTCTTAAGATTTGTTCTTAGGACTAATGATGACCTGGGTGCACTTTGGAGATAAGGAAACTGAATTCATTTGTATAAAAAGGTATTTTAGTTACATTTGGTATAGTCACTTAATGGTACACACACTTAGGCAGAAACGTCCTAGCCAAACTGCAAACCTATGTAACTTCATTCGATTTTATTCACTGAGCCCCTGGATTTCTGCTCAGCACCATGCTAGCCTGGTTCTTGCCCTCAAGGAGCTTATAATCTAACTAGAGAAATACACAAAGAACAGATGGTTTGTTAGTGTGAGAGTTTCTGCCACAAATGGAGATGTACTCTCTCTCTTTGACTTAATAAATATGTCCCAACACATAGAGGTCAAGTAATAGTAATATATATTATCATTATTATTGTTACTATTATGGGGATAGTATTATTATTTTGAGGGAATAGCATTGCTATTATTATTACTAATAATAATTGCTAATGGTAAAACAGCACTTGCTATGTGCCAGGCACTGTGCTAAGTGCTTTACAATTATTATCTCATTTGGTCTTCACAAAATCCTTAGGAGATAGGTCCTTTTATTATCCCCATTTTACAGATGAGGAAACTGAAGCAGACAGCAGTTAACTGAGTGGCCCAGGATCACAGAGTTTGTAAGCGTCTGAGGTTGAATTTGAACTCAGATCTTGCAAACTCCACATCCCCTCTACCCACTGTGCCATTTACCACACATCAGGTCTGAAGCAGAATTTGAACACAGGATCCCCAACTCCACAGTTAGCATCCTACCCACAATGCCACACATAAAAAGATAACTGACATGAGAAGGTTAGCACAGGTGACAAGTGATGTAGGATTTCAGAGTAAGGGACAAATCACTTCCAACCTGGGTACAAGTTGGCATGGAGAAGGTAAGATTTGCATGGGATCATTAATGATGGGTCTGTGATGCCAAATAACAGTAACTGGTAATCTGATTTCTTTGGACCTACCTCACTATGATTATTCTCTGGCAAAGTGTGGCTCCATTATTTGAGCAGCAAATTCTCCTAAAAATCAGTAAATTGTAACATGGAAATGTTAGCAATGTAGGGTGGCAAAAGACCTATAAAAATGCAGCATGGATTTAATGTCTCCTCCATCATATGATCTTTCAAACCCATTTAAATTCCAAAATAAAGCAATCTCAGTGTCCCAGAGAAAATTCAGAACTGCAGAGAGAGTCCAGCACTGTAGCTATCTCCACAATAGTGTAAGCTTTTTGTCCCATCTGTTGTCTCAATGGCCTCTTCATTGGATTCTGCTCTCAGAACCTCAACAGGGAGAAATGTTATAAAACACTGTCCTGTTTTGCTGCTTTTCTTTTTGCCCAATCTCTCTCTATGTATACGTATGTATATGTATATATGTATTTGGACACACAGGGGTACATATATACATGTGAACGTGTGTGTGAGATATACAAAATTTAATTTTGGGGTGATTGTGCCTTCTCTTTGAAAATATTTTTAAAAGCACACAGGTAAGCAGTTGGGAGATAAAATGGCATATTAACAGCTTGGAAGATGGTTTGAAGAAACATTACTCTCTTTCAGAGTAGTTCTAACCAATAATGAGTTAGAACATTTACAAGAATTGCATTCGCCTATACCAGCAGAGTAACCAACTTTTCAACAGCAAGCAAACATTTATTAAGAATCTACTGTGTGCCACAGCCACTGTCCTAGGTACTAGGGACACAAAGACAGGCGTGAAACAGATTCTGAAATCTAGGAGATTACAATTCCATCAAAAAGTGAAAAGCCAGGCTGTTTGCTGAATGAGTCATGTGCCCTCTGTACTCACTGGGATAAAACTGGAATTAGTATTTCTTTGGGTGTCCCTCCCCAACAGAGTCATAGAGTCATTTGTGGTTAGAGAGTTCCCAATTCTTTTGGGATGCACAAATAAATACTGCTCTCTCTCTCCCTCTCCCTCTCCCTCTCCCTCTCTCTCTCTCTCTCTCTCTCTCTCTCTCTCTCTCTCTCTCTCTCACACACACACACACACACACACACACACTATTGTTTATGTTGGTCCTGAGAGCTTTTATACTTTGGGGTTGGTTGCTGGATTTTGTTACTTTAAATTATCATAGTATTCTAAGCAAGCTTCAATCTTAAGGTACATTAGGAAATAAGCTTAAGAAAAGACTTGTTGGTAAGAGTATCATCATTATGGACCTATTTGTTCAATAGTTAATTGATTGGTAACCATGTGCTAAACCCTTTACTGAATGTGATAGATGCCACCCCTGGCCCTTGGATTCATAATGTGAAATGGAGAGATAGGCAAGACTAAAGCAGTTCTGAGCAAAGGGAAGGGAAGGCCAATAAACATTTACACAATGCTTACTATATGCCAGACATTGTACTAAGAACTGTTTACATTTTCATTTGAGTGGAGAAACACTCCATTCAAAAGGTTTTTCTTTCTTGTCCCCTAGAACAAATGACATCTCATGGGTGTGTTGGTGTCTTTAAAAAAAAGATTTTTTTCTATAGACCCACATAGTCTCAGAATTATAAAGAATCTCAGAGCTCATGTAGCCTACCTGTGTACCTGCACCCCTCAGTGGCCATCCGTGTTACTATAGCCCTTACAAGCGCTCATCTTACTTTCCCTTGGAGATTTTCAGTGATGGCCATTGTTCCACTTCAAGACAGCCCTAATCATTGGGAGGTTGTATTGAGGTGAAATCTTCTTTTGGCTTATATCACATTGTATCAAAATGCTAACCAAGAAACTGACCAAAACTCCTGGAGAATACCATACCTCAATCTTTGAAAGGAATTTTTGCTTTTTAAGAGGGCCATGGGGGAATGTCCAAGATACGCAGTCTAACATGGGGCAGGAGGCAGGGGGAAAGTCATCAGACCTGGGCCCAGGGCCTTGAGGCCACAGGTTCCCCACCCCTGGACCGGGCATTTAGATTGTCTCTTTCCAAAGGGATGGTAAAGCATCAAAGGAGAGATGGAGGGTTTTCATCCACGCTGATTATAACCAGATGTCCAAAGAGAACGCAGTGAGCCTCGGGGCTCTCATCTCTCTGCACAAGAATCTACTAAAACCTCATTCATTCAGACCACCCCTAATTTAGAAGTTAGGGCAATTTCAATTCCTATGATGTTTCCACTGAGGCAAGAATTTGAAACAATTCCTTCCTCTGTCAATTGTTAGGATCACACTGAAGAGTAAAACGAATTTAGTAGATGATCTTAAGCCAATGTATAAACAAAGAGGAAGTGGTTTTGCCAATGTCTTTGTGAGTCTGGTAATTGATTGTTGTAAGTTGTATTGTTCAGTCATTTCAGTCATATCTGACTCTTCATGACCCCATTTGGGGTTTTCTTGGCAAAGATACCGGAGTGCTTTGCCATTTCCTTCTCCAACTCATTTTACACATGAGGAAACTGAGGCAAACAGGGTTAAGTGACTTGTCCACAGTCACACAGCTAGTAAGTATCTGAGGCCAGATTTGAATTCAGATCTTCCTGCTTCCAGGCCCATCACTCCACTACACCACCTAGCTGCCCATTACTGTAAGTTAAATGATATCTGATCAATGAGTCTGTTAATCAACAAGCATTTATTAAGAAACTAATTTGTATGATCGGAAGCAGTATGGTGTATTATGTAGAGAGTCAGCCTTGAAACCAGGAAGACTAGAGTTCAGCTCATACCTGTAACACATACTGGCTATGTGTCCTGAGTAAATCACTTGGCATCTCAGTGTTTGAGCCAGCTCACTAAGACTATAAGAATCAGTGAAGGCGCCAGCCTGTATTGGTGGAAGACAGTTTTCACTCCTGGGAATTCCCTATAGCAATGAAAACATAGTCCCAATCCCTGCCCCTATGTGCCAGCACTGTGCTAGGTGCTGAGGATACAAAGTCAAAAATGAAACCTGTATGGTTATGGCATATAAGCTTGACTTCTCGAGAGTTGTATTTGTCCACATTCTTCACTCATTTTGCTTATTAGTGCCAACTTATGTGACTCAGAATTATACCGGTATAATGAAAATTCTGTTCTTTTAAAATATCTTCTAACTAACTTGGACTTTTGAGTATGAGACCGGTCACCCGAATTCCCCTTCCTGATGCCCAGAATTATTCTGAACCAATGAGGTTTTACTGTGTATTAAATTGAAACTATAGCTATATATCTCCAGTCAAGCAGACCTTGTAGAATGGTCCATGACTTGATTTTTTTCATTTAATTTGCAAACCAGCCCCATGTTGATAAAGGAGAAGTAAGTAAAATGGAATCTCATGAAAGAAGAAAGGCAGACATTCTGCCTCTTGATGGCTGTTAGAACATCCCCAATAACCAATAGGTCTAAGAAGAGCTTGGCCACTATACAGCCCGTTTCATTTATGGAATTCTTTTCCATAATCATCTTTCATGTTTCCAGTCTCCTTCCCATCTTCTTTTCGGGTGAATGCTCAAAAGTGTTTCTGATGTAAATACTTTCAGCCACTGTGGGCATAGGGAGGGGGGAGGCAAGGTGGTGGTGGGTTATTTTTTTTTCTTTTGCTCTATCACTTCCAAGTGAGCCCACGAGGTCCTGTGGACATCGCCACTCATGCTGCATGCTCCCTTGGCAGAAGTGATTACTAAACATGCGTGCATGCCTTCGAAGTACATTCACATCTGGCCGTGGCTGATGAGAATGTCACTCCCAGAGACCCTGCACAATGATTTCTGAGAATCCACGTGCATGAAAATGAGTTACTTCACTGATATTTTTTGGTTTTCAATGTACATGTGTTTCCAATCCCCAACCCCCACACCCTGAAGAAAAGTAAGTCCTGCTCTCTCTACGTTTCTCAACTTTGTTTCTATGGAACAGATAGGAAATTGAAGACACTCCCTCCCCACCCCCACCCCAACTACTTAAAGACATTTTAAAGACACAAAATTGAGTGTAAATATTAACAAGAGTGGATTTACGTGGCTTGCTGTTTACCCTATGTGAAATAACAGAAATAGTTCGTATCAGTGGAGAAATGTGAGTAAATTAGTTTGTGTGAGATTGTAGACAAAGTCCAGACATCCTAGAAGCTTCATTATTTTGAAATTTCAAATTAGCAGAAAACCCACAAACACAGTGAAGAAACTCCCGAATTTTGATACTCACAAACAAGAACTAGCCAAGCACACTGGTCAGTAGCATGACTCAGAATTTGTAGCATTATTGTAAATTGAACAGAAGTTTTGTCCACCATCCCCTCCACCACGACCCCTGCCTGCCCTAATAATCTTGACCCTCCAAGACATTCTTGAAATAAAGACAGGTTGCTGCCTTTGTGCTCTGCTCTGTATATCCAATTGTATTTTTGAAGAAAGCTGTTCTCTTTACAATAAAACTAGTGACCCCTCTGAATGCCCATTTAGACTTGAGCAGCTACAGGCTTGCATTTGGGGGGCCTCGGGTAAAGATGAAGGCTAACAATTTCTCTGCCTGTTGTTCTTCTGCCTACCTTCAAGGCGTTTGCATGGTGGTCAGACTTAATGGTGGAGCATGCTGAGACGTTCCTGGCATTATTTGCAGTGGACATGGATGCCGCCTTGGAGGTGCAGCCCCCGGATTCATGGGACAGCTTCCCACTGTTTCAACTGCTCAATGACTTCCTCCGTAGTGATTGTATGTATCATCTTCTGTAATTCTGCTTTCCTCAGTAGATAAGAAGGGACAAGTAGGGAGACAGACGATGATAGCCTATCGTTACTAACACCAGACTTTGTGCAAATACCTGTGGGCATACTCTGAAGGAGTAGAAAGCACATTGACACTAGAGTCTGGGGTCTGGATTCAAATTCTGCTCTGATACTTGCTAGTGAGACCTTGAGCGAGTTACTTATCCTCCTTGGGTCTCCATTTCCTCACCTCTAAAATGAGGACTAGATGACCAGGGAAGTCTCTTCCAGTTTCAAGTGATTCTATCATCCACGGGTGTCCATTCCTCCACCTTAACATTCAGTTAGGAGGTGACTCTCCCCTAAGGGGTAGACAAAACTAAAGCATAGCATAAAAAGAAGATGCAGGGAGTGTATGTATATGTGTAAGTGCGTATGTTTTTCCCTAAGCAAGGTAACTCATTTTACAGTTTTTGCAATTGGTGTTTTTCATCAAAACATATCTATCTTCTAAAGGAAAAGGAGCTTCCAGCATTGAAAGCCCATACTACATTAGTGGGGGGAGGGAGGAGGGGAGAGATGAATCTGCACAGGATGTTCCTTCTCCTTGAGAATGTTGGGGGGGGGGATGCAGGGAAAACATAAGAAATGGTGTGGGATTTTGTTGTTGTTGTTTTAAAGGAACATGACTGTTTTTCTTTTTCAAAGGGCTACACAAATGGGTAAGATTTTTTAAAAATTCAATCTTCCTTCCAAACAGATTTAAGGACGAGTTCCAAGGCCGTTCTTATGTTTTGTTTTGTGTGTGTGGTTTTTTTTTTTTCCCTTTTCTTTTTGGCTTCCCTATCGGCAGCATGTTTATTGTATGAGACAATGCCTCTGCTCAGAGTCTGTAGGTGGTTAGAACGAAGGCGGGTTCTCATTCCACTTTTACTTGTCTGTTCTAGATAACTTATGCAATGGAAAATTTCACAAGCACCTGCAGGACCTGTTTGCCCCACTTGTGGTTAGATATGTCGATCTGATGGAGTCCTCAATTGCACAGTCAATTCACAGGGGCTTTGAACGGGAATCGTGGGAGCCAGTAAAGTAAGGATACCTCCTTTAATACCACGGAGTTTGGGTGCAAATGGATAGAGAGTCATGCAGAGTTGGATTAGCACTATAATTGTATATTATGTTATCACTCTAACCAGAAGCAAAAGCCTCAGGATGTTTCTATTACCATGTTCACTTTAGGCTCCTATGGTCCAGTGAGCTGGTTTCAAAGGGCTCATGAATCAGATTATTGCTTGAATTAGTTTTACTGTACATTTGGCCACAAAAAGTGAAACTTTAAATATTTCTTAATCTTTTTTAAATTTAAAATTTTTAAATTTTGCTTTAACATCTTATTCTTATAGAGTGGAAGATGCCCAACTGGTCCATTGTGACCATATTGTGACCATCTTGAAGGCCAATTTGATTGCAGTTGCAGCCATACATATCCCTTCCCAAGTGTGGCTCTTGGACGTTTGAGATGGGGGAGGGAAGGAGAGGGGGAAGAAATTTGATCTGATTCAAAGCTCCCAACCTGACCCTCACAAACTACCCTTCTAGGGAACTTGAGACCCTGATGTCATTTTCTTTTATGGGTTTGGAACACCAAAAATGCCTGTAGTTGGTTTGGATTTTTTCACTTCTCATCTTGGTTTTCATGATAGCTGGTATGTACCAATTTGTTGATTGAATCTGTGTCAAAAGTCCATGGTGGGACTTCATCTGGATGGTTTTAAAGTTTAAGGAGAAACCTGAGTGGAACACATTGGGCCATTCCAAGCACTTGAGGAACTGAATGTTCCCAGTCTCCACAAGACGTCTTTCCCAGGGGGTAGACTTATCAGCAAATAACTTTCTCCTCTTTGAAAATGAGGTGCTACAAAGCTTTTTGGTAGGATTGACTGAGAATCAGGACAAAATCAGCATCTCCATTTCCGTCAAGACAATAGGGATGCCCCAGGTCACTCCACTTGACAGACTGGTGGCTGTAACCTGTGTGCAGATACCAAAAGAAATTATTAGCAAGCTAATATACTCAGATTTGTAGCTCTCTCTTAATGTAGCCCTGGCTTTTTAAATAGAGGAAAAGGATGGGTTTTGACTACATGGCACTAAAGAGCAAATTTTTTAAAAAATTTAAATCAGTACTTGTTTTGCCTCCAAAAAGTATCTTCAAAGTGAAAAAGATTAAGCCAGGTACTATCAACATTTTATAAATAGCACTGGGTTACACATAATCATTCACTTAATTTGTGCTTAATTTAAGAGAGGATTACATTGATGACAAACACATGCAAATAAATCAGTTGTATCCATTAACACTTTTTCAGGTGGGGGGCAATTGTTACCCTTGTGAAGTCCTAAATATACCGAACCTCTGCTACAGTAAATTTGGAATTCGAAATCTATTTTCTCAGTCTTCTCATTGTAAGTAGAGGTGTGGTTCTTGCATTTTAAGATTTAAGTTCTGAAAGAGAGAAATTAGCTGGAGCATTGGGCTTCAGGGGTGGCCTGACAATTTAGAAGTGAATATCACTTAGAGACAATAAAATACAGATAGGTAGGAAGTGTAAAACATTTTCTCTTATGAAGATCTGGTTGGCGATTACAGCTGTCTCCTGTAGGCTCCATACAGCAAGTGGGGGGAGAGGGAAAGACCTGAAAATAACAACCAGAAAAACAAACTGAATTAAGATGATATTTAGTCATATGATTTGGGTAGTCACAGAAGCTAGACCTCTGATTCATGAACAAATTATGGATGAGAGGAAGCAACTTCATAGGACTAGACAAAATGAAATCCAGTAAGCCATTCTCAGAAATGTAGGGGTATCTCTAAAAATGTGTATCTCTATAATAGAGATATACATGAAAGTAATTGAGGAAGTGTGTTATTAATCCCCTCTATGACTATTTGGGACAGAACTTTTAATGGGGACAAATTTTATTCTTCTGTTTTGGGCTTTTATTTGGGGGGTAGCATTGTTTAAATTTTTTTGTATGTGTGGTGGGTGTGTTTTTCCTCCAGTAAAGAATTTGTATGCCTTTCATTATGCTTATTCTAAAGTAAGAAACAAGTTTAAGTAAATAGGTCGAATTTTCTGAATGTCGTTCAATTCATCCATCTAGCTATCTAACTCTTTCTTTCTCTCTCCCACGGTTTCTCTCCCTCTCTGTCTACATACCCTGCTCTCTTTGTCTCTCTCTCTCTCTCTTTTTCTTTCTCTCTCTGTCCCTATTTCTGTCTCTCTTCTCTCTGCCTCTCCTTCTATTTTCTTCCTTGCAAGTTTCTGTTTTATGAATGTATATTTTTAACCTCATTCCTTTAAAAAAAAAACTTGGTAAGACATTTATTTCTCATCAGCCTTGTAAAGAGAAGTTCTCTATGATTCTATGATATGCAAATATTACCAATATATTGATTTCGTTGTAACAATAGAGTCTCTGACATATTTCACAATTTGTACCTGTGATGGGAAGGGGAATTAAATGAAGTAGCCAATTATTTTCTCTCTTAGAGAATTTCTGGCATCACCCCTCCCCTCACCCCCAAACAGTTGCTAGAGAATGAAAGGAACCGGGTAGTTGATGTCTTTATTTAAAGTCTCCATGGGTTGGTATCAAGCTGTAATATCATGATTTCCCAACCACCCAGAAGTTATTCCACAGCAGAGATGACCTCCCCCGCAAAAGACTATAAGTTTCCTGGGGGTAGGAATTGTATCTTCTCCAAATGTTTTGTCTCCTTTAACACCTAGGGTAGTGCTCTGAACATCGTAGGTACTTAAGGATACGTAATTGTTGAATGAGGGACTGTGTGGAATAGTGAATAGGATGCCAAAAGACCTGTGTTCAAATCTTGCCTCAAACTCTTACTAGCTATGTCTATCAAGAGCAAGACACTTAACCTCTCTGACCCTCAGTTTCCTCATCTATAAAATGGGGGTATTAATGACATGTTACCTACCTTTCAAGGTTTTTTTTTTTGAGGCTCAAATGAAAGATTGCATAGAAAATATTTTGCATTTTAAAGCACCATTTTTAATGAGACTAAAACTTGGTATGACACGGGAGAAAATGCCTTATATCTGGAGTCAAAACACGTGGGTTCAAATCCTGACTCTGATGTGACCCTGAGTGAGTCACATTGCCTCCTGTGACCTTTGTTTGCTCATCTATAAAATGAGAGGTTCAGCCTCTGGAATTCTTTCCAGCTCTTCATCTATGATCCCATGATCCCAGGTTCTCATATTTGTAAATTTAGGGATTTAAGAACTTTTCTTTTTCTCCTGCTAAAAGGCAGAATTGCCTGGTGATTAAGGCCATGACTTTAGAATCAGGAAACCTGGGTTCGAATCCTGCCTCATACTTACTAGCCATAGGAAAGTTGCTCTGACTCTCTCTGTAACAGGCATCATCAAATCAAAAACCATTTATTAACATCCCTTCCAACTCTAAGGCTCTGTGATCATTCTCTTTGTTTTGTGAAGCCCAGGTGGCTTAATACAACTGATTTCCCTTGCTATTTCACTCCTACATAAGATAGGTCTGTTTTCTGGAGCCCTGGACTAACACTAGCATAAGGTTTTAGAGTTAAGACCTTAGGAGATCATAGAATTCTACCCTTTCATTTTACAAATAAGGAAACTGAGGCAGAGCTGAGACTAGAATGAAGGTATCCCTACTGTCATCCAGGCACTCTTTCCACTACACCATAAAACATCTCCAGGAAACTCTAGAAAACCTCATTAATAAAGATTCCAGATTCATGCCTATAATGTGACTCTTTCTACCACAATCAATGTATACTGAATTATCCCCTCAAAATGGTCTGTATCCTCGTCAGAGAGATGTGTGAGAAAAGGATTAAAGCTACTTTTGTACTAAATTCATGTTTTTTGAATGTGCTTTTTGCCAAATGGCCCCAAAGTGCAAATAATAGCAACAGTCAGTCAATAAGCATTTATTAAACACCTACCGTGTGCGAAGCACTATGCTAAATGCTGATCATATGAAGTAAGGTAAAAGATAGCCCCTATTCTCAAGGAGTTCACAGTCTACAATAGCAACAAAAATCAGGTCATTTTACATATCACCTTAAGGAAGTACTTCCCTCAAAATGTCACTCCACAAAGTAACCTGTACAAAAGTTATTATCTACCTCTTAGACAAAGTATTGATTATAGTAACATAAGATCGAAATTAACACTACTACCAAGGTACTGCTTAAGAGTAATGCTGCTACTTACTATTTTGTTATCTTGGGCAAATTCTACCACTTTTATGGGCCTCAGTTTCCCCATCTGTCAAATAAAGATTTTTGAACTAGATGCTCTTGAAGGTCTCTTCCAATTCTAAGGCCAAGGATCCTCCATATACATGGCACTCGTTTGCAGTTGGCACAGCCAAGTACACATTCTATCCCAAAATGATACACAGCGCCAATTCTGCCAAAAGTCACCCATCTGCTGGTACAGTGTATGTTTTGATCTTGAGGCTAAAACAGAGGACAAATGAATTTCTCAACAAGTTCAGATACACATTATGTTTCCCTTGACTTTATTCTAAAATGTCTCTCTCACAACCAGCACCTCTTCCAATTGGTTTTTAGAAGTGCCCAGTTTTAATCAAAAGTCAGCTTCAGTTCACTTGACCCAGTAGTGTCAAGCTAGTCATCACAAAGACACTGAGACAGGTCAATAATCTCACCAGAGTGGATAGTCCCTCCCCTGGTTCAGATTGCAATCCTTCCACATTTTTCTCATCCTGTGGAATCTTTGTCCATGCCTTACTTGGAATCCTCCTAAGAGAATCCAACCAAAAAATGCTGGAAGCCTTCAAGGTAAAGGACAGCAGGAAAGGCAGTGTGCTGTACCCAAGCAGTGGCGCCGGAAGACATGATCAGTGATATGTACTGTTGTATAAATACATAATATATACGACTTAACTACTGTATGACCTGAAGAGAAGGTATGTCAGTGATGTAGTAAAAACAAAGGAAAATAGGTGTAGAGACCAAGGGCTTCAAAGGTAGCCATGAAACTACAAAAGATCCCAAATAATCCCTCCAGTGTATCAGATAAATCTTCCAATGAATTCAATTCCACAAACAATTATTAAGCACCTACTATGTACAAGACACTGTGCTAGTCACTGGGCACATGAAGACAAAATGAATAACAGTCCCAACATGCCCTCTAGGGATTTCCATGGTCGACTGAGAGGATCGAGGGAGATATATTTGCACGGAAAAGCAAATAGGAAATAATTTGAGAAGGAGGTTACTGGTAGTTAGGAGGGACAGATAAGACTCCTGCTTTGGAAGCTGTGGGGAAGATGGAGACAAAAAGGCAGACATGGAAAACCAGGAAACAAGTTAGAAGATTATCAAAGTAATGGAATTGAGGAGGTGATAAGGGCCAGAATTAGGGTGGGATCCTCTTTGGAGGGTTTAAGGAAGAGCATGGACAAGGATTATACAGAATGAAAAGGTTGTAGTGTGCACATATGAATGGTGCAAGGCATGCATACATTCCAACCCAGGGCAGAACTGACACAGTCCATCCCTCATTCTCACTACTTGCCCATTCATGTATGTCCTTAAAGATGCCTTCTAGGACACTTCTCATACTGTTATAATAACACTGAAGCCTACCTTCGTCTCACATGTGCCCTCTGAGACTCTTGCAATTTCAGTTCCTTTAATATTGCTGATGTTCTGTGACTCACAACCATTGATCATTACTGAGAGGCTAATGAGGTTTTTTGGGTTTTTTGGTTTTCTAAATATGAGCATTTATAGCAGCATCTAGCCGGGACTCATGGAATACTGAGTACTGAGCAATTTCTCAGCTGCCATCCAATCAATCTCTTCTTCATATTCAATTCTTGACCCAGTTTATTATCTATCTGCTGCATCTTTCACAGAAGAGGAAGGCAGAGAGAGAGATGGAGAGACAGAGAGGAAGAGGAGAGAAAGGGAAAGGGAGTAAAAAGGAAAGAAAAAGAGGGAAAGAGAAAGAGACAGATGAATAGTCACAGAGAGACAGAGACAGAAAGATAGAGAGAGACAGAAAGAAAGAGACAGAGAGAGAGAAGAGGGAGGGGAGAGAAAGAGAGAGAGAGACTCAGAGATACAGAGAAGTTAAGTGATCTGTCCAAAGGCTTACAGGTAGTCAGTGCCAGAGACAAGATTTGAGCCTATATCCTCTGACCCAAGACTCAGTGTTATTTTCCCTGGGTCACACAGGAGTATTTGGAGAACATCTTCAATGAGGGCCTTTCTTTTATTTTAGCTTTGAACCCACCTCTGGCGAGCAGACATTTCCATATTTTATACCTATCTGTATACTCTTTGAATGGTTGAACAAAGAAACGTCTGCTTTGGGGGTAGGGAATTGGTACAGGGAAGTTAACAAACACTAGCCATGGTATTCTTCTATACCTGTCAGTCACGTGATGCTGTAAAGATGTGGATCCTTTGTAGAAAATTACACAATCTATTCCTTTTCTCTCTCATGAACCTGGATACCCCCTGGGCAGGCAGGGAAACATTGACCATTCTCATCAAGTATGTAAAAATAATGAAAAGAATGCAAAAAAATGGGGGGGGCAGGGAGGGTCTGATGTTTTCTCAGTTACTTTTTTTTAAAGATGGGGGCGGGGACAGGTCCTTAATATTTTCCATTCATTTAGAATCTTCCTCCTGTGGAGATATCTTGAAAACAATTCTCTACCTTTAAATTTAAAGCCTCCCCTCAACACCCCCCATCCCCAGCATGGCTGTGTGTTCAGGTGGAGTCATTCTTCCCAACTCCATCTAATTAAAAGCCATTTCCACTTCCTCTCAGGGCATATCCAGCACTGTGGTGCCTCACCGTTCTGAGCCTTTTTTCTCAACTTCCTCAGCTCCTGGGATGATTGGAAATTAATTCAATTCAATTTAAGAAGCAAAGATTAAGTACTCACTATGTGTAGGCACTCTGCTAGGCACTAGAATTTCAGAGACAAAAATTAAACCGTCTCTGCCCTCAAGAAGCTGACATTCCACTGGAGGGAGAGAGGTAACATATAAACAGACGAGTAAATAAAGAGAATTTAAAAAATAAATGCAAAATAATTTGGAGTGGGAGTACACTAATAACCAGGTAGGGGTTCTAAACCTAGGTTCTATGAACTTGATAAAATATATTTTTGATCATTGTATTTCAATATAACTGGTTCCCTAAATAATCCTATGTATTCTATTTTTCGTATTTAAAAACATTCAGAGAAGAGGTCCACAGACTCCAGCAGACTGCCCAATTTGTCCATGGTACAAAAAAAGATTAAGAATTCTTACATTAAGGGAATATGGAAAGGAGGTAGTGTCTGAGCCAAGCTTTGAAGGGAGCTAAAGATTCTAAGAGACAGAGAAAAACAATCCAGGCATGGGAGGCAGATGCGTTATTCAAGAAATTTGGAAATCATGATTTTTGTTAGTTTTCTTTTTTAAAAATTGGGTTTTCATTAAACTAACAAGTTTAAAAACATTTAGAGGGACAAGAAATTTCTGTATGTGAATATTCATTTCTTGACACCAGTATAAGCTAAACACTGAGCTTAGAACTGGGGATGAGGTGGAGGAGCAGACACACATAAAAAGACATAGTCCATGCCTTCAGGGAAGTTAGGGTCTGAGGAAGAAAGGGTTATCTACACATGGTACACATATCAATAGCAGAAAAAAAAACATTTTAAAGTCCTTTTGTGCCTAAATGCACCAAAAAGACCTAATTCTAAGAATGTCATTTATAACAGTTCCCTAGATCAAGGACAGTAGGATGGTAAAATAGAATGGGAATTCAGGCCAGCAAATAAGGATTAAGTGCCTATTCCATACAGAGCCCTGGTCTAGGTGCTGGGTGGGAGTCAATCAATCATTGAGTATTTATTAAGCAGAGTATGGGCTGCACAGTTTGCTAGGCCCTACAAATACAAAAGGCAGACAGTCTCTGTTCTCAAGGAGCTCCCATATTGCTAGAAGGGTAACATATGAACAACATATTCACCAATAAACACAGGATATGGGCAAAATAACTCAGTGGTGCGGAGGAGGGGTGCAGGAGAGCACTGATACTAATAACAGGGGAGTAGAAAAAGTCTCTGGAAGAAGGTGATACTTGAATTGAATCTTTCTAAGTGGGAGAGGTGAGGAGGGAGAGTGCCCAGGCACAAGGAAATAATCTGTGCAAAAATAAAATAAAATAAAACACACAAAGAAAACACAAAATAAAACAGAAACACAGAGACTAGAGATTAAATTATGTGTCCAGGGTCCAGAAGAAAGCTAATTGGGCTAGGATGTCAAGTGCATGGAAAATAAAGCAGCCCTAGCCTTCAAATAGTTTTCATTTTACTAAAGTGTCCCTACTCATTCTCCCTGGTATATTCTAAAATTAAAGCAATCATTTAGTGTTTTTAACTGTTCATGAGAATCATGCAATATCCGGAGATTCCCAATCATGATACTAAAGAAGGGTCATGACAGAATTAATTTTCTATATAATAGCAGGAGAACTTTTTAAAATAATGATTTCCAATAATAACTATTTCAACAGATTAAGGTGAGATTAGTAACTCATATTTCTACAGGACCTGGTAGTTTTACAAAGCAGTTTCCTCAGAAGAGCCCTGTAAGAGAGGTAGTAGGGGGATGTTGACCCCATTCCACAGATGAGGAAAGTGAGGATCAGAGAGAGGGGAGGAAGCTTGCCCGTAGCCAAATAGTAGCATTTCACCATTGAAAAAGAGGACTCCCCTATCCACATGTGTATTAGTAAAATATTGTGCGTTATTTAGAATTGCTTACTTATTAGGATATGCTATTAATATCCAAATCAAATATTAGTAATGTTATTAATACACTACATTATTTTGCTAAATAAATAATATTTTATCATTTCTAAAAGTCTAGCATCATAATGTGTTGTATAAAGGAAATGTTTCCATGTGAGTACAGCTCAGTATTCCATTCCAAATGTCAGATTTTACTAATACAGTATGTTTTGTTAATAGGTCTATTTTTTAATTTTAGAATGGAAAACAAAGCTCTTTTCTGACTTGTGCACCAACCATCAAGCTAATCTGTGTAAATTAAGTTGCGTTCGCATACATTTCTACGTTATTCATTCCTTGCTGCTTTTCATTTACTCAGCACTGACATTTGTAACTTCCCAGGCTACCATCTCTAAAGATTCACTAATTCCTCTATCATTATGCACTGCGTGCCTCGCTTAATGATCACATTTGCTTATATAGGCTGGCACATGTCTCAGTGGAAACAGTGGATGGTTTGGTTACAGAGTAGCGCTTAAGTCTGGGAACCATCAGGGACCAAATACAAAGACAAATAAATTCACCAGCACAACAGGAAAACATGAAAAATGTCTTCCCCCGCACTCTTCTTAGGATTACGGAGGCCATCTAGGCCGCCCTTTTTTGTTTTATAGATGAGAATACTGATGCCCAGGGAAGAAACTGATTTGTCCAAGGTCGAATAATCAGTGACAGAGGCAAAATCTGAATCCAGGTCTTCTGACTCCAGAACTTGTACCATGTGCCTACCTTATTATTTTTCTATTGACTAATCATTCTCCCCGTCAAATCTCAACACAAAGGAGAGAGACAGACAGACAGAGAGAATTCCCATTGCCCATTGGTTTTTGCATAATGGGAATCACAGTGGACATAACTCTGGTTCATCTAATTCACTGCAAACAAAAACTAATGTTTTTTGTTTATGCTGGAACTAAAGCCATGCTCATAATTTTCTGTAACAAGATAACTATTGAAATAAAATCACAATAAAAACAAGTGTCCAGGCATCTAAGAGATCTGAAAATGAACCCAAAGAACCTGTGATAGATGGGAATCTTGCCAAGTCAGCCCAGAGTCAGTCGTGACTCCTCCAGGAGTCTTAGTTTGCAGCGCACAGCCTGTCTAAGACAGAGCTGGCTTGGCAAGGTACACCATCCTCTTGAGGAGAGCCGAAAAGAGAGCCCCGACTCTTTGCCAAAGGGCTGTCAGCCCTGCTTGAGAATAAAGGCAGGGCTCTTCTCAGATGCAGCCTTGGCTCTGGCTTTTGCCTGGCTAAATCAGGCACCATAGAAATGTTCGTATAGATTAGATGATTTTACCAGTCCTGTAGCATTGTATGACATCACTCTCTACCCCTACCCCACCACCCACCCACCCACACATCAAAAGAGAGAGAGAGAGAGGCAGAGAATGAGAGACAGAGACGGAAATAGAGAGAAATAGAGACCCAGATCGAGAGAGAGAGAGAGAGAGAGAGAGAGAGAGAGAGAGAGAGAGAGAGACTTCTTTTGTCCTTATTGTTGATTCCTCCTTTGACAATAAGAAATCATACACCAACTAGCCCAGTCTTCCCTGGAAGAACAAACAAACTCTAATCTAACAGTTCAAATACATTTTTTTTTGCTGTATCTAAGAACTTAGTATTAAAAAAACATTTTTGGAATACTTTACTTTCCAATCCCACACATTTCTATCTACTTCAAGTTGGATGAAATTAACCTCAGAGAAGACATTTTCATTCTCTTTTTGGTCTTTGTAAGATTAAACAAAGGTTAACCTTTTTTCTTAATACTTCTTAAAAAAAAATTTTCCCTATGCTCTGGCCTCATTGGCTTTGAAAGCAGCGGTTATAGCTTTCAATTTCTGCCTGTCACCTTTAAAGTCTCCACCCTCTCCCAAACGTTGATGCAGGTGAGCAGCATGTTATTATCTGTTACCATGGGGCTCAAGAAATGCCCAAGAGAATATTGCCCTGAGTAATTAGTCTATCTCAAAAGCTAAATAACTATTAACAACTTCTTCATGCCAAAAAACAAAAAAACAAAAACAAAAACAAAAAAAAAGCAAGAAGAAAATGTTCCTTTTTGATTTTTTGCCTAACCGATGATTTAATTGGTGTTGGGAACTCCCAATGAGGAATACTTTCTACCAATGTAGATTGCTACCAGTTCTGTAAAGTAGAGCCTTAGACATTTGATTGGAGTTACTGAGAAGTTAAGTGACTTGCCCAGAGTCACATAGCCAGTAGGTGTCAGTGGTGAGACTTGAACTCAAGTCTTCCTGACTTCAAGGAGGGCTCACTATCCACCATGCAACAGTCTCATAAATGATTTCAGTATCTACACTTATTCCTGCAACATTGAAATTTCCAGCTATGAAGGTTCAGGGCTGGTAATAACAGTTCCATCCATCTAAAATAGGATTATTATTTTGAGTTCGAAAGGATCTTAGAGGTCATCTAGTCCAACCCCCCCTCATTTTACATAGAAGAAAACTGAGGGATAGACGAAGGGAAACGACTTGCCCAAGGTCATACAGTAAGATCTAGGATTTCAAGCCGGGTCTCCAGACCCCAAAGCCTGCACCTTTTCCACTGTGCTGTGCACATTTTGGACCCATCAGATTTTAGACCATCATTGTCAAGATCTGGAAACAAAAGCCAATTCCCAAAAGGCGAGGGAAATATGTGATCATTGCATGTGGGTGTCGATAAGCTCCCTTCCAATTTTGACTCATTTTTTTTAATCAGTCAATGTTTTTGCCGTCTGCTTCTGAGTGCTAAGCCCCAGGGAAGCTTCCTATACCTGTGGCTCCTTGCTCTCTGATGTGCTGATGTGTGCTGCTCCCCGTTGTCTCCTTGTTGACTTAACCAATTGAGTTACAGTTCTCCCCTGCTTCTGCCACATCTACATGGTCATTGTGATGGTATTTTTTTCTTTCTGTCTGTTTCTTCCACAGGAGTTTAACCAGTACCCTACCCAATGTGAATCTACCTAATGTGAATCTACCCAAAGTACCCAATCTACCAGTTAACATCCCTCTAGGCATCCCACAAATGCCTACTTTTTCGGCACCGTCATGGATGGCTGCTATCTATGATGCTGAGTGTGTATTCAGTCCACATTAGCTCTAATTTAAATTTAAGTGATCTTGGCATGGATATGTATTGTTTATTTCTATGCATCCTATGTAATTTCGAAACAGAGATGGAGACAGATAATTAGACATATTTTGCTGATCATACAGAGACAATATTGTTTATTTCTGGCATGCGTGGTGTTTGTAAGGAGTTTTCTATATTCAGCACTAACAATTTGTCTTACGCCCACCAAAAGCTTGGGGAGCTGACTTTTGCTTCCAGTTTTTTACAAAAGAATTGTTTGTTTGTTTTTTAACTGATACAGGTAATATGAGCTCTTGCAAATGTTCATGTGGAAGGGCACAAGAGACCTTAGCAATGGCTTGGCCCCTAGTCTTGGACCAGTTGCAGGCCCAGTATAGTCCACCGTCGCCTTCCTAGATGTCTTTGTGATTCTTCGGCTCTCTAATAACCAGGCAACATGTTTCAGAATGATAATAAGCTCTTCTGAGTAGGTCATTCTTGCTAATGGTCTACATAGTTGAAGGGAAGACCCATGCCAGTGATATCCAGAGTCCTTAAAGTTGTTAACTAGTAGAGTATTCACAAATGGCTAACAGTTAGTAATGGATACAGAATATGAGCAGTAAAGAAGTCATCATTTAAACCATCCCGAAATCAATGAGCATTGTTATTTGGAAGACCTACTTTTACAAACACCTTCCCAAAAAGGATTAGAAATGGTTATTCTCTTTGGCGCAGGTAAACAGATGAACAAATGGTCTTCCTAGAAATTTTTGTAAGTACATCTTCCACTTTAGGAAATGAGTCCTCTCATCTTTTTCCCCCTATCAAGAAGGAGAACCAGTGTTCCCCAACTTTACCCCATGGAAATGAAATTAGAACCACGTGTATGATTAAATAAGTGAATAAGGCTTAGCCATTCTACACCCTGCTTTGATCCTTTTTCTTATACAGCTGCTAATTATAGGCCCAATAAGCTTTTCCTTGAAAGAAGAAACTGGCACATTTTCAAAGGGAAGCATTTTAATCAAAGGAATAAAAAATGGCTTCCAGAGGATAGTGATGTTGTAATATCTCAAAATCACATTCATCAAGGTAGCCCTGCACCAGTTTAGGGGTTTTTTTGTTTTGTTTTGTTTTGTTTTTAACAGTCCAAGTAAAGAACTAAGCATGTCAGTTATATCTATACTTGGAACTTTTTTTAAAGCCAAACCTTAAGAGAAAAAATTCTATCTGGATGAAATAACAGTGGAATGATATGATCAATGTGTCTGATTATCTTTAGAAAAACAACTAAAAAATCTCCCAAAACTTTTCTTGGAAACAAAACCATGAAAGAAACCCAAGTCATATCCATGCTAAGATGACAGTGTTAAAAGTTAGCTTAGGCAGTATCTGTTACAAAAATTAAAAATACATGAAAGCTTTTATTCTTTCCCCCTGTGCATGCTCTGTGACATTGTTTTTTTTTTTTTGAAAAGATATGAATCAAGACATGATAATAATGCAGATAATGGTCTCTGTTCAATTAATTAAGGCATGAGTGGGAACACATTTTGGGAACTGCTAAGCAATCAAAATAATTTTGGTGCTATTGCCTTAACATTAACAGTTTATCTCAAAAATAAAAAGAAAATATTCTTTTCCTCATGTCAAAACTTAATAATAAGCTCTTCAAAAGAAAAAAAAACCCTAGAAGAAATTTTCTGAAACTATGAAACCAGATGGGTGTCAAAATGTTGTTGTAATAAATACCAATCATTGCATTCATATGTACTTAATGATTTAAAACATACAACCATGCAGTTCCAAAACGGGGCTTAGACTAGTCAAAGTTGTGGGGTGTTTTCCAAGCATAGGATGGGGAAAGGCTGAACTTCCACACACAGTTAATTCCTTCATTTAAAAAAAAAAAAGGAAAAAGAAGGCCTCATTTCACAATCACCCACCAGAAAATGCCTGATTCTATATCTTTTCATGATTCCAGTTTCCTTTGATCACTTTTCATTCTAAGGACATGTTTCCATGTTACCTTCTCCTTTGTGTCAGAAACATCTAGTTACTGATTCCCAGCTGGTCTGTCTTTGAGAACATCCCTTTCGTCAGTCTAGGGTCCAAGGTTCCCCTTGGCATGTTGGGAGTTTGGCTCCCTCCCCCTGCAGTAGCCATGTATGCATATATGCATCAGTTGTATTTCCCTCTGAAGCATTAACTCAATGCAGCTGGCATCTGTCACAATAGAAACACCCACTCTCATCTGTTTCTATAGACGATGTCAGAACAAGTGGTAATGCATGGTGTGTTGGACATCTTATAAATTACTGTGTTAGCATTCGTGGTATGCGAGGAGGGGGGGTGGCATCTCTCAGAGCTCCCACTGTCCTTGCTACAAGAGAGAGGCTGAAGCAGAGAACGGCAAAAGGGTGAAATGTGGAGCATTTTCTTTGTACCCACTCAATACTATCCAGGCCCAGAGTTTGCTTCCCCAGGTGAATGTTTTTTAGATGCCATTATAAAGAACCACATGGAGACTGATGGCTCAGTCAGTACAGGAGAGTGGGTAAAGTCCACGAGCTGGTGGAAGGGCTCAGGTCTTATCACTGGTCCAAAGCATTTGCATATATCACATTAGCCTCCCCAGCTCCCAGTCTTGAAGCTGCCTTTGCAATAGGCTGGCCTGAGAAAAATCTGAGTCAATAAAGCAAACCGAGATCTTGGATTCAAGATATCTCAGTGGACCCAAGGTCAATCGATTTGTTCTGGCCCCACAAGAGACAAAGCATGTCCTCGCTCACCACTTGTTAGCACTGTCCTTTACCTGGCAATCTGAAATCTCCAAGAGCCCTCCGGTTTGGAGGGGAGCGGAGGAAATGCATGACGCTCTGAATCTGGATAACTGCATGATGCTGACATGTAGTTATTATTGATCGAGATTTTTCTATCTCAACATGTGGCCTTCATGTGAATCATCACATATGTTAATGTGGTTATTGAAAGAAGGCTGATTTTTACCATACACCTCTCCCCTAGTCATTCTTCTAAGGCATATATCATTTTATCTTCTTCTTATTGGTCTGGAATGATTTGATTAACCCAGCTGACTAGGTAAATGTATGGTAAAACTCAAAATCCTGCTGGTGGAAATCCCCCCCACCCTGCCACCGTGTTTTGTACGTTAGAACCACTGTTTGCCCCAAGCACAGTTGTTGGCGTGATCGGGTTGCTTTAAGCGGTGAGTAGCGTATGACCTTTGCTTTTGTTCTGTCCTGCCAGTAATGGATCAGGCACCTCTGAAGACCTCTTCTGGAAACTTGATGCTCTGCAGACTTTCATTAGGGATTTGCACTGGCCTGAGGAAGAGTTTGGAAAGCACCTAGAACAACGTCTGAAACTGATGGCGAGTGATATGATTGAGTCCTGTGTGAAAAGGTAAGCCCGTGTGCCTCCACAGCTTAGCTTCAGCCCACTGACTTTATTGGAGGATGAATAACAGATTCTGATGAGGTATACTAGGGAGAGAAAATGAACATGGCTACCAGAAAATGACGTTTGGCCTTTGGATCATGCGCACAATGCAGTAACCACCAAAAAAGCAGCTCAATTAATGTGGTTACACTGTTAAGGCTAGTCAAGCCAGCAAGCAAGTATTAAGTATGTGGCAGGCAAGTCAAAGTTGAGCAACTTTGCATTTGGTCAGTTGGTAGGTTCTAAAGAGCACCACTGAAGAAGGTGCTCATCAAGGAGGCATCTCAACAGAAGAAAAGAAAGAAAGAAAGAAAGAAAGAGAGAGAGAGAGAGAGAGAGAGAGAGAGAGAAAGAGAGAGAGAGAAAGAAAGAAAGAAAGAAAGAAAGAAAGAAAGAAAGAAAGAAAGAAAGAAAGAAAGAGGAAAGAAGAAAGGAAGGAAGGAGGGAGGGAGAGAGGAAGAAAGAAAGAGAAAATGAAAGAAATAAAGAAAAAGGAGGGAAAGAAGGGAGAAGAAATTCTTGTTAACTAGGTGCTAAGTTCTATTGTTCCTATGTCATTAAAGGATTATAAGTGTTGTGAGCACAATCTAAATTCAGTCATCTTTTCCTAGTTACAGCTGTTCTGGGAAAATGTAAAGCCAAATAGATATACCAAAGAGAGGGAATAGTTCATGGAATAAATACTCTGCCCAAGAAGTACCTATTTCATCACTTGAGTACAGAAAGGACATTTTTTATGTTAGAGAGAGATGGAATGGGGCTACTGAAATGTCCACACCACTTGTAAAGAAAAGTAGGGGATCTAGAAGGACGACAGATGCAGAAGTGCCATAAAATTTATATCAATTGATCAGCATAGCCATAGTGCCAGATTCAATCCCATGCAGTACCTGCAGGAGCCACTCCAGAATATAAATGCATTATTTTTTTTAATCTTACTGGAAAAAAAAACTAGTGAACAATCCCATGTTTCTTAAGATATCATGTACCACAGAAAGTCAGCTGCACTTGTTGGGATGAGGAAGATGGGAATTCATGTCACCATCTTCTCCTATTTTGAGGAAGAGGAGAAGTTCAAAGCTATGTAAGTGAAGGAGGATGAGGGCAACCTAAGGCAACAGATTATTGCCATGGCAATAGCTGGTCTGAGGAGCCATTTTGATGCTACTTCAAGTTTCAAGTTTGAGATTCTCTAGGCCAGGGGCGGGGAACCTGTAGCCTCAAGGTCACATGTGGCCTTCTAGGTCCTTGGGTGTGGCCGATGCCAGCTGCATTGAGTTAATGCTTCAGAGGGAAAAACAACTGATTGATACATATATACATGGCTACTGCAGGGGAAGGGAGCCAAACTCCCAACATGCCAAGGGGAATCTTAGGCTCTGGACTGACAAAAGGTATGTTCTCAAAGACAGACCAGCTGGGAATCAGTAACTAAGTCCAACTTTTACAGAACAAATCCTTTTATTAAGGTGATTTGTTCTATGAAGTTTGGATTCAGTCAAAGAGCCATACTTGAGGACCTAGAGGGCCCCATGTGGCCCGAGGCTGAAAGTTCCCCATCCCTGCTCTAGGCTCTGGTTTCCTTCTATAACCTTCTCCCAAAATTCAAAGGTAACCCATTCAATCAGACCTCAATGGAACTTTTAATGCCATTTTCTATATATCCTACAGCAACCATAACTACATTTCTCAGATTCCTTTCCTCATGCCTATCAAAAATATAAAAAAGTATATCCATTAGTAGTTAACCCTGAACATAAACAGAATGTAAGAACAGCTCCATGGTAGAATCTGACAGACACTGAAAGGTCTCACAATAGCCCAGCCCAAAAGTTTTATGCCTCCACCAACCAAGATGACCAGGTAATCCATAACCATTACAGTCACTCCTCTCCAGAAAAATCCCTGCTGAAATTGATGTTACCATGGAAGGATAACCCATTCAAGCATTCACAGTGATCAGGTTCATTTTAATAGACATATGAAAGTGGAGGCAAAAATGAGGACATGAAGGAAGGCTATACATAGCATGAAGACTCTTTGACCTGTCAGCATTGGGAAAGGCTGAAAGAATTGAAAGCAGAGGGTGGGGTGAGAAATGACATTTGTCCATTTCATAAATTTGCCTTCAGTTGGCCCTGAGTATGTGATTCCTTGATAGATTCTCCCAATTCAGATGATCAAACTCAAGTCTTAGAATTAAGAATTGAGAAAATATACTCAGGGGTCTCTAAGAGATACCTTGAGTCACGCAAAAGTCACACGAAAGTGTTATCAAATCGTATATCTTAGCCTCAAGATTCACAACATGGAGCCCATGCTTCGGACCTGGAACTTGTCTGTATCCTGATACTACATAATGAACAAATATACTGGATATGGAATATTAAAGCAGTTAAGGAAATATGTCTAGGAATGTCTAGGTTTTATTGAAATTTAAATCAATTTCATAAGCTACTCATACATTGGTTGGCTTTCCAGTCTGTTACAGGTAGAAGCAGCCATCTGTTCAGCCCTCTCACTTCTAATTCTACTCCAAGACTTTGTATTCATGCAGGCACATCTTTCCACCTCCCAACAATCCTTGAACTTAACAGAAGAGAGGTCACTTCTCCTGTGAAAATGAATGGGACAGAGTTAAAGGAATGGGAATTGAAAGACGCATTCCATTCCATATCTTTCTTTGGTCTAACTGTAGCACGAGCTTTAGTAGCCTCACTTGAAAGGGCTATTTGGCGATTCTTTAACCATAAAATATCTTTGTTGCTCAAGACACAAAAAATAGAATGGATTTGTATTTGCTGCTAAATGAGCACTGTGGTAAGAAAACAAGTTAAGCCATGTTTACCTTTTAATGTGCTTGTGTGCAATTTATGGATGATTCTTTTTAAAAATATATATATATTTTTTTAAAGAATATGAATTCTGACCTTAAAATTCCACTTCAATTTACCTTAGTACACTAAGGTTCTGTTGTGTATGTTCATCACTCTTTCCTCAATCAGACTAGTGTTTAATTTTGGTTGTCCCATTGTTAGTAAGATTTCTGAGACAAGTGACATGATTTGTGTTATTTATTAGTAAGTGATAATGGGATAATGCAAGCAACAAAAATTATAATAACATTTGTTTAGCACTTTACATAAATTCTCTTGCAACAGTGCAGTGAGGGCAGTTCTTTTACCAACCCCATTTTATAGATGAGGAAACTGAGGTCCATAGAAACTAAGTGACATTAACTTGTTACAATTAAAATAGAATGGAATTTTATGGGTCCCGTTATTTCCTGATTCCTTTTTAAATACGGAAGAGTTCCCCTTTATCACATTCATCTCAAGGGGTAGGAGTCACCCCTAGATTGTTGGCAAGGCATATCCAGGGATGGGGAGCCTGTGGCCTCAAGGCCACATGTGGCCTTCTAGGTCCTTGGGTGTGGCCTTTTGACTGGGACCAAGTTTTACAAAATAAATCCTTTTATTAAGGGGATTTGTTCTGTGAAGTTTGGATTCAGTCAAAAAGGCCACAGTTGAGGACCTAGAGGGCCACATGTGGCTTCAAGGCCACAAGGTCCCCACCCCTGATACTGACAAGACTTTTCTCGTTACATTGGGGAGGAGTCCATAACAGTACCAATTGAACATACCTGACTCTTGTTACAATGAGATTCTATTGCATTACTGACTGCCTCTGAATTAAGATGTGCATTAAAAAGTTTTAAAGTGGGGGGAAGGTCTTTATAGTAAGAAGGCAATAGAATAAGGTCGTCATGGTTTCGTTTTTCCCCATCAAATGTACAGGGAGATTAGAAACTGCTCTTGAATCTTTCTCTGGAAAAAGAAAAAAATAAAACAAGGCAATTGGCAAACTGAACGAACTTGCATATACAATAATTTTACCATGGAGCATTAGTTAATGAGTTAATTTTTCCATACTCATGGGTTCCCATAGCACATTCGGTGCGGCTGTTAATACATCAAGTTTCAGGTACATACTGGACTGCCAAGAAAGGAAGGATTTTATCTGAAATCAGGATAGTCTCTATTAGAACGGCTGTGAGAGAAGTGCAACAGAGCTATAGAGATGGGAAAGGAGCAGGTGTATCTGTTTTTCCCAGGAAGGTACCTGGACATTTCCATTCTTGTCAGGCTGCCCCCAACTAGCACATTTAAGCAAGAGAGGTAAAATGAACCTTGATGGTCTATGTGAAACTGAAGCGGGAATAAAAAAGAGGAAAACTTTGATTGGGGCAGTGCTCTGTAGCTATGGTGCTTTGAGGTCTCCGATGTCCGCCCTTCCCCCTTGGCATGCTTCTGGTCCATGATAGTACATCAAGACAGCAGGTAGCTATGCATCCTTCCTCAGGGAGCATCAGAAGGTGTGGTTGATTTAATATGCTGCAGAGTCCAACCACCATCAAAACTCTTTGTGAAGTGAATGAAGATGACTTTGGGCATTCAAACTCAACAGGCTCTGTATTCCAATTTACACTATCTCTGACTATTATTGTGGCTATGGCATGTCCTGTAGAGGCTAGAAGCTTTCTTGACCAGGACCTACTCCATATGGCCCTCTTGAGTCTGAAAATTCATATTCATCAGCACCTATTTGAAATCATTGTGGACTGCTACTGATGATCATATTCAGCTTTCTATTTCACTGCCCTCCCTTGAAATGTCTCCTCCACCTGTTACAGTCTTAACATTGAAATGATCTTTCCCTACTTTGTTTTAATAGAACCAGGATTGCATTTGAAGTTAAGCTGCAAAAAACCAGCCGATCGACAGATTTCCGAGTCCCACAGTCAATATGCACCATGTTTAATGTTATGGTTGATGCCAAGGCCCAATCAACAAAACTTTGCAGTATGGAAATGGGCCAAGAGGTAAAAAAAAAAAAAGTGGGGGGGGTGGGGAGGGAGATTTTTTTTTTAACATCTATCAAGTATAGGGGAAAACTTCACAAATATCCTATCCCCTAGTCTGCTGGTTTCAGAAACATTCTCTAACATTTGTGAATTTAGTCATCCACATATACGGTATGCAGATGAATATTCAAGATCTGTTTATCAAATAAATCTCTGATGAATATGCATGATCAGAATTTCAGGCACTTGGAAGTGGTTATTGGCAGGGACCAGCATGGGCATAAGGGGCCTTTGAGCCAAGTGACGTTCACTGACCTTGTTCACAGAGTCTGTGTCACTATTTAGAAGGCAGATCTGTGTTTGCCTAAATGCTTGTCCCTTTCCCACATGCAACAGAAACCTCACACGTAGGACATGATTTATCAATAGGAAACATCTGGAAAGCAGAAGCCACTCTTATCTTTTCACCCCACAATTTGCCTGACATATTTTCCAAATCTCCCCATTGCCCAAGCATGGGTCAGTATATGCCTAAATTTCCCCCAAACCCAAGGTAACCAAGCTCTGTAAGTTGCATGCCTTGCTAACCTTACTTTTTTGTCTTTTCTGACCAAAAGTTTTGTCCTTTGGTATATTTCAAATCTTAATGTGGTATTTAAAATGAAAAGATGAAAGAAGCTGGAAGTTGGGCTTGATTAAAGACTCATGATCAGTTTTCTCCCAATGGCGTCAAGCCAGTTTGATATTCATATACCAATTTAGAATTAATTCAGAAACATTTCTGGCAACTCTTAGGTTCCTGCCAATTGGCATAAATTGCTCCTAAATCAGATTTTTTGATACAGCCCTTACATGTTCAGAATTTATACTCAATTATATTTGTTCCCTGTTCATTATTTATTTTCTCTCTGTGCATCTTCCATTTTTAAATGTCTATGTGTGATATTCTCTTGCTGGCAAGATCATCCCCAACCTTATTTCCCCTAAGGCAGCATCCTGTGAAGAAGACTCCCAATTTGGGCTTAAACAGCGGTCAGTAATAGACTCAGACAGTGTAGGGTTGTAGATTAGTTCTCTTTATCTTCCTTAATCATTCTAATTGCTGGGTCTCAGAGAGACCAGGTTAACGACTTCAGATGTGACAAAAAGCTGTCAATGAGATGACTGAGATCATGTAGTAACAAGAATAATTAATATTTGTATAGTGATTTAAGGTTTACAAATCACTGTCCTCACAATGATTCTATAGTTGGTTAGTTGTTGTCTTTCACTCAAGATTAACAGTTTCAGAGGAAGAAACTGAGACAGAGAGATCAAGTGACTTTCCTCGCATCACACAGCTAGTTGGTATAGGAGCCATGATGTGAACCCAAGGCCTCTAACCTTCATGAGGCCACCAGGAGTAGAAGGAGGTGGGTCTACCAGCTGGTACTAAAAAGATTCCTAGCCATACAACCATCCCAAAAACAACAGCCTCCATTCTCAAAACAAAAGGGAGCCTGGTCCCTTTCTACTTCCACACAAATCCTTTTGTGACATGTTTTCTAGTAGATTTTAAGTTCCTTGAGGGGAGGGACAATTCTCCTCTTTGTCTTTGCATCCCTAGCACTTAGCAGAGTGCTTTGCACAGAGTATATCTTAATCAATTTTGTTCAAAATAAATTTGAGCTGCCCTTAACCAATTAATCAATGAGTTACATTTGGAATTGTGATTTCATTGGTGTAGAGGGCTCCTGCAGCTCCTGTGACCAAGGCCAGCTCCCTGTCTACTACCTCTTTCCACTGCTATCAATACGCATTATCAAAGCACCTCCTATATCTAGCTCTGCACGAGGCACTAGTGATACCAATACAAAGGTGATGACAGTCTCTGTCTCTAGAAACTTTTAACCTAATCTCATCAGAATACAACTGTTCGAGGAGAAAAGAGGAGGTTAAGAGGAGCAAATGCACAGTGACCACAGCTCCTCACTGCTCACTTCCCCTACTGCCATGAAGCCATGAACATTGCCCAGACAGTTAAGGTCTGGTTTCATTAAGGCGATGCCTACACACACGGACAACGTAGCTGGTTGGAAATTTGACAGGAGTAGCCAATAACCAGGCTGAGGTAGATTTTAATTTGGCTGGGGTCTACACCATATTGAGTGCCCAATTTGGCTGATTTTGGTGCATATCGTGAAATTGATCTGTTGCTTGGATGGGTACATTCTCATGTTGACCAAGAACGATTCAATGGCACTTAAAGCTGAAGCATGATGGGTGGTATGAAGGACTCCACAGCTGATCACCCACACAGTTCCTCAACTATCATCCTCCCCATGCCACACCTTTCTAGTCCCAAAGCCTTCATCATTGGAAAACACATTGCTGATTCACTAGCCCATCCTTGCCTCGCACCTCCCTCCCCACATCACTGAATCGCTAACAGAAAAAGAACCAGATTCGGAGATGGGAAGCAGCCCTTAATCTGAAATGTAAGGCAGCCCCCCAAAAAACCAGCAGGAGCCCAGACCTTACAGAAATGTGTGTGCTTTTCAAAGGTCTTTAATATAGTGATTCTGAGAGATCCTAGCTGTAGTGAGAAGTAGTAGTTGCCTGGGAATGATATTTTAACAAACAGATGAACCTAATAGATCTGTAAATCAGATGTAAATCCTCACTGCATAAGTTACAGAGAGCATCCTTCTTTTGTTTTGTTTATCGACATTTCCAGTACCTTTCTTTTTCCCTTTCACTCTCTCCAAGGCCAATTTTACAACTGGCATTCAAGCACTTATTTCTCCCAAACATTTAACTTCTGAAATTAAGGGGCTAGAGTCAAGAGGGTCTTCCTTCAGCTCATGAGAAAACTGAAGGAGGCCCAGAGGAAAGGAGTTATTTCCACAAGGTCATAATGCTAATTAGCAGCCGAGCCAGGACTAGAACTTCTGTCTCCTTCCTCTTGGCTCAGGGCTTGTTCTACAGAACAACAAGGCTTACAGAGAAAACTTAAACCTTACAGAAGAGGTGGATTTGACTTGTTTTGGGTTACTCCAGAAGGGAGGACTTGGACCAAAGGGTAGACATTCTAGGGAGACAGGTTTCCTCTCAATATAAAGAAGACTTCTTTACTACTCTGGAATGTCCAATCACAGAACAAGATTTGTCAAGAGATAATGGAGGGTTCCCATCAAAAGTTGGTGTCTAAGGCACTACAGAGCTGATTTCTTTATGGGATGCAGCATTTGTCCAGATCAATCAATCAATTATCATTTAAGTACCTACTATGTGCTAGCAACTTAGGACAGCTAAGGACAGAGTGCGGTGGTTAGAGCGCTGGGCCTGGAGGAAGATGTGAGTTCAATCTGTCCTCCAATACTTATAAGCTGTGTGACCCTGGGCAAGCCACTTAAACCTGTTTACTTCAGTTTTCTCATCTGTAAAATGAGCTGGAGAAAGAAATGGCAAACCATCTTTGCCAAGAAAACCCCAAATGGGGTCACGAAGAGTCAGACACAACTAGAAAAAAACTCACCATCTATGTGCTAGGCAATGTGCAAAGTACTATTGATACACAGACCAAAAAAAAATCCCTACTTCCATTCTATTTCCATGATTGATGATACCAAGTCATCAATGGGACCTTTAAGGATTGTTTGGCCATCAACAATAGGATGAAAGGTAATAGACTGGTTCAAAGACAAGAAGCAATGAACCCAACCATTGGAAGGAGGACAGAGAGAAGGGTTAGCTCCTTCCTCCTCAAGGATCTCCCATCCTCAAGTTTGAGGTCTAATTAAACAAAATAGCAACTCTCACATCAGCTTGGACTTTGGTTTTCTTTTAATCCATTGTCCAGATCTGGAGTAAGAACAATCCATCTCCGCAAAGGAATAAAGCCCTAGTGCAGTACATAGATGGGGAAGTCTTATTGATTAGAAGTAGGATCATAAGGTCTTGAATGACAAGCTCCTAACTTCACCTTTTTTTCAGAAACCAGAGAAATAGAGCATCAAATGGAATAGTGACTTTGGACTTGTAGGAATTAAGCCAAACGTTTTAGATACATTAATTTGGGGATACTTTCTCCTTCTCTTCTCCTTTTCTTTGTATTCCAAATACTCTGGGGAGGGGAAAATAAACAACTTTAAGTTGGTCTTGGTTATAATGATATTATCATTATTATAAAATGAAGTTAATCTGAAGCACCTCTATATAAGGTGTGCCTATAAAAAGAGAATGGAAAGCAGGCAGAAAAAAGAGTATAGCTTATTGTGCCTTCCTTCTCCTTTTTTGAGGATTAAAGACTAGCCCAAGGGGCATTATGCAATAGTGGACAGGGAGGTAGATTTAGTGTCAGGAAAACACAGGTTCAAATCCTGCCTTAGATTCTTACTTAGTCACCCTAGATAAATTGCTTAACCACCTAAGGACCTCAGTTTCCTCAGTAGAATAATAAGGCTAGACTCATTGTCCTCTATGGTCCCTTCCAGCTCTGAATCTTTGATCCAATAACTCTAGGGATGTTGTTCAGGAGCTAACACCTGTTACCTTCAACTAAGAGGTGGGAAAGATTTTAGAATGGAGAAACCAAGTTAATATTATGCCTGAGAGACAGGTCCACCACATGTGAGATCCAACATAGCAGTAAGGGCATACACTAAGATGTGATGTGGGAAAAAGTGAGAGATGGCCTGGTAATCAGGATGCCTGTCCTATTTCTGCCACTAGAACTATGACCTTGGATAAGCTATTCAAGTCTTTGAGCTTCATTTCCTTATCTATTAAATAAATATCTATAAATATCTCTCAAGATATCTTGAGAAATATCTCAGGTCCCTTGTGGTTCTACCACCCACCTATAGCATTATAGATTTAGAGCAGGAGGGGACCACAGAAACCATAAAGTCTGATTCCCTTCTTTTACAGACAAGGAAAGTGGGACAAAGAGAAGTTAAGTGACTTGTCTGGTGTCCCACAGGTAGTAAGTGTCTGAGGCTGGATCCCAGGTTTTTCTGACTCCAAATCCAGTGCTCTATCCACTACCCTCCCCTGCCACTAACAATACGTAAGTGGCTTTATCAATAAACTTCCTAAATACACTTTAGACAAGATGCGGGTCGGATGATGTAATATGTTTCTCATTTTAAGCTCACTTCCTGAATTCATCTCTGTCATCTCCTCTGGGGTGATGTTACATTCAAAGGCAGCTGTTCAAACATTTGGTAAACATACTTTACCATCTTAAATATTTATTTTTTGTCAGAATTTTTAAAGCACCCATGGATATGAAGTTGTGCGTTAAATTGCTTCTCACTTGGTCTAGAATGTTTTCATCTCATTTCCAAGGTCAGATGGTCTTAACAGAAAGACAACATACACACAATCTGTTACATGACAAGGCAGAATGTGCAGCACAGGAAGTCAAGTCGAATCATTTTCATGCAGGGATTGTGAATTTCGCAGAAACGTAGCTTATCCGAAACTGGAGTGAAGTCTCTCCAAACTTTCCAATCCTAGAAGAATGATGGAGGTGCACTGGCCACATCAAGGGAACTCTTCACATGAAGGACATAGCAATGGATTAGAAGATTGTGGCAACGAAAGTGGGCTAGGGAGAATCCTGGGCCGGGGGTGGGGGAGTTGAGCAAGTGGAGAGAGCAGTATCTCATTCGAGATCTATGAAAAATTTGGTAGTCAGGGGTTCCTCAGAGGAATTTGTTCCAAGAAATGACTTCATTGTGCAAAGGACTACAACCGTCCATGGACACATCTATTCTCAAAAAGTGGAAAATGAATCAGTTCAGCTTCATCCTACCAGAACCTGGCAGAGGGAAATAATAGTATTTTGTAATTACTTGGAAAGAAATGCAAACTGAGGACAGGTTTATCCAATGGGTAAAGCAGACATAAGCCCCATTATGCATGTTTTCTTGAATTGTATATCTTAATTTATTACTCTTAAAACTAGTAGAAAATATCATAGGGGTAGGGGGTAAGTTACATATATTTTCTTTCATGAGAGAACATTTTCAGTGCTAGGTTAGGCAATAGAGGACAGGATAATGGTAGAGATCTATAGGGAGGGAGAGGGAGAATCTATATGGAGATTTTGAAGGTATGTGTGATGTGGGTGAATGAACAGGAAGAGAACTCATGATCATAGTGGGAAGAAACTCAGAAGTGTCTTCCCACTCTGATCTATCCTCCACACAGTTGCCAATGTGAATTTCCTTAACCTTCAGTCTGTGTCACCCTCTTCTCTAGGTGGTACAGCAGATAGAGTGCTAACCCCAGAGTCAAATCTGGTCTCAGATACTTACTAGTTATGTGAGCCTGAGCAAGTCACCTAACATCTGTCTGCCTCAGTTTCCTTATCTGTAAAATGGGGGTACTAATAGCACCTACTTGATCAAGGATCAAATGAGTTAGTATTTGTAAAGTTCTTTGCAAATCTTTAAACCTTAAGTATATGCTAGTTATTATTATTATTAACAATTCCTCTGCACAGCTTTTAAAGCCCTTTACAACCTAGCTCCAGCCTCCATTTCTGGCCTTCTCATCCATTACTCCTCTTCCTTCACTCTATGGTCTAGCCCAGGGATGGGCAACCAACAGCCTCGAGGCCACGTGTGGCCCTCTAGGTTTTCAAGTCACTTTGACTGAATCCAAACTTCACATCAAAGGGCCACGCTTGAGGACCTAGAGGGCCACATGTGACCTCAAGGCCGCAGGTTGCCCACCCCTCTCTAGACTCTAGACAGACTGACCTTCTGACTGTTGCTCACACGCAGCGCCCTTCCCCCTTTACTGGGCATTTGCAATGGCTGTCTCTCATACCTAGATGACTCTGCCTCCATCCCACTACCTCTTAGGATCCCTTACTTCCTTCAAAACTCAGCTCAAGCTCTGTAGTAGCTTTTTATCTAATCCCCCCAACCTTTGATGCCCCCCTGCCTTTATTTCATATTTGTTTTGTATTTATTCCACATACAATTATATGGAGTAATGCCCAGAACATAGCAGGTGCCCAATGAATATTTCTTGATTGATTGATTGTATATATCTGTGTGGTCTCCCCAGATAGAATGGAAGTCCCTTGAAAGCAGGGATCCATTCATTTTTTGGTGTCGTATCCCCAATGTTTAACATAGCATCTAGCAAATCATAGGCACTCAATACTTGCTTGGTGATTACTTGCTCAACCTAAACCACTTCAAACCCCTCTTATGCAAATGAAGAAACCAAAGCCTGGAGAATTCGAGGGATGATCCTCTGCTCACATAAGCAAACAGTGGCAGAATCCAAACTCAAATCCACATCCTGGAAATCCGAATCATAGTGATTTTTTCACTACAAGGGGATGAGAGAAAACCCTCACCCAAAACCCATGAGGGTACCCATCTGGAGTTTCCGCAGTACTCGTAGATGAGACAGTGTCTTGCTGCTCCTTGGGCCAGAAAGCTTAGGTCCCCTCCGGCGGATAGGCGGGAGGAAAATGATTTCTCTTGGAAGGGCTCCTTTGTTACCTTCCCTTCCAAAATCTGTTCTCTCCTCTGTGGAGCTGTTTACAAAGCTGGTGCTGCTCTCAGCGGGGTCCTTATTTGCTTTGTAAAGAAGCCCTTAATTGAAAATATGTTTGTCAATACATTTCACACCGTATTACTTCTCACACACCTAGCCATTAACTTTGAGTTAAAACCCATAATTTATCCAATGAAAATGAACAGTTGACAGCCCAAAGAGAACCTGATTAAGGCAAGAGGATAATGAGGAGAATTAAGCAGCACTTTCGGGCAACTATGGAAAACTTTCAAATGACCTGGGGGGTAGGGGAAGATCTTGGTGCAACTGAACTTCTTGCTCCCAGCCTTGAGCGCCTTTTTAGAACAGAATTTAACGGGTAGCGCGCCATGTGTGGCTTGGGTTGAATTACCTGCTGTTAGACGCTTTCTTTGGCTGAACAACGCATCTCTTCCTAGGGTTTGATTCAATTCAAAAAGCATATATTCAGCACCTGCTGGGTGCCAGGCACTGTACTCAGTACTGGGGATACAAAGAAAGGGGTACAAAATGGTCCTTGCTCTCAAAAAGCTTCCATTCTAACAGGGGAAGACAATAGGTAAAATGAGGAAGTTGGACCAAACAGTCTTTTAAGTCCCTCCTTACTCTAAAGCTATGATGCCTTGATCATAGATAAGTAAATACACGTTAATTTCTGGAACCAGGGGTGGAGAATATTAACATCTGAGAAAGGCAACACGTAAGAGATGATGGCTTGAGTTGTGTTTAGAAGAGAACAAGGGAGTCAATGAGATGGAAGGGATAGTAAAGAGCTTGCAGACAAAGGGGACAACAGCCTATGTAGAAGCACCAAGGCAGGAAATGGAATATCACAAAATGGTCCAGCAGGTCAGTTTAGCTAAAATGTGAAGTGTGCAAGAGAGAGGAATGAGAAATTAGTCTAGAAAACTGGGTGAGTTACAGTTGGTGGAAGATAATACTTTGGATCAGTTGATAGATGTATCTGTGCAAAGGAATTTAATGCTCAATATGCAATTGCCTTGGGTTCTTTTATCTATTACATAGACAGATAGATGATATATTATATATATATATACTTATATATATATGTGTGTGTGTGTATATATATATATACATATATATATATATAGTATGTATTTTCTACATAGAGGCAACTGGTAGCACAGTGGATAGAGCACTGGGTCAGCAGTTGGAAAGTTTGAGTTCAAACCTAGCCTCAGACACTTCCTAGCTGTATAACCCTGGGAAAGTCAATTAACCTCTGTTTGCCTCAGTTTCTTTAATCTTAAAACGGGAATATAATAGCACCTCCCTCACCAGGATCAAATGAGATAATAGTCAGAAAATACCTGGTACATAGTAGGTGTTATATAAATGCTTCTTCCTTTCTAATATATGTGTATATCTGTGTTATGCATGTATACATAAATGCACACACACACACACACACACACACACACACCAGGATAAAAGAACTTAAAGGAATTATGCATATTGATCAGCTAGGTGGCACAGTGGATAGATTGTAGGTCCTGGAGTCAGGAGAACCTGAGTTCAAATCCAGCCTCAGACACTTGCTAGCTGTATGACCCTGGGCAAGTCACTTAACCCTATTTAGCTCAGTTTTCTCATCTATAAAATGAATTGGAGAAGATCACTCGAGTATGTTTGCAAAGAAAACTCCAAATGGGATCACAAAGAGCCAAATATGACTGAAACAATCAAACAACAACAACAATATTAAGCATAAAAATTCCAATGCAGAGATATGTATTGTGTCGTAAACAGTCAGACGTGACTGAAACAAATGAACAACATGATATCACAGGTTTTGAGCTAGAAGGAACCTTGGAGGTCATCTAGTCCAACCTCTCATTTTACATAAGACGAAACAGGCCAGAAAAGCAAAGTGACCTTTATAATGAGGAGAGATGAGTGGCAGAGCTTGGATCTGAGCCCAGTTTGACTGCAGATCAAGTCCATCTTCCACTACACTTTCACGCGTAAATAACTGACTTTTTTATCCTCACCTTTTTTTCCCCTCTAAGCCAGGTTTCTCCACCTGGCATAACAAAGGATTCTATCCAAAGGACCTGTTTTCTCACTAAATTTCACATTTAATAAAATACTGATCACCACAAATACTTCTCCTAGTTGGAGTTGGATTTTCTCTCTAGCAGTGGTCTCCAGAGGATGCTACCAAGGTCTGCAAGTCAGTTTCATGCCTCCTTGTTCTTGATCTTCTCCACTTCTCAGATGAATGGTCTTGGGACTTTCCCTAAAGACAGTCTTGGTCTTGACTTGACCTTTAATCACACTGTTCCTGTGCCGCCCTTTTCTATCCCCTACCTATCATGAGCAGCACGTGTGATCTGCCTTTCCATCAATGAGAAAGTTTCGCCTCTACGTAAAAATCCTCTTTCTCCATTTCCATAGATAACAACGGCAGACACATACACCACTATGTACATGACCTCGCATTGTGAACTTTCACTCAAAACCTCTACAGAACTCAAATGGAAAATGTGCTTACGAGCATAGACCATTGCAAGAAAAAAATACCATTTCCAAATGATATGACTATTGACTGATGAATAGCATTGCTCCAGACATATCTTAGCAAACTTAGCTGAAAACAAATATCCATAGACATATTATTATCAGTGTGGATTCAGAACTGGAAGGGACCTTGGGGGTGCCCTAGACTACCCACTCATTTTACAGAAGAGACAACCAAAGTTCAGAGAGGTTGAATCATTTGCCCAAGACCATACAGCTAGTAAATACAGAGCCAGGATTCTGTAGCTCCCTATCCAGGGTTCTTTCTTTGTATAAAGGGCAAAAAATGCTCTACCCTACAACCAAATTCTTGGTGAATTAATTTAACTTACTGTCTCTTGGCTTTTTGGAAATGAGTGAGATTGCCAGTTACCTAAATGTCAACCCTCGTTTGTCACTGCTTATCCTTTCTGTCCCAGCTTCCTCAGAACCCCATTTCTAATTTCAAGAATGTTTTTGTTATAATTTCATTCATGTGTTCCTTTTGCCCTTTTTTGCACCTTTCTCTTTTTTTCTGTTCCTATTCATCATTCATCCAAAAGTTTGCTAAAGAGTGGGTAAGTGTGTTGAACATTTTATTTTTTTAATCACATTGTTACCTTCTTAGCTAAGAAAATATAGAACGACTCAGATGAATATACGAATGGTGTAATGAATGCAAAAGAGTTGGCATATGACTTTTTTTTTTAAATTGAAGTCACACTCCCTTCTCCTCTCCAATCTACGCTTGGCATTTATAACAGATTTTTATTTGCGCTGGGGTGTTTTGGGGTTTTGCCTGTTTGTCTAACATCCCTATTTTAAATTAACAGTAGTGAAAATGAGTAAGAGAAAGAGGGGGGAAAAGTATCATCAATTTCTGTTAGGTGTTTTGTTTTACTATCCATCCAAATATGCACCTACAGAAACATGGACCCTGAGCTGTTCCTCCAAAGACTTGGACAATCAAAGGGTCAATGTCCCAAAATCATGGTATCATAGATAGCCCCAGAGCAGGCAGTGACCTTTGAAATCAGAGGCTTAGAACTGGAATGAATTTTAGAGGTCACTTAGCCTAACCTCCTCTTTTCACAAATAGGGAAACAGAGGCCCAAAGAGATAAAGCCACTTCCCCAAAGTCATAGGGAATAAAGAGGTGGGGCGGGGCAGGTTTGGAATTTGAATCCAGTAACTCCAAATTTAGCATTCTTTCCATGGTTCCAAGAGAACCTCAAGGAGCTTGGTCATTTGAGACCTTGAGTCCTCAAGGTTTTGGATCTCAGGTATTAGTTATAGTATCCATTCCCCAAATGGCTTCCAAAGACCCCTTTCCATCTCCTCGACTGAAGTCTTTCCATTGCGCTTTGTATCTTCCAAACCCAAACAGTGCTAGTCCGCTAAGTCATTTACACATCATTTGTAAATGTGTGTCTGTCTCCCCATTATCAAAGTCAGGGAGAAGCCTGGATGAGAATGAGTTAGTCAGATAATTTTAAAAGGGCTTTAGAACTTCCTCCATCAAAAGCTCTCAAGTCAAGGAGTCAGCAAAGCTGCTTGGTAAAGCCCAGTGTAAATATGCTTTCTGAGCTAGCCTTTATTTTTAAATCACATTTTATAAAAGCGACTGATTACTACCGTGCCATCACTTATGGAGCAAGCTAATATATGTCTCTTTGTATTTTTTTCCTTTAGCATCAATACCATTCAAAAATAGATGAACTAATTGAAGAAACTGTTAAAGAAATGATAACACTCTTAGTGGCAAAGGTAACCTTCTGCACCAGGTGAAATGTGGCATCATGAATATCCTCCTTTTTTATTTTCTAATCCTGCATTTCCATTAAAATGTCACACATTAAAAAAAGTTGAGCCGGCTAGTTGAATAGCTCAGGAAACAAGATGCCGGTGCGTCACCAAGTCCCTCGGCTCAGAGTGATTTTCCTAATGATTAAAAGGAACTGTGTGAAAACAAACGGTTGAATTGGCATATGTTAACCTAATAGGAACGCATCCCCAAACGCCGCATGCGGTGACATGGAAATTGTTTTTTCCAAGCTGACAAAGTTCGGTTTTAGAGCAGTGAAACTTCCACATTAATACAGAAAGCTGCCATCATGAAAAGCCCCCTTTCCCCTCTAGTTTCAGATGCAGAGAGAGCCATAATAAAGCATAAAAGTCAGATAAAGCTATTTCAGTCCCCCTCATGAATTATAGAATTTGAGCTAAGTGAAACCGAGTGAGAGAGAGAGAGAGAGAGAGAGAGAGAGAGAGAGAGAGAGAGAGAGAGAGACAGGGAAAGCATTTATATTTGCCAGTGGGAATCTTCGGCTTCCTGAAATTACTGATAAAAATGCAAATAAAAATAGATTGGATTAAACATAGCACTAATGTGGAACATTAAAACTGTTTTGCACTGTTTTATTAAAAAAAAGGATATTGAATATTATCGTGTGCTCTGTGTGTTTCGATAATATTGTGTCATTTTGCATTTCAGTAGCATTTCATATTTGCAATCACATAATCAATGAAGAGAAAGCCGAATAAGTCAAATATTTGTGTGTAGAGACAACAGAATCTCTTTCCCAGATGGCTGGAATTAGATAATAGAACTTTATAAAAAAAAATACCCACGAGGTTCATTCCATGCTTAAATATATATATATATTTTCAGACCAGGATTCTGTTGTCAAGATATCTTGATCATGATTATGGACAATTGGGACCTGACAGACATTTATGTTTCTTTTTCATTTGTTGTCGTTGCAGTTTGTCACAATCCTGGAAGGCGTGCTGGCCAAATTATCCAGATATGATGAAGGAACTTTGTTCTCTTCTTTCCTTTCATTTACTGTGAGTAGCGATTGCCTTTCTCTCCTATTTTCTCAGTTTCTTCTCCTCCTCCTCCTCCTCCTTCTTCTCCTCCTTCACACATATTTTATAATATTAGATAACTCAATACTCTGGTCAATTTCCAATTAGCCACATGGATGGTGAAAAAGAGTAACACGGCTAATCCAAGACAAAAAGAAGCCCAGAGAGCATTTAAGTTTTTTGCATTACACATATATGTGCATACATACATATATGGAGGTATATGTGCATGTATGCACATGTATGTATGCATATAATGTCTATACATACACATGTGTGGGTATATGCATACAGAAACATATCATGTATGCATAATAATAACTCACATTTATACTTCTATATACAGCATATAGTGCTTTTTGCTATCCCATTTGTTCCTTACAACAACCCTATGATGTAGGTGCTAGTGTTTTCCCTAATTCATATATAGAAGCAAAGAGGTGTGGTAGATGATACCTGGATTCAAATCCTGAGACAAATATGTGGATTTAAATCCTGCCTCAGACCCATACTATGTGATGCTGGTTACTTAACCTCTAAGTCCCTTAGACAACTCCTTAGGACTTAGCGAGCTCCCTACACTATAGAAATCATAGACTTGTCTCTAGATGAGGAAACTGAGGCTTAAATGAGTTAAGCCACTTGCCCAGCATCACACATCTAGCAAGTGTCAAACGCAGGTGTCAGACTAAGGCTTTCCTGATTTTAAGTTCAGCACTGCCTGCATATGGGGGGGAGGCAGGCAGCACAAATGTACTTTCCTATTGATAATTCCATTTTCCTTAGGTGATAAGTGAGTTTGTATTCTCTGACCATACATGAAGCACAGGTCAGAGAACCAGACAACTGGAGTTCTACTCTGCTCTGCTGCTAGATTACTGTGTGACCTTGAACAAGGAATTCCACTTTGTTGTGATTTTGGTTTTTCTCAGATATAGGATTAAATCAGCTGATCTCTACAGTATCTTCCAGCTCTGACACTCTCTGCTTCTTTTATTCTAACTAGCTGTACAAATGTGGGCAAACCCTAGTTGCCAATATGACATAATGGAAAGAATATTGGATTTGAAATCAAAAGAGCTGGGTTTGAATCCCAGCTCTGCTATTTAGTGTCTATATGACCATAATCAAGTTATTTCTTCTCTGGGTCTGTTTCCTTATCTATAAAATCAGAGCTCGATAATCTCTTGGGTGCCATGACATAGGAATTGTCGGCACTTCAGTTTTTTTTCAGTCAGATTCCTTAATGAGGCAGCATGGTTAAGTGGATAGGATGATGGATTTGGAGTTAGGAAGACCAGGGTTCAAATTTCACCTCAACCACTTACTAGCTGTGTCACCCTGTGACTTACTTTCCTCACATGTGAAATCAGGAGATTGGATTCAGTGGCTTCCAAGGCCCATTCTGGCGCTAAAATAATGATGTCTGACAGTTTCAAGGGGCTGGATGGCAGATGAACCTCATCTATGTCCTTGGTTTCAGGACACACCAGGGGGAGAAAATAAGGTAGAATTCTATTTTGTGTAGGATAGAAGAACTAATGAAACAATGAATGAATATGTCCATGAAGCCCAAAACATTTTCTCCGGAAAATCCCCCCAAATGTGTCATCTGTAGCATCTTGTGATTCTGATTGGTTGATTACAGAGGTAACAGCCTGAGCTTTCACATCACGTTGGGCACCTGTGTTTGTTGCACTAATTTTTCAAATGGCAAAACCTTTTCTTTAAAAATGTACTTGAGCAAGAAAAAGATTCTGTCCACTCTGAGGGAGAATTCTACATAAGGAGGACCAGATTAGTTAGGCCCCATTCAAAGGAGTCTCTTTCCCAAAATCGAAAAAAAAAAAGGCAGTCTCATGGTAGACACCTCTAGCTTAAAAAGTGCTATGGTGATGCTCTGATACAATGAGGGGGTGGGACTCAAGCCCAGAATGTACAATTGAATGGAAACTTAGAAATCATGTAGGCTGGTCTCTTCATTTTTTTCAGATGAGGAAACCGAAATTTGGGTTGGGGAGGGATTTGCCAAAGGTCACCCAGGGAGTAAATGGCAATGGTCCCTTCTAAATTGAAATTCAACAGTTCTATTATTCTAACAAGCTGGGCACATCCTTTAACTCTCCCACACACAAACGAATGTACTAATTTTGTTTTGCTTCAATGGACCAAATTCTTAACCACCGACTTTTAAGCTAAAAGCTCCTTCCTTGTCATTTACAGTACCTAGGACATAGTAGGTTCATAATAAATTGATTGAGAGTCAGCCAACAAGCATTATTAAAGGCTCAGGACAGAGCCTTTAATTTTAACAAAAAGATAACTAGGTATGCATAATATGTTTTCAGAGTAGATGGAAGATAATACGGTGGAGCAGCTGGGAGAACTGGGAAACATCTCCTACAGAAGGTAGGATTTGAGCTGAGTCTGGGAATAAAGAAGGAGAGCATTCCAGGCATGGAGGACAGCCAGTGCAAAGGCTGGAGGTGGGAAACGGAACATGAAGATGGGCAAGGAACAGCAAAGCCAGTGTAGCTGAATTGTACAGTGTGTAGAGGGAAGTCAAATGGAGGAAGGGGCTAGGCTGTGAAGAGTTTCAACTGCCAAGCATAAGACTTTATATTTAATCCTAGAAACAATAGGAAGCCACTGGAGCTTATTGTGTTGAAAGGTAACATGGTCAGATCTGTGCTTTAGGAAAATCACTTTAGTGGCTGAATGGAAGATGGATTGAAGTGGGAAGAGAAGTCAGTCTGCTGTGCCTGTTTGTCCGTCTAGCTCTCTGATATTGTAGACGTAGAATAGTGATTTGCAAGCTTAATTGTTCCTCGGCTCAGCCATATCAATGATTTTCCTTTCTTAGTTACATCCCTCTCATACAGTATGTAAGTGTTGACCAGCCTATGAATTGAGACGAGCCTTTACAATTCCTTATAATCTGCAGTCCCGTTTCCTATCCACATGTCAGTGTTATGCCAGCACAGTAGAGGGTCACCCTCTTGCAGTGCAGGGTCCTTGAAGGACTGCCCCCATTCTGAATTCAGTTTCATAAGCATTTTTTTTGTATCTTCTCTGAGTTCAGCACCTTGGAGAACATACTGGACATTGTGCTATGCTCTAGACATAGAGACCAAAATGAGAGCTCAGCCTCTGCCTTGAGGAGCTTACAGTAATAATAAAGAAAACAAGGACTTACACTGATATAATGCCTTGCAGTTACAAAATGCTTTGCATGCATTTCTTCCTCCTAACAACCTCGTCAAGGTAGGAAATATAAGTATTATCTCCATTTTAAAGACAAGCAAACAGGTTTAAAAATGAAAGTGCCCCATCCAAAGTCACAGAGATGACACAAGGTTAGAACCAGTCCCTGAACCAAGGTCTGCTGACTCGAAGTTCTTCATATGATATTTCTTTCCCCCTCTCCTTTCTCCCACCCTGTTCATGATTTACTCTGTGGTTCAATTCAGACTTTTTTGGGTGGGGGTGGGGGTGGGGGTGGGGGAGGAGAAGTCTGTTAGGCCATAGAGAAAATGGGAATATTTTCCTTTCCTCTCCATCTGCATTGCCTCATCTCTTGAAGAGAGGGCTTTGGAAGGGGGAGGGATATGTGCCATAGCTTCATGCCAGCATGTGAAAAGTCCCAATGCACCCCCTTCTCTCCTCTCGCAGAAGCCCTGTCATCGGCAGCCCGGGAACTGGTAGAGGCAGCCGCCACCTTTCAGATGTGCCTTTCGGAAGATCGGCTCAGTTGGGGGATGCTCTAATTAGCAATTCTCCTCCTGTTTCCCTTGCCTGTGAGATGCACTTCTCTGGAGGCTGCTTGCTAGTGAGGGTCTTTTGCATTGTGATTAGGCCAGCATTGTTCTTTCCCAAGCACAAGGAGAGGGGAATATTAAGACTCTCCTACCCTTCTTCCCCAGGTTAAGGAAAATATTTTTCCCAACCCTTTTCATGCATGAAGAAAAAAGTCAGTTTAGATCCTCCCTGAATTTCTGGAAACTCACTAAGTACCAAGGTGCCTCTATTTATTTGGAGGTTCTGCTTAGAGTTGCCCTGGAGAGGACATACACGTACACCCAGGATGAGAGAACATGAAGAGGTAGAGATCAGTAATATTGGAGGGGATGCTCACATCAATGAAATCCCAAATTCACAGATGTTTTGCAGTACTTGTTCAGAGGCTCCGCTCAATGAAATATACGAGAGAACAACTGATATCAGAAGCCTCATGTCTTCCTCGGATCAGACCATAGGAGGCATTCATTGTAAGACGTGGCAAATATGTTGATTTGTTTCAAGTAGCTGTACTCCTTTGTTCCAAGAGAGGGTCCTATTGAGTGCAGGGAGAGTTAAACTAATAATAGAAAAAAAGGCGGGGGAGGGGGGAGGAGAGACTGGGCTCTAAACCCAACTCTATTTCTAACTGGCACTTTTAACATCAAATCATCAGCCTAACCTCTCTGGGCTTCATTTTCCACACCTGGAAAAATAAAGGGGCTGGACTCTAAAATGCTCTGAAATTCTTTCAGTCCTTCACTGCTACATTGTGAGACAGTAGGTGCTCCAATGATTCCTCCAAGGGACAAACCCACCTCTGGTCCTTGGGCCTACTTCTGTTACCTGGGCCTTAACACATGGGTAGGGAATTCGCCATCACTTCAAAGATTCTCCTGGGGAAAGGGAACAATAACAATGGAGTTAAGAGTTAAACTTAGCCATGACTTTCTTTGGTGCTCTGATTCTCATCTCTTTCCAGGGAAACTAGAAACCAGAGATAAGGATTGGTATCAGACCTGTAATTTCATTGGCGTAGGAAAGTCCCACATGAGTCCCAAATTCCCTCTACCAATACAGGTTGGCACCATCTCTGCAACTTAAGAGTCTTAAGAATTCCTTGGGGCACTGAAAAGTTAAGTTATTTCCCCAGGGTAACACAGCTAAGTCAGGAATCAGCAAGCATTTATTATGCTCTTACTGTAAACCAATCACTGTGCTAAATATTGGGGACACAAAGGAGGAAAAAACACAGTACTTACCCTCAAATGCCATCCATTGTGATGGGGAGACAACATGGAAATAAATAGAGAAGCTATATACAAATTAGATGGAAGGTAATATTGGAGGAGCTGGAAGGACTGGGAAAGAACTCCTGCAGAAGGGAGAATTTGAGCTAAGTCTTAAAGGGATCAAGAGATATTGAGGCAAAGATGAAAGGAAACACCATGCCGTGCTTGGGAATAGCCAATGCAAGGTTAGACGATAGAATGTCATTTTTGAGATACAACAAGCAGACCAGTATAGCTGGACTAGAGTAGAGTGTATATATATCTTTATACATATAAAATATAAGAAGACTGGAAGATAAAAAGGTGCCAGTTTATGAAAAGAATTTAATGTCAAATGGAAGGGTTTATATTTGGATCTAGAGGCAATAGGAAGCCACTGAAATTCATTCATCTGGAGGTGGGGAGGAATTTGGGGGGCACTGGCAGACCTTCACTTTTAAAAAAAAATCAGGTTGGCAATTAAGTGGAGGATATATGGGAGTCTCTGAACAGAGAGACTTGAGGCAGGAGATATACAGTAGAGGTATTGAGAAAAAGTCTTGGTAACAGATTAAATATATGTAATGAGTAAATGTGAAGAGTCAAGGATGATACCAAGGATTTAATCCTGGGTAACTGGGAGATACTCCCAGTAGTAAGAGGGAAGAAGGAAAGGTTTGTTGGAAAAGATAATGAATTCTGTTTTGAACATGTTTAGTTTGGGATTTCTACAGGACATCCATGAGATGTTCAAAAGGCAAGCAATGATATGGTACTGGAGCTCAGGATAGAAGTGAGTGCTAGATATATAAATGTGGAAGTCATCTTCATAGAAATAATATTTGAACCAAAGGGGGAAGATGAGATCACCCAATGAAAAACATAGAGGAAAAAAATGGAAGAGAGCCTAGCCAGAGCCTTAGAGGATACCCACAGTAATGAGCATGACTTAGATGGAGAACCAGTAAGGGAAACTGAGACACAATAGTAAACCAACATATGTCAGAAGCAACACTTGAACCTAGGTCTTCTTCATACCAAGACCATCTCTCTATTATACCATGTTATAGGTTAATAAAATCTCTGGCAAATGGGACAGTAAGTAAGAGTGTGGCAACCAATGGTGGTTCTCAGTTTAAAGATAATGGGAATCTTAGCAGTATGAAACTATGAGCTAAATGTACTGTGATGAGATCTAATAGAAATTAATAGGGAAAAATTCTAAATTTAGATTCAAAAATTAACTTTGGAAGCATGGAACTAGGAAAACAGCAAGCAATAGCTTGGGTGACTAAAATCTGGAGATTTTAATGGACTGCAAGCTCAGACATGGGTCAACAACACGAGATGACAGCCAAAAAAAGCTAATGCTATGCTGAATGAATTAAGAGAGCCATGGGCAACTGAATGGTGCAATGGACAGAATGCTGGGCCTGGGATCAGAAAGACATGACTTCAAATCTGACCTCAGACACTTTAGCTGTATGACCCTGGCCAAGTCACTTAACTTCTGTTTTTCTGTTTCCTTATCTGTAAAATGGAGATAAAAATAATAATACCTACTTGTACCAGATAGAGTACCACGCCTGAAGTCAGGAAGACTCATTTTCCTGAGTTCAAATACAGCCTCAGACACTTACTAGCTATGTTACCATGGGCAAGTCATATAATACTATTTGCCTCAGTTTCATCATCTGTAAAACAAGCTGAAGAAGGAAATAGCAAATCACTCCAGTATCTTTGCCAAGAAAACCCCACACGGGGTCATGAAGAGTAAGACACAACTGAACAACAACAACCCAGGGTTTTTGTGAGGATAAAATAAGAAAATATTTGTAAAGCGTCTAGCATATAATAGTCACCACGTAAATGTTAGTTATCTTAGTATCCCTTTTTGAATGAAATAGTACTTATTACATGATTGCTATGCATACAACATTGTTCTAAGCTCTGCAGATAGAAATAGAAAAATGAAATACCCTCTGTTCAAAGGAAGCTCTCCTTCTAATAGAGGGAAATAGCTGTAGGACAGGTGGAAAGGCCAGGTAGTCAATTTTCAGGACATATAGCAATTTCTAGAGATCAAGAGGGCCCAGCGTCAGGCTAGATAGTAAGATCAGATCATTCTTTGATTCTGTGTCAGGGAAGAAGGCAAGGCTTGATGGTTCAGAGAGCAAATAATCCAGTTTAGTGGAGTATGGATAGGAAATAAAGCTGACATACAAACTCACCTTCTTTAGTATCATCTTATTTATCAAACCATATCTGTTTCTAATGTTGAATAATTTTATAGCACCAAAGATTTTGGTAGTGAGAGCTCTCTTTTTTGAGTTTTCTGTAGTTGTGCCTACTAAGGAATGGGGAGGGCTATTTCCAGTGCCAGCAAAGTATGAGGTTTTTTTTTAATTTTGAAATATTATTGGCATGTTTCAGTTTTATATTACGTACATGGTGTCCTGAACGAGGGAGGTGTTAGTCCAACTGTACTCAGCCCCGATTAGACCATATCTGGAACGTGATGTTTGGTGATAGGTAGCACATTTCAGAAACCACATCACCAAGCTGGAAATCTTCCAGAAGAGGGCACCATGATGATGAGACAAATAGAATCCATGCTCTACAGGACGGGTTGAACAAACTGGAGAGGTTTATCCTAGAGAAGATTCAGGGGTGATACAACCATTATCTTTGAGTATTGGAAGGACAGTCATATGGAAGGGAGGCAATTGATTCTGTTTGGTCCTCAGGGCAGAATCAGGAGCAGTGCATAAATGTTGCAGACTGAGATTTGGGCCTTTTATAAGGGAAAATTTCCTAACAATTACTAAAGATCTAGTATGACTTGTACCTGGCCAAGAATCCCCTGGTTACTTTGCTAACAACTTCATCCAGCTTCTTTTTAAAGAACTACAGTTATCCTTTCCACATAGTGGGGATTAGGGGCACACCATCCCCCAAGATCTGGAAAATCCGCATAAAAATTTTTGGCCCTCTCTATACCAGAGAAAAAGTCTGAATTTCTTCTTTTTCTCTTATGGGGCGTTTACAGTAATTTATTATAAAATTGGGGTTGATATTATATAATACTATACATATATTTTATGCATTTCTGAGTTTCTAAACTTTTTCTGTGTCATCTGCTGCCTTCACATGTCATCTGCAGCTTCCACAAACCTCCCAAAAAATTCCCGTTTAATTGCTTATGCTGACCCACAATATATCAAAACTGCAATAGGAAAAGTCTCGATGTAGAAGGGATGACTACAATGGGCAAGAAGAGGGAGGAGCCACTACCTTCTGAGGCAACCATTCTGCTCTAATACTCATGACTTGTGTCCCTTTAGAGAAGTCTCAACTTCTTGAACCTCAATTTCCCGATCTGTAAAATGTGGTAGTTGGGCTCAATGATCTCTGAGATTCCTTCCTACTCTAAACCTGTTACTCTAGGACAATTCCGACGTCCCTTCAAATGCTGAAATTCTGTGATTCGCCCCCTGCTCATCTGCCCTTCTCTGATGCCCCATAGGCTCAGCCAAAGCCAGGCATTGAGGAGAATACAGGAAGATCTCTGTCCTTCCCTGCCCCATCACCAGGCACCTCTACACTGTACTGGAGGATGGGGTGAGGTGGGGAGATGGGAGTTGTCTATCTGTTGAGCCATGACTAGTGATACCTAGCACTTTAAGCGTCATTTTCTCCAGTGCTGTCAGCAGCCAGAAATTCATATTGTGTTTCTAATTATCTGCCTAGACCCTTCTTTTTTTCCCTTTTTTTTTTTAGACAGTTTCTTTTCCCATTTTTGCCTCATTGATATAGAGCTATAGCTCCATATTTTTCTAATGCTGGCAACAAGGACTAGAGATGTGATAACAGCACAGCCACAGCCAAAGATTGCTTTGCTCTGATGCCTTCTGTGACATTTCATGGGACAAGAGTGCCCCCTTGGTACAAAGCAGGAAATGTCTAAGGGGAGTCACTCGCAGTCACAGAGCTTTCCCATCAAAAAAGGCAGGCGAATGTGAAGGTTGAGCTTATTTTTCTGTGATTTCTTTTTCCCCTGTGATAATCTTTCATTTTTTGCACAGAAGTGCCTAAAGGAGTTGGAAATTGACAACTTTAGTAAATGCCAATTATGGGGAGATCACTTTTACTTAAAATGAAGCAGTGGCTAACAATGAATCCTGCAGAGAAAGCATTCTCCACAGCCAAAAGAAAAGGCCACAGGAGATGGGTCAGGCAGCCTTGACTTAATTCAATCACCAGATTTAGGAACAGAGTTCTCCGGAGCAAGTTACCTCCTGTCAAAGCTATCAATAGAAATTCTGGCACCTGAGAAAAATTCAGTACTACAAAGGGGGCATAAGAGGGATTGAAATAGGCCACGAGTAAGATTTCAGCCTTTTCCTCCAAAGGGCTTGGGGTAGAAAGCCCTGGGCCAAAGTCCAACCATGGGCACAGTTGCCATAAGAGAGGGGAGACCCACCCTCCTCCTCCTTAAATGTCACATTTTGTTGTTGTTACTTTTGTTGTTGTTGTTGTTGAGTCATTTCAGTCACGTCTGACTCTTCATGACCCCATTTGGGGATTTCTTAGTGAAGACACTACAGTAGTTTGCCATTTATTTCTTCATAAATGTCAAATAGAAGAGTTTCTATTTGATCCTAAAATCAATGGGAAGCCCCTAAAGTTTACTGAGTAGAGGAGCGCCATGTTGAGATCTTTAGGAATATCACTTTGGCAGCTCTGCGGACGATAGATTGGAGTAAGGTAAGAGGCAGGCCAATTAGGAGGCTATGACAATAGTTACTAATTTTCCAACCATACTTAAAGACAAAAAGTTATCTGTCTTCAAGAGACTATCCTTCTTGGATGGGTCTGTTGTCACTCACCAGTGATATTTGAAAATATAACTTTCCCATTAGCCAATTGTTGAGGAATTACACCCAGTGGATACCAGTCTCCGAAATTCTACAACTCAGGTCTTTCCCTAAGGATGATGTAATTGGCAGTTTCTTCTGTTAACAATTACCTGTGACAGAGTAATGATATTCTACCACTGCTCTTATAGGGGTGATCATTAGGAGAAAACCAGTGCTCTTGTGTGGTGATCATTAGATGAAAATCATCTTCTATTTCCTCAAGTCCTCCCCCTCTAGTACTCTCTTCCTATGAACCCACCAAGACAACATAGCCCAGACCTTGAGAAACAAGAAATCTTTGATGTGTCATCTCTTCTGCCCACCTCCTTCATCAGCTCTAACCCCATCTTTCAGTACATGACATGTCCTTTGGGAACTTTTGACAGACTATTTTATCACCTAGTAGGACCTCTTCATTTCTGGTCCATGCCTTTAAAATGCAGCTTACAATTAACACACCTGCTGTCCAAAGAAGTCTCTCCCTAGTCACCACATCCTTCAGAAGCTTTTCAGAACACAAACCCACCTCCAAATGGAGCCACTCGCCTTCGTAATGTTTGATTGGAACAGATGAGTGGTTTTCAGAGTGAACATAAGACACAGTTTTTATTCCTTTCAGTCTTGAGGTGCAGAGTGGTTGGGTCAGAGAAATGACAGCTACGGACTGGGCATTTAATCAAAATGTACTCAGGCTTCAAACGGAAAATAATTGTTCTGAAATTAAAAGGTAAAGTTGTGTGTTGTGCTCCAAGCTCCCTGCCACACGCTGTGGAAGGCTCTGTACCCAGAAGTACGGAAAGTTATGGAAAAGCCAGCAGCATTGCAAAGCTTCTATCAAACAGAAAAAGATATTAATGAAGGAGACCAAGATTCCTTTGACTTTTCACTCACCATCTTTCCACCTAGTTGGGTAGTAGAGTGCTGAGACCTGGAGTCAGGAAGACCTGTGTTCAAATCCCACCTCAGACATTTATTGCTTTGTGAGTCTTGGCAAGAGCTTTAACTTCTCTGTGCTTCAGTTTCTTCATTTATAAAATGATAAGGTTAGACCCTTATCTCTAAGGTTCCTGCCTATTCTAAATCTATTATCCTACATAGATGTGGCTGGTGGATTTGGAGTTAGAGGACCTGAGTTCAAATCTTATCTCTGCCACTTGCTACCAGTGTGACCTTGAACAAATCACTTTTCTTGGTCTCTGGGCCTCATCTGAGAAATGGAGATAATAATAGTGCCTATATTATATCACTGAGGGTCAAATGATAATATACATAAAGCATAAATGCCAGGTATTATTACTATAGTAGAAAGCACATAGTGAAGTGAGAGACTCTGGGTTCAAATCCTCTGCCACCTATTATTTATGTGATGTGAACATGTCACCTCACCACTACAGAAGTTAGTCTGCTCATCTTACAGATGAGGGGAGTGCACTAGATGGCCTATATGGTCCCTTCTAGCTTTAAATATATGATCCTCCCTATTAAGCTCTAATGAGATCTGACTCATTGTTCTAGGAAATCTTACATAAAACTGGTAAGGTCATTCTTATCAACAGATTGATCAGAATAATCTGTAGGACAGTGAAGACTGTGATGGTGCCAATGGAAAGACAGTGAGTACAAATTGGCTATAGCATTTCCCCAGCCAGAAATGGGGTTGGTGCTAAAGAAGGTCATTCAGTAAGGAAGACTGGAATGCAAAGCTGATTAACTACAACTAGGCATCTGCTATGGAGCCCCGTGGTGGAAGAGAGATGAGAACACAGACTTCCTGGACCACATCCCCATTCGCAGCACACTGAGCAACAGAAGACATGGACATTTCTCCTCATCCATAAAACTAGGTCTGAGAACAAATTTTTCCAGAGTTTGGGACCCTTTGGTTCAATCAAGATCATTCCCCTGACTTTTCCCCCAGGTTCCCAGATAAACTAGCAGGTCTTTGTGGACCAAAATGGAGGGGCCTAGAACTGGATTATAGGAGGCATTATTTGGATATTATCCTTGCGAATTCAGCAAATGAATTCTTTTGAAGCCAGAGCAGTTTCTTAGACAAAACTGTGGCTTATAAATCACCTAGGCATAATGTTAAAAATTCATGAACAAAGTTTTGTGTTAAATGTCACCATGTTGGGTGCTCATACTCTCCAAACCATGAGGAATGAAATATAAAGATCTAGCCAAAGAAATCCAAACCATGTGGGGCAAGGCTCATCCCAGTTACCCTGCCTATTCTGGAGCTGTCCCCCAAAAATGCAATCAGTGAGGCTACAGAAGATTAGCTGACATTGCAATATTTTTTTCCCTTACAGTCTTTTCTCCACCTGCTCAATCATCCCTAGAATATTAAATATAAAACAATAATAGCAGGATAGCAATTTGTCCTAGGACCATTCCTATCTCAACTACACTGAAAAATATGAGAATGAGATAATAATGTCAATGACAAAAAAGATCTCAATTTTTAACTAAGAATTTTCAAACTGGTTATTTCAACCAACCCTCACAGCACGCCTGGGAAAATCACAGAAGGTTAAAGTCTAGTCCAACTTCTTATTTTATGTAGGAGAAAATTAATAACCAGAGAGGTTATGACTTGCCCACAGTCACATGTAGGGGAAATACAGCAGCTCCTATAATCATTATATTTATATTCAATTCAGTAAGCATTTCTCAAGTGTTTACTATATGCCAGCTACGCTAGAAGTTGGGGACCCAAAGACAAAAATAAAATCACCTCTGCACTTGGGAAACTTAGTCTACTGAGTCTTCCTTCTATGGCACTTAAAGGTTTGCAAAACCATTTCCTCACAACAATTCTTTGAGATAATTATTGTATTATTTCCATTTACAAATGAGGAAACTAAGGCTAAAGGAAGTTAAACTTAACCCCTTTAAGTAGAGAGCAGTGGACAGAGAAAGGAACATTCAATTTACCATCAGAATACCTGACTTTGAATGCCAGCTCAGCAAAATTCCATCGTGACCTTGGGCAAGACATTTCCACTCTGCATCTCATTTTTCTCTTGGACTAGATGCCTACTGTCTTATCTTCCAGTTCAAAATCTGTGACGTTTCCAATTCAGTTGGTCAACATCTATTTATGAGTGCTTACTGTAAGCCATGATGGGTCACAAAGACAATAACGAAACAGTTCGATGCTCTTGAGGAGCATACGTGGCAATGAGAGAAATAGCATGCGCCTATGTGAGTAAGTAGAGATCATACCTAAAGTGTATCTTTGGTAGTCTGAAGGTTATTATAACAGCTGGTGAATGGAGAAGCTAAGATTTGAACACTGGTCACCCCAGAGTTGCTGGCTGCCAGACCCCATCTCATAATCACACTGGCTTCCTATTATACCAAAATGAAACTGAAACACAGAGTGCTTCAATAGCTTGTGTAATATCACCCCCAAATCAGTGATGGAACAAGCATTAGAATCAATATTTCCCAATCCCAAATTCAATGATCTCTATCCCATGGCCCCACTACCACTGGACCTGATTTTTCATCTCATTAATACCTTATAGCCAGTTTAGGGAAACTATTTTTTAAATGCATTTCTGCATTCTATTGTTTCCTTTCCAGTGTTACTTGAAATCAATTTGCAAATATTTATTAAGCACTTACTATATGCCATCCACAGGGGCAGGCACATTGAAAATACAAATGAAAAAGTTAAACACTTCCTGACCCTGAGAAGTTTACATTCTACTGGGAAGGGTCTACTGATGAGTTAATGAAAAGTAATTTGAAGAGGGAGTATTAATAACATGAGCCCTGAAACAAGCTAGTAATTCAAAGGGGGCAGAGGTAAAGAAAAAATGCATTGCAGGCATAGGGGAGAAGATTGGAGAAAGGTATGAAGGCAGGAAATGACTTTCTGAGTTTGTGGAACAGCCAGTAGGTGAATTTGACTGAAACATCAAGAACATGAAGGGAATTAATAGGAATAGTAATCCTATCTGGAAAGGTAGATTGGACCCAGACTGTGGAAGACTTGAAATGCCACGGTAAAACAGGGAACCACTGAAGATTTTTGAGTAGGAGAGTCATGTGGTCAGACTTGTGCTTTAGGGATCTAGAAGACTGATTGATCATCCTAAAAGATCAGTCAGTTTCTGGGTGTCATTGATAGAGACATTAAGATAGAGATTGATGTTGATGGAGAGTTGATGGAACTGGGTTGTTTAGTCTGGAGAAGAGAAGATTTAAGGGGGACAGGAGAGCTGATTTCAAGTAACTAAAGGACTGCCATGTAGAAGAGGGTTAAATTTGATCTACTTGGCCCTAGAGGGGTAGAATTAGGAGCAATGGATGGAATTTGCCTTATGTGAGGAAAATATTCCCATCCATTGGGGCTATAAAAACATGAACTGAGACTCCTCTTTGGTAGTGAGCTTCCCCTCATTGGAGGTATTCAAGCAGAGGCTGGGTGCAGAGGGAATTCGCTTTCAAGTAAGGTTCAGACTATCCTGGTCTCTTATGACTTGTAAAGAACTGTGGTTCTTCAGTTTCTTTTTTTTTTTTTTACTTTTTTTTTTACTTTGCTTTTTGGTGAGGCAATTGGGGTTAAGTGACTTGCCTGGGGTCACACAGCTAGTAAATGTCAAGTGTTTGAGGTCAGATTTGAGCTCAGGTCCTCCTGACTCCAAGGCCAGAGCCCTATCCACTGCGCCACCTAGCTGCCCCTGGTTCTTTAGTTTCCACATCTCTCCCAGGACACCCATGAGGGCTTTGGAATTTGGAGGCTGCTCTTGAGATCCTAGTACCCCACATGTAAAATATGCATCTACCCTTCATCACACCCACAAGAAAGAAGGGAGGCCAGCAGGAGTCACATCCTTGTGGATATCTCAGCTTTGGGGTACTTCAAGAATCCCAATAGTGTCTGGGGCTTGCTGCTTTCAACACTGTGTTTTTCTCCATCCCTTCAAAAAGGGTTGGGAAGGGATAGCGCTGTAATTGTCACTTGAACCCAAGCCGTTGCCACTGGGTTTGCTCAACTGCTCAACCGCACACACAGTCCCAGTACATCCTCCCACACACACATTCTGTCTCACCCAAGCATTCAGTCCCTCACTTGGCACTGGGAATGTATTCATCTTCCCAAGATGCACTTGAGTATCCCTGATTATATATCTGGGGCTGTGGGTTGGGATTTTTTTTAAATCCAAAGTAAAAGAAATATTTCAGAATGGGAATGTGAGTCCCAAAGGATTCTGAGAAGGTCTCCTTGGGATGTGAATTACTACCTCTTCTACATGGGGGAGGGGGGGAGAGAATCTCCTTCATCTAGATGGGGTCCCAGTATGAAAATGATCTCTCTTCATTTTATATTTTGATCAAGGAAATGATTGCTATACCTGCTCAGCCTCATAAAAGGCACTACTTGTGGGGGTACCAAAGAACTTAGGAGTTGAGTCTACTACCATTTAGCATAGTGAAATATAAGGGCAAAGGAACAAATCTGGATTCAAATCCCAACTATGACAGCTGTTAACAAATCACTCAACTATATAAGCCTCGGTTACCTCATCTATAAAATGGGGAGGGGGTAGGGGAGGAGGAATTAATGCCTGGAATACCTATCTCCCAGGGTTGTGAGAAGATAGTGAGAGGTAGAAGAGAGAGAAAATAAATGCTTAATTGAAAAAAATCAAAGTTAAAAAATATTTAGGGAGTCTTATCTTCTATTACATATGTATATATTATATATAGGGAGTCCTTAGGAAATCCTATCTTCCATTCCATTATATGCATAATGGAAGATATGATAAATACATATATATAATATATATGTGGTAGATAGATATAGATAATATAATGGAAGATAAGACCAAATCAGATAGGACTGAGGTATGAATTGCTTTTCTGAGTTTGCATCCTCTCTCTCTCATGGTCACTTAATTCCTCGGAACCTGTTTTATCATCTATAAAATGAGGATAACACATGTATCTGTAAAGCACTTTATAAACTTCTTGTCACTTTGTAAACATAAATGTTTGCTTTTCTTCTCATTGGAAAAACCTCCTGAGGCTAAAGCACAAAATCCTCAAGGCTTAGAACCATAGGCTGAGAGTTGGTGGAGACCTTAGAGGACATTGAGTACAACCCCCTCATTTTCTAGATCAGGATACAGAGGCACAGTGAGTGGACCACAGTCACACAAGGAGTACCTAACAGAGCAGGTGTTGAACCCAGATCTTCCAAACCCAACCCTTTTTTTGCCCCTAAATCCTCATCAAATGCTTCTGTTCTCTCATCAAGCAGGCAGCCATTGCAGCTACATCATCCACGTGAAATGCCCGTTCACCATGAGTCCATGCATGCATGTCAAAGATCAAGGAGCCATTCACAGTTAAGTTTAGTGAGTGCAGTTCCTGCCTGGTCTCTTGCTTCTCACTTGAATTCCACAAAGATTGTACGAGGCACTGATCTAGGCTTATGGATTCATGGAGAAAGAGCTGAAAGGAACCTCAGAGGGTATACAATGTAACACTTTCATTTGACAGATGGGGAAACTGAGGGGAAGTAACTTGCCCATGGTCACACAGGTAGTGTCAAGGCAGGACTTCAACCCACACCTTCCATACATTTTTAGACATGAACAATATGGGAATTTATTTTGTTGGAATCTACATATCTGTTGTAAGCATTTGTTTTTCCTTTCTTCTTTTAAATGGGCTGAGGAAAGAAAATAAATGCTTGTTCATTGACATATAAAATAAGACTTTAAAAACTTCTACCAAAGGACCCAGGTCCTTTAATTCTCCATAAAGCTGGGGCTTATCTCCCTGAACCACACCGCCTCTGTCGCAATTTTAGAGCTGAAAGGGACCTTAGAAGTCATCTGGTCAAACCCCTCATTTGAACAGATAAAGAAACTAAGTCTCTTGAAAGTTAAGGGACTTGTCCAAGGTCACAAAGATAGGCTGCATCAGCAGCAGGACCTTGTTCTTCTTACTACAAATCCAGCACTTTTCCCACTGTAACATATCTCAGGACTCCTTTTCTCCATAGGAAATAGACCAATAGGAGAAAGGTCTCAAACCTCCCACTGTATATCTGTAACTAGACCAGTGGGAATGGGGCTTTGAGGTAGGGTACTCACCTCCTAGAGGGCATGCTCCTTTCCCACAGTGTCCATGATCCCTTAACCTTGTCCTCTAGCCCTTAGACCACCAACCCAGGGAACCCATTCCCAGGGCCCCAACTCCAGGCTAGACTCTCCCTCTCTCTCCTGGCACATCTGCCATCAGACTGTTTCCTATACAGCTGTCCACCAGCCTCCTCAACTTGGCACTGTCTTCTGACCTCCATGTCCTTCTCCCCAGTGCATTGAACCCGTATAGTTTCAACTCTGGCCTTTTTAATGTCACCAGGCCCTCACCTGTAGTCAATCAGTCAGTGAATAAACATTTATTAAGCACCTATCACATGTCCAGCACTATGCTAAGCCTTGAGGATACAAAAAGAGACAAAAGATAGTCCCTGCCCTCAAGGAGCTTGCCATCCAACAGGGACAAATATCTACCCTTTCCATTCACCTGGCACCAGCAGTGGGTTTGTCTCAATCCAATATATCTGTGCCTTTATGTCCAATACTATAATCTCTCTCCCTTCATGTCTTCTCCTCTTTCCATCCTCCCTGACTCTCTATGTGCCCCATGTACTACACCAGGTGCCCTCAGACTGTAGGCTGGTAGTTTGTATCTGTCTCATTGACAGTCCCATTTATTTCTGTATCCACATGGTTTTACCTTCCACCTTGTCATACTCATGTGGGTGATCCTTGTTTAACCTTTTTTCTTATTTTGTTTTTCATTCTTCCAAGGTATCTGTTGTTCTTCCTCGGATCTCATATTAAGAATTCAGATTCACAGGCTTACCTAACATTGTCCAGCTTTTGTCATCATAAAAAAAAAAAAACCATTCATTACTTCACTCCTAAAGTTGTCGGTGGCCTGTGGAGATTCTCTCTTCTCTCCTATTTCACATAAAAGCTACAAGCTCTAGAGAAGTTTAGCCTGAGAAGGGACCTTTGTGTGGGATGGTGGGAAAAGAGGGTACTTCATCTGTAAAAGGAGGGTATGGATAATCTGTGAAGTACCTTCTGGTTCTAAAACTATAATCCTATGATCCTGATTACTTTTATGCAGGTTGGTATTTGTTTATTAACTTCCTCTAACACTGCGATTCCCTGAGAATTGGGAGATGTCTACGAGATAATATTTAAAAAACACTTAGCACAGTACCTAGCACATAGTAAGCACTATATATGTCATTTATTATTATCATCATCATCATCATCATCATCATTACTATGTCTGTGAAATCATATTTGTAAGGCTTTTAGTACAGTACCGGGCGCATAGTAGGCACTTAATACTTGTTCCCTTCCCCCCAACCATATGAAGTTGTTACCCAAAGAAATAATCAGAGAAGGCTGAAAAAGAATTCAATATGTGAAGAGGAGGAAGGAGAACAGTATAGACAAAAGGAATGGTCTGAACAAAATCATGGAAAAGACACACACAGGGCATAAGACATCAGTGTGACATAATCGACATAGAACTGACTCTTGAGTCAGAAGATCTGGGTTCAAATCCAGTCTTCAATGTTTACTACCTGTGTGATCACAAATAAGTCATATAATCTCTTTGGGCCTCATCCGTAAAAACGAAGGTGCTAGAGTAGGTGATCTCCAGGGTCCTTTTCTGCTATAATAGTCTATGTCTTGTTTTTGACATTCCACATTCTAAGGTCCCCTCTCGCTATGATATTCTATGACTCTAAGTCACATTTTCCAAGCTGCAAAGTGATTATCACCCAATCATAGTATCCCCAAAGTTGACTAAATAATTCAATTCAACAACTATTTATTAAGTATCTACTTTGTGCAAGGAACTGGACCGGGGCTGGAGATTCAAAGACAAAGACAAAAACATTCTCAACCCTCAAAGGAATTTACATTCTGTTGTGAGAGAGTGGAATCAAGAAAAGCATCTTAGTCCTGAGAATAAGAAATAAGGAAGGAAACTAAAGATGTTAAGAGGCAGGGCTGAGCATGGAGTGCATTTCAGGTATAAGACAGCCTGTGCAAAGAAAAGGAGGTAAGAAATACATGGGATGTCAAACCTGGGAAGAGTTAGTAGGCCAGTTTGGGTAGCAAGGAAAGTTTCTGAAGGGAAGTATAAATTATGTATGAAAAGTTAAGATTCTCCTGAACATGGAGGATGTTAACGCCAGGTTAAAGAGCTTGTATTTTATGCTAGAGGCAATAGGGAGCTACAGAAAATTTTTGAGCAGAGGAGTAAGGTCATCAGACATGTTCCTTGGAAAAATTAATGCAGCCTCTGTGTGGAAAATGAATTAGGAAGAAGAGAGACTCGAAGCAGCAGAACCAATAAAGAGGCTGAGAGGCAATGAGGACCTGAACTAGGGGTGGCCATATAAATAAGTCAAGGAATGAGAGATATTGTGAAGGTAGAATTGACAAGACTTGGCAAATGATTGGATGAGGAAAGTGAGAGCAAGCAAAGAATTGAGGATGACTCAGGAGTTCTGAACCTGGTACCCTCAACAGAAATAAGGTGTTTGCAGGAGGGGTGAGTTTAGAGAGGAAGATAAGTTCTGTTCTGGACACGTTAAGTTTGAGATGCATACGAAACATCCAGGTAGAGATGTCTGAGAGGCAGTTGATGACGTAGGACTGAAGCTCAGAAGAGAGATGAAGACTGGATATATCAATCTGGGAGTCAGTTGCATAGGAATGATAATTGAGCCTATGGGAGCTAATAAAATCATGAAAGGAGAGAAGATTGGAGGGTGTGGGTTAAAGCCTTTGGGTGAGAGGTGGGACACCTATGCTTAGCAGATGGGAAATGGATGAGATCCAGCAAAGAGGACTGAGAAAAGCCAGAAAAGTAAGAGGAGACTAGCTAAGGAAAGAGAGAGTATCTTAGGGAAGGGGGTGGCTGACAGTGTTGAAAGCTACCTCGAGTTCCAATAGGATGAGGGCTGAGAAAAGGCCACTGGGTTTAGCAGTTAAGAGATCCTTCATAACCTCGGAGAGAGCAATTCCAGTTGAGTTGTGGGAGTGGAAGCCAGATTGGCCTTCTCTATCCAGTCAGATCCCAGTCTGCCAGCAGGGGGAAAGAGCTGAAAACCAGCCCAGAGAAGGTGAGCGTTTGGAAGCCTTCCTCTGATTTCATTCCAAAACCAAACATAGATGGCTTTGAGTTATAACCATGGTTTTCTGATACCTAAGGGACTTCTGTTCTCTTCTAACAAACAGAGTCAAAAGTTAACTCTCTTGTCCTGTACCATGCCATCAGCTTTGCAGATGTTATTTTTTAAACCACCTATCTTCACAAAAATATTTATAGCAGCTCTTTTTGTAGTGACTAAGAATTGGAAATCAAAGGGATGCCCATCAATTGGGAAAAGGCTAAACAAGTTGTGGAATGTGATTGTGTTGGAATATTATTGTGCTTTAAGAAATGACAAGCGGGGGCAGCTAGTGTACTGGTCCTGGAGTCAGGAGGACCTAAATTCAAATCCGGCCTCAGACCAAACACTTGACACTCACTAGCTGTGTGACCCTGGGCAAGTCACTTAAACCCAACTGCCTAAAATTAAAAAAAAAAAAAGAAATGACAAGCAGGATGATTTCAGAAAAACCTGGAAAGGTTTACATAAACTGATGCATACTGAAGTAAACAGAACCAGGAGAACATTGTACACAATAACAGCAATATTGTTCAGTGAAGAACTGTGAATAACTTAGCTATTCTCAGCAGTACAATAATCCAAGATAGTCCTAAAGGACAGATGAAGCATACTTTCCACCTCCAGAGAAAGAACTGATATTGATTGAATACAGACTGAAGCATGCTATTTTTCACTTTCTTTCTGTTTTTCAATTTATTCAAGTCTTCTCGAACAAAATGACTAATATGGAAATGTTTTACATAATTGCATGTGTATAGACTACATCTGATTGCTTACCATCTCAAGGAAGGGGGTGGGGAAGAAGGGATAGAATTTGGAGCTCAAAACTTTAAATAAAAATGTTTAAAAAAAAGATTTTAAAAACCCTCATACCAGCCTCTAGTATTCCAGGATTTCCATAAATCTTGATTTCATCAATGCGAGTACTCCTGAATCAATGATCTGGATTTCAATCCATCAGTGCATGGTCATTCTGTGTGACTGTTGTCATTGTCCTGGATTCAGAGCCTGCCTCTGATAACATACTGGCTGTATGACCTAAGGAAGAGCAATTTGAACTTTTCCAGACTAACTTTCTAATCTTGTAAATTGCCAATCAGATACTGATCTGCTCTGGCAGTGGGGACTTGCAACACTCGTGAAATAAAAGATGGGTGGATGTGGTTCTGTGTGTGTGTGTGTGTGTGTGTGTGTATCTGTGTGTCTGTATCTGTGTCTGTGTCTATGTCTGTGTCTGTGTATGACAGGAAGGAGGTTTTATTTAAGGGGCAAAGAAACTCAGCTGCTTAGCTCTGTTCATCATAGAACATTAGAGTTGAAAGAGACTTTGGGGATCAAGTCCAACCCCCCATTTTACAGAGAAGTAAACTGAGGCAGCAACAACAAAACTGGTGCTTAAAGAGATTAACTGACTCTACCCTCGTTCTATAGGGAAGCTATAGAAAAGTTAGGACCAGAACTCAGATCTTCTAAATGGTCCTAAGCTCTTTCATTCTGAAGATCTCCTTATTCCATAAAGCTACTCCTATACGGTCTTGACTCAATCAGGTAGAGAGGCAGAGGGAAGGGTACAGCAGTAGGCGGCAGGAGCTAGGGAAGAATGTACACTTCCTCTTTCAAGAATACTTTAGAAAAATGGCCCTATGTATTTCAGTCATTTTTCAGTCAGTGTCAGGTATCTGGTTAGTGGCCTAACCCCATTTGGGGCTTTCTTGGTGGATACTAGACCGGTTTGCCATTTCCTTCCACAGCTCATTTTACAGATGAGGAAATTGAGGCAGAGAGGGTGAAGTGACTTACCCAGCTAGTAAGTATCTGAGGCCAGATTTTAACTCAGGAAGATGACTCCAGCATTCTATCTGTGCCACATAGCTGATACCTCCCACCAGCACATACTGTATGTGTGACCTCGGGCATGTCACAACATCCCTGGTCCTTGGCTTCCTCATCTGTAAAAATGATGGGGTTGGAGCAGATGGCCTCTGTGACCACCTCCAATACTGTGGTAGACAGGGAATTGGACTAGGAGCCAGGAAACCTGGTTCCCGAACCCAGCTCTGCTACTAACCAGATACCTGATGATACTTCCCTCCATTTTTTTCCCTTGTAAGACAAAGGGCTTATCAGAGATGTTGACATGTGTATTGCTATTCAAATGTATGTTAACAATTTAATCATCCCAACTACCCTGAGAAGTAGGTGCCATTAATAGTAATGGCATCCCCATTTTACAGCTAAAGAAAATGAGGCTCAGAAAAGTTCATTGACTCCCCCCTCCCCCGCTCCCGCCACGGCCACATAGCCAGTAAGCTTCGGGGCCAGGATTCAAACCCAGACCCAGAAGCAATGTATGCAGAAAAGCCGGGAAATGAGATAATGTCAGTAAGAGCTTCTCTGTCAGCAAGAAAACTGCGATCAAAACTTCATTAAGATGGCAGGAAGACTGGAGAGCTGAGTCAGTCATTAATGTAGAAATACAGTTGTTTCATGCTTTTTAAAAAAGAAAGAAAGAAAGTCCTGCAGCTCCATTTTCCTGGGTTTTGTTGCAAAAGAGCCTAATCCACTTTTTAAGTGTGCATTGATTTCATAGTATCAAGGCCTGCAGTCGTCCTGGGCTGCACCTGTGCTGCTTTTCCCCCCTAATGAATCAGGAGAAGTGGTTTAAACCCCTGCCGGGCTCCCTATCAAAGCTGCACAATGCTTGGCCTGGTTCCCTTATTAGAACTGGGCAGAAGGAAAGCCTCAATCGCCCACATTGTGCCAAGCCTGGCGCCGCATACATTTGATGAAAAGGTTGCATTAGGCACCTGAAAAATAATTTAATAACTCAATATAAAGGCCATTAAGTGTGTGTCTACACAAGTAAAGTCAGGTGGAGAGCCCAAGTAATGAGCCGGGCCATTCTGCAACTGATTAAATTAGCCAGCAATAGCTCAGCTCTCCCTCAACAGCTTCTGAGCCTGCAGAAGCCACTCTAGGCTGCGGCTCTTGGGACTGGCATGACAGATTTTGAGGCAAGGAAGCAAAGATTAATCCAGTCAATTAATGGATATGACTGGTTGGTCTTTCTACCTGAATGGAATTGTCCTTTGACCAAACTGATCAGTAAATCCATTCAGAGTCATCTAACTGTGATTTAGACACAGGCAAAGAATTCAATTCAATCCAATCCAATAATTAATCAACTGGTATTTATTGATTACATTGTCTCTCCTTGGGAGTGGAGACTGTCTTTTGGCTTTCTCCAATGCTTAGCACAATGCTTGCATATAGTAGGTGCTTAAATGTTTGCTGACATGACATGACTTATTAAGAGCTTATCCTGTGCCAGGCACTTTCCTAACTGCTGAAAATACAAAGAGAAAAATAAAATATTCCTTCCCCTCTAGAAGCTTACATTCTATAGGGAGAGAAGATATGTATGTGTGTATAAATGTATGTATGTGTGTATATGTATATGTATACATGTACATAGATATATGAGTGTATATGGGTATAGGAACTGTAGCCGTGATTTCATTGGTACAAGGAATTGCCATTTGAGGAAACTCCCTTTGCCAAGGAAGTTTAAAATCTTTGCAACCTATAGTCTCAGAGAGTTAACCAGAGCATTGGGGAATTCAAACAGCTGAGTATGTATCAGAGATGGGACTTGAATTCATGTCTTCCTAGTTTTAGAGCCTCTAGCCACTATGCCTTGCTGCACATAAGTATTGGCTTGGGTTCCCTTATCAGACCTTTGAAGAAAACTAGGAGTCTTAAGAGGTACGGAGAAGATGTAATTGCATTTCAGACATGATAAATAGCTAATGAAAAGACTTGGAGACTGGAAATGGAGTGTCCAATGTGAGAAATAGCAAGATAAGTTTGGCTAGACCACAGGATAAATAAAGGGAAGTCATGTATATAATAACGGTATGGCAGTTCCAAGCCAGGATGTGAAGGGTTTTAAATGGAAGGCAGCTAGGAGGGACACGTCTAGCCATTAGAAAGTTTTTCTTGACATCAGGCTGGTGTCAATAAAACTGGCCTCTTTGCAACTTCCCCCAGTGTTCTTGGGTTTACCCTCTGGGGCCAAGTGGAATACTCACCGTCTTTTTTTTTTTCTTTTTTTTTTTGGTGGAAAATGATTATTTATTTATTTAAATTTTATATATTTTATTCTGAATAAGTATAATCTGTCTTCCACATGGCAGCCCAGCAAATACTTGAAGACAGCTACCATTTACTCCCTGAATTTTGTCTTCTCCAGGCTTAACAGGTCCAATTCCTTAGACCAATTCTCATATGGTATGGACTCATGGTCCTTCCCTACCCTGGTTGCCCTCCTCTGAACAACATATTGCTGTCCTTAAATTCTTAAATTATGACACTCAGGCCTAAATACAAGACCCCAGAGGAGGTCTAACCAGAGCAAAGTGCAGCATGACTATAACCTACCATTTCTGAAAGCTGTGCCTCACTTGGGGTAGCCCATCATTAGCTTTTATGGTCATCATATTACTTTGCTGACTTATTGAGTTTGTCACACACTAAAACCCCTTGTCTTTTCAGAACTGCTGTCCAATCATGCCTTGCCCATATTATACTTACAAAATTTATTTTATAAATCTAATAGTATGACTTTACAGGTATCCCTATTGAATTTTCACCTCATTAGATTTAGCATAGTGCTCTAGTCTTGTCAAAAATATTTGGGGATCCTGACTCTGTCACCTTCTAGCTTCATTATGCATTTCCCCCAGCTCTGCATCATCTGCAAATTGGATGAGCATGACATCTTTGCCTATATCTAAAGCATTAATTAAAATGTTAAAACAGCACACAACCAAACACAAATTCCCTAGTGTATTCCAGAGGAGACCTCCTTCCACATTGACATTTAACCTCTCAGAGCCTCAGTTTCCTCATCTATAAAATGGTAATATTTGTTCTAATGGATGTTATGTGAGGAAAGTACATCAAAAACCTCAAAGCATTAAATGACTGTGAGTTATTTTTAGTGCAATTTGCCTGGGGCATAATGTATATGAAGAAAAGTAGTATGGTAAGATTGTTAAAGGAGAGTGGCTTCAGATTGTGAATGGCTTTGAATGCCAAGTAAAAACTTGAACTTTGTTTGTCAGGCAATAGGTTGTTGTTTTTCAGTTGTATCTGACTCTTCATGACCCCATTTGGGATTTTCTGGGTAAAGATGCTGAAGTGGTCTGCCATTTCCTTCTCCAGCTCATTTTACAGATGAGGAAACTGAGGCAAACAGGGTTACGTGACTGGTCAAGCCCAGGGTCCCACAATTAATAAGCGTCTGAGGCAATAGGTAGGCACTGATCATTTTTGAGCAAAGGAATGATATGACTGAATTTAAGCAGATTATTCTGGTGGTATTATATGAAGGGCATGTTAGGGTAAAAATATAGGAGATGACAAGAATGTTGCAGTAATCAAAAAAGAAGCATTTGTTAAGTGCCTACCCCCTTATTTCCACCCTCATCCCTTCTCCAGTCTTAGGCTGTCCCAGGATCCATTGAGGACAGACAGATGATAGAAAGAACTGCTACCATTGGAAGCCATCCTCCCCTCTGGCCTTCCTCCTTCACCCTAGCTACTTCATTAGCTATGGGGCTTGGGTGGTATGGTATAGAAGCAATTCCATTGCTTCCAATGAGAAAGAGACCCACCTGGCCTTTCCATCTGGCCACCTCAGATCCTCTGGGCTTTACCTCCTGTCCTGTCCCTTTGCCCTGCACCACCTCAGCACTATCATCTTAAATCCCTAAGTAAGTAACCCAACAGTCTCTGGGTCTCGCCATCTGCCAGATTACTGCATACCTGGGACTCTTGGGCCTTTCTACCAGCCCTGCAGTTGAACCTTCTTTCCTGAATTGTCTCCCTCAGAGTGTGAAGTCCTTGAAAGCTAGGGCTGTTTGTATCCTCAGCGCAAAGCACGTTCTTTGGCACAACATAGGTATTTAATAAATGCTTTTTAGTTCATTCACTCATCGTTTACTAGGGATACAAAGACAGGAATGAAATCATCCTTCTCCTCATTCTATTGGTAGTCACATATGAGTCTACTGTCTTACTGATTAAACTGATTTCTATCTTGTATACATTTTATATAAATATGTATGTATGCATATGTACATATACATAAACACATACTTGTGTGTATAGATATATACATTGTATACATATATGTGTGTGTATGTATAAAATAAGGACATGGATATCTGATAATATATATAGTGTGGATTATATATAACATGTGTTATATATAATATATATATACAGGCTAGCTAGAGGGGACAACATACATATTTTTATGTAATTTACACATATAATTATACCTACATATAATATGTTGAGAGAGAGTCTTCTCTAGCTAGACTATAAGTTCCTTGAGGGTAGGTACTATTTTCACTTTTATCTTTGTATCCTTATTGCCTCACACAGTGCCCAGTACCTAGTTGGCACTTAGTAAAACCTTGCTAAATTGAATTGAATTGCACTGAATTAAATACTATGTAAATGCCATGATCCCTGGGAGGGAAAGCCAATTGATATATTTACTGAGAGACAAAAATGAAACAGGCCTTACCCTCAAAGAGTTTACAGCTTCCTGAGAGAATGTCAAAAAGTCTTAGAGTTGGATGAGACCTTCGAGGTCATCTAAGTGAAATTCCTACACAGTACATGGATCTTGGCAACAATTTCCTCGACAGATGGACATCCAGGCTCTGGATGAGCATTCCCAGGGTCAGGGAACATGTTACTTTGTGGGGCAGCCCGTTCCCATGTCACACAGGTCCAGTACAAGATTTTTCCTTATCCTAGGCTGAAATCTGTCCCATTGTGACCTCCTCCGGTTGGTCATAATCCTGCCCTCTAGTGCACCACAGAATAAATCAAATCTTTCTGCTCTATGACTGACCACCTCTCGGTCACTTGAATAGAACATCATGTTCCTTTCTTTCCTTTACTCTGTAGCTCCTCCCCCTTTAGCCTTCTCTCTTTTTCTTTATTTTGGTGAGGCCATGGGGTTAAGTGACTTGCCCAGGGTCACACAGTTAGTCTTCTCCTCTTCAAGGTAATCATCCCAGTTCCTTTAACAGTTCCCCAGGTGACATATTCTCTAGACTCCTTAGCATCCTGGTCCTGCTTCCTGGACTCTCTCTAGTTTTTCACTGTTGCTCTTAAAAGGTGGTCTTTGTACAGGACCCAGTACTCTAGGTGTGGTCTAACCTGAGCAGAGAGCTATGGAACTATCCTTTCCCTCCTTCTTGCCTCTGGAGTTCTGACTGATGCAGGAAGAATGAACCAAGCCTGGATCTGAATTCCAACCCGACCTCTTACTATCTGTGTGACCTTAGTCAGTTTCCCCATCCATAAAATGAGGAAGTTGGAATAGAAAACCTCTAAAGTTTCTTCTAGAACTAAATCCTTGATCCAGTGATGTGGAGGTTGTACTGGTATCTTCCAAGATAGCTTTCACCACTAAAAGTATGATCCTATTGAAGAAGGACTGAAAAATAGAAATCCATTTATCTTCTTGATGTAAAGAAGATGAGTAATCACACCATTAGGTTGGGAATCGAAACATGAATGTGATTGTTGGTAGATAATAGTAGGGGCTGGACCTTAGCCATGAGGTCCATCAGGCTGTCCCAGCTGCCAAGAGAGGGTTAAGAATTTGGCTCCTCTCTTGAGTGGAACGAAATGTGAGCTGGGAAGGAAGGGTAGGCGTGTTTAAAGGTTGATCATTTCAATAGCCGTAAAACTACCAACTGCTATAAATCAGCATCTCCAGAGCAAAGGAGACATCTAGCTACGGAAGAAAAAAGACTGCCAATATCTCTTCCCTAGTCACTGGTGCTTCTTTCCTTCAACTTGGCATTTGAGGCCCTCCATAATCCAGACCCTTTCTAGTCTAATCTCGCTACTTCTTTCCACCTGTGTTCCTCCCAAACTGAACCACTTTCTGTCCCTTAAAGGAGCACCTTTGTAACCTACCCCTTCACTTTTATGCATGTTGTTTCCTGTAGCTGGAATCTCCTCCCCTCTCTGATCTTCCCCAACCCACCCTCCATCCCACCCCAGTGCCACCAATATCCCAACCTGCTGAAATCCTATTCCAGTCTCTAATACTCAATTCAAGTCCAGTCTTTTTTTCAGGGAGCCTTCCCTGATGCCCCTAATCAGGAACAATCCTTCTCCATTCAGACTTCATGTAACACTTGGTGTGCACTCTCTTGTGCTCCAATCTTGTCTTATTTTGTCATCTGCATGCAGGAATAGTTTATTTATTTCATGTCATTATCAGTACCCCGTGACACTGTGAATGTCATTAGGGAAGAGATTGTGTTTTATGTGGCTCTCAGAATCCCTAGTTTCCTTCCAGACTCAACTCAAGCATCAGAGGCGGCATGAAGCCTTTCCTGATTCCCTGCTGCCCCCCTCCCCCAGTTGCTACTGACTTCCCCCTCCTTATTACATAACTTTTTATATGCCCATATATTTACATGCTATCACATCTGACTAGATAATAAATTCCCCAAAGGCAAAGACTAATTTCACTTTTGTCTTTGAATCACCAATGCCTGGCACATAGTAGGTGCTTAATAGATGCTTATTGACTGATTTACATATTATTTGTGTCTACTGGAGAAGCTAACACAGTGTGCTGACCTTTTTTTGTATAATAGAAAGGAGGGTGGGAATGGACCTGTGATTCCATCAATATAGGGAACATATACATAGATATGCAAATATATGTACACACACATATACATATGTTATATATGTATATATGTGCATGCACACACGTATATAAAATTAGAGAGAAAGAGAGAGAAAAAATGTTATGGAAATTTCTTTCAGCAATTCAGTTCTGGCAATATAGCAGCAATATGCAGTCATAGAAATTGCTACGGGCACTGAGAGATAAGACAACCTGACCTGCTCATACAGATAATATATGTCGGATGTACCAGATCCTAAAGGGGTTTGGTTAGGTGGTGCAGTCAATGGAGTGCTGAACTTGGAGTCAAATGTGTGACCCTAGACAAGTCACTTAACTTCTGTCTACCTCCATTTCCTCATCTGTAAAATGGGGATAATAGCATCACCCTCCCAGAGTTGTTGTGAGGATGAAATGAGATAATATTGGTAAGACGCTTTGCAAATCTTAGGGTGCTATATCAAATGGTAGCTATTGTTACTGTTGATGCTTCTCATTCCCATATCCATGTGCCATCTAACTGTACATGCCATTCAAAGGTTAGACTGCTCATTCCTATTTGACCCTCATTTTAGAAGTGAACTGCTCTATGCGTTATCAGGTTTTTTTAATTCACCCTAGATCCTTTTTTTGTTTTATTTTTAATTTATGGAATAAAATAAGCATCTCCAAAACAGAGTATAATAAAAAAAAGATGATTGCACATGAAACTGACCAATTCAGAACTTATTAGCAGACACTTGTTGTAAATGCTTGGCGGCTGATTGACTGCTTAGACCTAGGATTTGCCTCCTAGTGTTTTTGTTTTATTTTTAAATGAAACAAATGACCACTTTCTGGTCCACACCACCTCCATCTCCTCTTCAGTGTAATTTCACTGAACATTTACACATCTGAAAACATAATCCATGTAAGAGTCAAGGACAGCCTTGGTCAGACTGGAATGTCTTTGTCAGGTGGGATCTCTCTAGAGAGGGAGAGAGGGAAAGACCGACAGAAGCAAATGAGCAAATGGCCTCAGTCATATGTATCCCTGTGCCCTCTGAAAAATCCATTTCTGCTTCGCCACAATTCCTTCTCCTGCTTTCACAAGGAGGAAAAAATTCAGGACTCCTACAGTAGCATCTGCTGTTATTAAAGGCTGGGAGTCAATAGAACTGATTTTGTTCTCACTTATCTTCTCTCTCTTTCTCTCCCTTTTTTCTGTCTCTGTTTCTATTTTTCTGTCCCTCTGTCTATCCCTCTGTCTCTCTCTGTCTGTCTGTTTCTCTCTATCTCTCTCCTTCTCTATCTGTCTCTCTCTGTCTCTGTGTCTTTCTCTGTCTCTATCTCTGTGTCTCTCTGTGTGTCTCTGTCTCTCTCTCTCTACCTTGTCTCTCTCTGTCTCTCTCTCTACCTTGTCTCTCTCCGTCTCTCTCTCTCTCCCTTCTCTCTCTCTTTCTTCTCTCTCTCTCTCTCTCTCTCTCTCTCTCTCTCTCTCTCTCTCTCTCTCCCTCCCTCCCTCCCTCCTTCTCCCTCCCTCCTTCTCCTTCTCCCCATATCAACAGAGTTAAAAGCTCTGGCTCCAAATAGCAAACAGATTATTTTTAGTGCCTTTTTTTTGTTGCTTGTTTTCCTGGTCAGCATTGTGGTACAGCATATTGTTTTAACTCTCATTGTGTTACTGCACTGAGCTGTGAATGGTTCAATATAAAAACATGTCTCACGCCCCATCTCTTCTTTCCTTAAGGTGAAGGCAGCTTCCAAGTATGTGGACGTCCCTGTGAGTATCACTCAAAATGTTTGTTGCTTTCTTCACAATCGGGATGGTACTGTTTTTAATGATTTGGTACTGAATTTTTAGTCATTAGAAATTGGGAAGACCAGAATATTTCTGAGTAATTTTTTCCCCACATGGGAAATCGATGATGATAATTTCTTTCAGCTAGAAGAGCTTGAGGCAGAAACAAAAACAGCTTCACAGTACAAGGCTAAAGAACAATTTACTTTCATTTCATTTATATTTGGTTTTTCTAGTAAATTTCATTCTAATATCATCTTACTCAGCACCTCTTGCTTATGTCCCTTGGGGATTCTACTGTGAGCTAGAAATTTGTATAAGGGAGACAATATATTTTGATGAAAACAAATAGAGTCTGAATTTGTTCATTTTTTGGTGTGTTCTGCAATTGTTTTAAGACAATCTTGCAAAACCCCTTATAATTAGAGGAGGCCTCGTTAATGAAGAGAGCCCTTAAAGCTCCTAGATAAGGCACTTAAAGTTGCCCAAAATTTCCATTTAAATTGAGGTTAAGTACAACATATGAATGCTGAAGTGTGGGATTACCTGTGATAAACCAGGATACATTCACTGATAAACCTTGCCTGCAGATTAGCAAACTAAAAGTGAAGTGATTTAAATATATTGTATGAGAGGAGATAAGAAAATGATTGTGCTTCCATTTAGAATAAAAGAGATGTAGGTCTGTTGCAAAATATTAAATTTGGAGAGCTTATCTCAACAGCTACCAAGGGTCTTGTACTGAATGTTTCTGGCCCTGAACGTGGTTAAGTGTCTTCATTGTTCAAATACTTATTAGTTAAGATATGTCAGTTTCCAAGGGGATTTATATTAACATTTAAATTCATTTCCCCTGGAAGCGTGTTACACTTTATTGGCTTACTTCTAAAAGGACAATAAATTACCAGAAATTGGACTGAAATTAGCATTAGCATACATTTTGTTTGTTTAATGAAAGAATGTGGAGTCTATAATTATACCTTGAATTTATATAATGCTTTTCACCTAGGGAGCTCAAACTCCTTCACCTTGATCAGCCTTGTAACATCTCTGTAATTGAGAGTGGAGAAAGGTATGATAACTTCAGAGAAGTGGGTTGACTTGCCAAGACATAGGCTGAGCCAAACTTGGATGCCAGGCTGCCTACATGGTTCCACCTGGCCGCCTGGCACAGTATAACCCTAGTGCCAAGTTGAACATCCTCATCCAATCCCAGCGATCTAAATGGGCCATTCTAACATAAGCCAGACTGCTGAAAGCCCACACCCAGTACTTTCCTCAGTTCAAATCAGAGACAGCCAAGAACAGGATCCCCTTCCTGAGCCTCTGAAGATGACGATGTAGATCAAGTTGCTAAAGTTCTCTCTTTGTCCTCAGAAATTTAAAGGTTTAAGCCTGGTCTGGAAACCTGTCTTGGAGAGAAAGCCCAGAGAAATCTCTTGCCAGCCCTTTACTAAAGCTATTGTATCTCAGGTTATAAATGTGAAAGAAGGCAAGGAGCCCCATAAGTACACTTATCCCATAGTTGAGATGACTCACCTTTGCCAATCATCTTCTGGTCTTTAGTATGTGCCACTGTATATATTAGATGGTTAGGCTCCCAAACCAAAAATTCAATGAAGAGAGGCCTCTGAACACTTGGTTGTAGCAGCCATGAGCCCGCCTCTGCTCCTGTGGTGCTGGCCACTGCTGAGCTGGCTACATCTGAAGCCATGATTAATAAGTTAAAGATCATCAATTTGCTTTCATTCACCTTTAGCACCAGCTTCCAAATCATCCATGGTCAAGTCTGTCTTAAATTATAAAGATGGACTGGATTCCTATGCTAATACAAAGAACTTATCATCCTTATGATTGATCTTAAAAGACATTTGAGTTTTTGTGGAAGTTAAGGTTTTGGTTCCTATTGGTAGCAAAATGGGCCCAGATTTCAAGAAGGGGCTAATGATGATGTTCCTCACACAAAAAGTGGTATTAGTGTTTAAAAAAAAAAAAAAGGAGCACTGGTCTGCAATTTCTAGCCTGAGCATATGGATAGAGCCCTGGACTAGAGTCAGGAAGACCTGGGGTCAAAGTCCAACTCACATATGGATTATCTCCATGACCTTTAACTGTAAAATGAGAGGGTAAAACTAGGTGATCCTTGTGTTTTCCAGCTCTGATGGTCTACAAATTTCTATGGGTATTACTTCTATGGCCTTCAATTTCCTGAACTTGGAAGGGGTGGAGTTGGATGAAAGGTGGAGGGGGGAGAGAGACAGAGAAAGGAAGAGGGGAGACAGGGACAGAGAGAGAGAGAGAAGGAGGGAGAGAGAGAAGGAGGGAGAGAGAGAGAGATTAAAGAGATCAATAGAAATAGTAGTGGTGGTTGTAATAGTGGGTAGTAGTAATAGCAGAAGCAGCAGCAAGGTATATATTATTATTCAGGAATGAGCTGTTCTACATTATGTGGCTTTCTTAAATGGCTATCCCTTTAAGTGAAAAAATAATGTTTTCTCTCTTTTTTCTTTTTAATTATTTTTAGTTTTCAACACTTGCTTTTATAAGTTTTTGAGTTCTGAATTTTCCTCCCTTCCTCCCTTCTCCCCTCCCCAAGATGGCATGCAATCTGATATGGGCTATACATGTGTGATCATATTAAACATATTTCCACATTAGTCATGTTGTGAAAGAAGATGAACCTCTCTAAAATTCATCACACTTTCTGCCATCATAAAAAGTATGCTAACCACAATGTATCCTCTTCTGGATAACTTAGTACCATCATTCTGAATACAGTCACATCAGACCATTGGATTATACTGGGAACCCCATGTCTACAGGGCTACTAAGGTGTGATCTTTGTCCCTACAATGAAAGTCCCCAGATTTCTGTGCTTCTTGTATTCTTGGTTTATGCATATGCCTTTGTCTTTTTCATGGATTTTCTTTTTTCTCCTTTCTTCCACCGTTACTTCTCACTGCTATCAGGCTGTCTGCCTTTAACAGCCCAAAGCTTATTTTTATAAATGCTTCTAATCTAATGTGTCTAAAAGAGCTGATGACCAAAATTATTAGAATTGTTTCCAAAATAAGAGTCAATGGGCTCTAAATGACATCCTGAGGACTGTCCAGAAAATAGTTTTATTTACAAAATTCATGAGCAGCAGCAGGGTGTATTGAATATAGAGCCTGTCTTGCAGCCAAGAAACCCAGGTTCAAGTCTGACACACTTTGGCTGTGTGACCCTAGGCAAATCATTTAACCTCTCAGTGCTCTGGGCAGCGTAGGTGAGACATTGTAGATCTGCATTGGCAGGAAGAGTTTCGTTCCATGGGCTTTGACTGTAACAGTGAAGTCACAGATCCAGCACCTCTCCCTAGCAGACACTAAGTGTCCCTGCCCCTTTATTACTCTGCTTATTTGGATAGTTGAAGTTGACAGATAAGTGGCCTCCAGATAGCTGAGATGCTGCTGTGGTAGGAAACAGAAAAATATCAGCAAAGTTAATGGAGCCAGTTGCTCTAGATGGGTTCAAGTTTCTGAAATTTGCAACAAGATGAAAGGTGTTTTTCGAAAAGCTCTCTAAACCAAAACATGCAAAGGACAGTGTGGCTGACAGCTTATAAAGTAGGTGAATCTGGTACTCCTGGCAGAATTTCATTCCTAAGCCTCAGTCCTTGCAATGACCTTACTTTGAAAAGGACCAGAGAAGCCATGAGCACTTGTTTGGGTCTAGATCCATGGAGTCATTATGAGGAACTGAAAGGATGTGAAAACTCCCTCCACAATGCAGATCAGCAACTCCTGGGCGAATTGAACACTTCAAGAATTGCCACAGGGCACCAAAGGTTAAGAGGACTTGCCCAGGGTCACACAACTGGTACGTGTCAAAGGTAGGAATTAAACCCAGATTTGTAAGGTCACAGATTTAAAGCTGAAAGAGACTTTGGAGGTCACAAAGTCTACCCCTCTCATTTTACAGATGAAGAAACTGAGGCTTAAACAGGTGAAATGATTTGTCCAGCGTCACACAATTTGTAAGTTTTCAACGTAGGAAGGAAACTCAGGTATTCCTGACTCCCAGGGTCTATGCACTGTGCCATGCTGCCTTTCAGCAGAAGCACTACCAAGGAATGAACACCCATAGTAAGAAGGCATTAAGTATTTACGAAGTTCCATAAAGGTAACAGCTCCCATTTATAGAGCATGGAAAGGTTTACAGAATACTGTTCCCACAATGACACTTATTATCCCACCTCCCCTTTAGAGATGGTGGGGAAATTGAGGCTCAGGGAGAGGATGGTCACCCAGCTAGTAAATGTCAGACTTGGAATCTGAACCTCAAATCCCGTCTCTTCTCAAGTGATGTGAGCCCCCACCTCCTACTGAAAATGGCATTGGCTAATCAGGCTTCAGCAGCGAGAAGACCTGACAGCTATCATTTACATCTCCTTCCAGAAATGCTATTGTTTGGTAACATAAAACTCCAACAATTATAGGACCATCACAAATGTGGCACATTCCTGTCTGCAGAAAATTGTTGAAAGTGTAACACTCGACTACAGCCCCATTGGTTTGTCCTCATTGTTTTTCAAATTAATACCTTGTCATTGTTTCAGCAGGTGTTAAGAAATGTTACTGGCAACCCAGGGGCCTAGCATTGGCCCCTTGCCTGATAATTGTTTGCTTTGTATCAGGGAAAAAAATACAGTCCTACTGTTTCCAAACCTTCCTCATTTTCACCCTGGAAATTACACAGAAGTGTTAACTAACTTCAATTTGCAGTGGCTGACAGTCACGTCTGGTAGGGAAATGATACTTTGTGATCTAAGGTAAATCACAGTAATGAAAACTAATCTTATTAGTCATTAGCAAACGTACATATCTGCCGCTGTGGAAACTTCAGGAGGTTTGGCGGTGACTCTCTCAATGACCCACATTACAGTATTTTAATGGGTTTCTTTGGAGCTAACTTGGACTGCAGCGTCTCAAACAGGGTGGTCTGCAGGTTTGGACCGGGGCTGTCCCCCCTTTACAAGAAATTGTTGTCCAATTGCTCCCTCCCCCTCCTCCTACCTTTCTGCAAAATATAATTTATGTAAAAGGCATGTTGATGATAAAGGGTATTATTATTGTTATTGTTATTATTATTATTAAACCATAAGAATGGTTTGGGAGGCAGAGATACTTGATCTGGGCAAGCTGATCAAGAGGGAAATGTAAGCAAATTGGATAAATGAAAACTTGCATTTTATTGACAAAGAACATTGTTCTTATTTTGACTAGACCTGTGATTTTATCAGTGTTGGGAGCACCCGATGAGAAATTCCCTTGACCAGCACAAGCTGGCATTTTATCTGCAATTTACAGTCTTAGAGTGCTGCTGAGCCACTGAGAAGTTAAATGATTTGTCCATGGATACAAGTCCTATGTCTCAGAGGAAGGAATTGAATCTCAGTCTTTCCAATTTCAAGGCCAACCCCTCTATACCTTTCACCATGCTGTTGTTTTCGTAAAGGTTGAAATCTGTATTTTACACACACATTATAGGACCCTGAAACATCAGTGGACTTTGAAATTCCTCTAATTGGACCTACAGTCCCAAACTTAGCCTGACTACTGCTCAGGGGCAGCAAGTGAAAATGTTTCTATAAGTGATTTTGCTAAAGATAGAAGTAGGAAAAAAAGGGGGGGGGGAGGGCCGATGAGAACTTCTCTGAGACTCTGCCATTCTAATCTACTGATTTGGTTCTTTAGTCATGTTCGACTCTTTGTAACCCCATTTGAGGTTTTTCTTGGCAAAGATACTGGAGTGGTTTACCATTTCCTCTTCCAGCTCATTTTATAGATGAGGAAACTGAGGCAAAGAGGGTTAAGTGACTTCCCCAGGGTCACCCAGCTAATAAGTGAAGTCCGATTTGAACTCAGGTCTTCCTGACTCCAGCCCCTGCTTAGCTGCCCAACTCACTGCTTAGCCCCAGTTTTATTTGAAGAAGAGAAGCCTGAAGCAAGAGAATATTTTAGCCTTCATTGGTGTAGTAGAATGTGTGTGGGAATTGGGGTCAGAAGACCTGGGTTCAAATCTTAGCTTTGCCACTCAACTTTTCTGGGTTTCAGTTTCCTCCTCGTTGAAATTAGATAATTGAGCTAGATCTGAGGTTCCTTCTGGCTCTAAAACTGTAATGCTAAACATTTGAAGCGCTATCCTGTGGAAAAGGGTAAATTAGATTTGCTCTGCTTGGACCCAAAGGGCAGAACTAAAAGTAGCCAGATATAAGTTGCAAAGAGTCCAATTTAGGCTTGATGTCAGGAAAAGCTTCCTAAGAACCTGAGCTGTGCCAGAGTAAAACAGGCTGTCTTGGGAGACACTGGATTTCCTGTCAAGGAAGGTCTTCCAGTCAAAACTGGCAGACCACCTGTCAGGTATGTTATGAAGGGGATTCTTGGTCAGGGAAGGATTGAGCAGGGCTCATTCCAGATCTGAAATCCCACAGTCCCTGTCCTGCTGACCCAATATGTCCCACGAATGGTACTGTGGGAAACAGCCTCGAACAACCGACAGCAGAATGCGGCCAGGGAAGGATCCTGGAAAAGTCAACAGCAAGTGTTCCCCAGAAGGGGAGGGAAGAATGAAAGAGTGTGCAGGTAATGAAGACAATGCCATTTTCACATTTTGGTGTTTCTTTGCAGAAGCCTGGGATGGACGTTGCCGATGCCTACGTGACATTTGTCCGCCACTCTCAGGATGTCCTCCGTGATAAGGTCAATGAGGAGATGTATATAGAAAGGTTATTTGATGTAAGTAAATGCCTTCTCCTCCTTGCAGGCCAAAGAGGAGACTATCCAAAATGTGACAAAATAAGAGACAGGAGGATAAGTCACATTTTGAGAAAAAAAAAAAACCAACCCAATTGGTTATTCAATCCAACCGGATCTTTCCCTTTCCTCTGACTCAGGCTCTCGTCTCTGTTGTCTCTCTGTTCTGAACCTCTCTCCTCTGGTCTTACTTACTATGTCCTGGTCTTTATCTGTGTGATCCGTAGGGTAGCAGTGTCTTTTTATTAAGCAGACACATTCCCGCACTGAGCTTCTGAGGAAGCTTTCTCAGAATGGGCGGAGATCTCTCTTGGTCATTGTTCTCATCAGTGCAATCCAGTCCCATTTTTTAGGGAGCCGTCTTCCAGTCCGGGTGGCGTTCACTGCCTACACACCTCTCTGCTGCCCTGCTGCTTGTCTCTCGCTGCCTGACAGCTGTGACATGCAGATGAGCTGTAGGTGCTGTGTTGTTATCTCTTCGAGAATGACTAAGTTTCTGGGGGGTTTAAAAAAAAAGGAAGAAAAAATCCTCAGCCGATGGGCTTCTGAACAGACCACACCGTGGCTATGCAATCTCCCTGAAAACCTGTAAAAATTAACATCTTTAAAAAAAAAAAAAAAAAAAAAAAAAAAAAAAAGGAGCAGCTGCACATGACTGGAAGACCCTGGATTTAAAAAAAAAAAAAAACTTTTAGAGAACTCTGACTTGGGTGTCTTTTTAATCGTTTTTCAGCCCCTCCCCCTTTCTTTTTTTTTGACAGTCGCCACTTCTGCACTGCCAAAGTAGATAACTAGTCCCATACCCTACTTTGGCCCTTGCTGACTATTTTAGGCCTCAGTGGTGGGGAGTGGAGAAATGTCGGAATGATCCCAAGAATGGTTTCTGGGTCCCACGTCATTTGCCAGTGTAGACCTGGCCTGAGTGCATGGGAACCAGTTTCTCCGTCTCTGTGTTTGCTACCGTCGTGTGGTGCACTTCTTGTCCTCGTAAATTTGTGAAGAGTCGGCTTCTCCCTTTAAGGTTTTATGTCTCGAGTGCCAAGGCAGTGTTAGTGTTTTGGTCTACTTTGGGATTCTTGTTTCTATATGATTTCTTTAATTGTGTACAGCAGTTTACATTGGATTTTTTTTTTTTTTATTCCTTGTTGTTTCATCTTGGTGATCTCATTGCCTGGCACAGCTTTCCAATTTCGATGCTTCCGACTTTTGATGCTCTGTTTTCCAGCTCATTCGCTTCCATAATGTGTTCAAAAGCCCTTTCTTTCCCCCACCCCAATCATTTTCTTTTTGTACATGATATCCCACTCTTCTGCATTACTTTTATTTAAGAATACTCTTTATAGTTGTCATTCTCTCTCTCTCTCTCTCTCTCTCTCTCTCTCTCTCTCTCTCTCTCTCCCTTTCTTTCGCTCTCTCACTGGTGACCTCCCAGATGAAAATGGAACTTATCTCTCATGTCAAATGTTTTATCACATTATCTCAAGTGGCATGAATTAAAGTCAAATAATCTTCCTGTGTACATCTTCTAGCATGACCCACCTCCACTGAGAATGCCTCATACATGCGTAAAACACACCTGATGCCTCCTCGTTCCTCTGCATGCGTGCCTCTTTGAGAGTATGGAGCCTCGAATGCCTGACACACTGAATCACCCATCTAGTAGGCATTGAAAAAAGGGACAGCCGATGCCACTCTGTAGCAGGGCCTCTAATCGTGCCCTGACTGCCTGGCTCTGTTGAACCAATTCCATAAAAGGCAAATTTTTGAGGAGCCTGTGGATTGCTCTTTTCAATGCCTAAGCTGCCTTTTTCTTTGATCCGTATCTCCCAAAGCACAGTTTAGTGTGGTCCATGCGTGGTGTGCGTATGTGCAAGAGTGTGTGTGTGTGTGTGTGTGTGTGTGTGTGTGTGTGCACTCTTACCCTTGTGTTAGTCAATCTTCAAAACATCCACTACTGAATTTGTGGTTTGATCTGCTTTCCAGCCTGTCGTATTGTTTGCAAACAGCCCCCTCCAACTTTTTTTTTTTCCTAATTAGCATGGGGAGGGGGATCTCAGGCGTAAGGGTACTAAATAAAGCCAGGAAATGACCTTTGTCCTCTTCCAAGTTTCTAAGAGCAAAGTGCCTTCAAATCCATATCTTAAAACAAAGGTACTTTTGTAGAGTAGCCATTCCTAAATATATAAACGTTTCTGCGTGTTTATTTAATGACGTTGGTCAATGAGAAATGACTTCAGCTACACTGTGGATTCCCCCAATTTATCTACCCCCGACCTGCCCGCCCCCGCCCCCCAGAGGCAAACCACTTGGTTCTCCCACCGATAACATTTTCCCCAGAAAGACCCACTCTCCCTTGCCATGGCCACCTGCCAGACTTTAAAAGTTTTAATCAAGTCACTGGAGGCTAAGCAAAGCTTCCTCTGTAGCAGCTTCGGTCAGTGCAAAGGATTGCATTGATTTTGCCTGGATTTCCTTTCGGTATCACCCCTTCCCCTCACATAAAGAATGTTGGTGCTAGGCAACCTAGCTAAGAGAGTAGCACGGAAAGTTCCCGAATCTGTCATTGATTTAAAACATTTGTCATCTGAAAGACCCAGATCTTCTCGAAAAACTTCATTACCATGCTGACTGAGTAATGTAATTCAGTAATTACTGTTTTTCTATAATCTAGCTACACAACATCAGATTACCAACATGTTTGGTTATTTGCGGCTTCTGTCTTCCTCAAGCATGGTGTTTATTTCTTTGGAAGGAGAGCTCTATGTGTTTGAATTCTGTAAGCCACTTGTGTCCTCTGAGCTCCCATGGAAGGGGCCAGAGGGGAAGTGGTGGGGCTCACAGACAACATTCAGTTGGGCAGTAATTGAACACCATTGTCCCTTTCTTTTCTGAGGACAGGAGTTCCTGGGTGGAGAGAGAAACAATTGCCAGAAATACTTCAGAAGAGACTAGTAGAGCTAAAGATTTCTTTTCCAAGTTGTTTCATTTTTTTAAATGGCAAAAATGAATAATAGACAATGAGCATTTGGGAGAGAAGAAAAAGATTTCTATTTCAATATTTTATGTTTTGTTTGGAGGGTGGCAAGTTTCTGTGTCATTTTCTGTGTCTGAATTTTGTGTATCTGTTCCTTTTGCCAATAATAACTAGCTCTTACACAAAGCTTTAAGGTCTACAAAGGCATTATCTCATTTGACATGTGCAACAACCAAGCAAGGTAGGTGCTGCTCTTATCCCTATTTTTCATATTAGGAAACTGAGTTTCAGAGTGGTTAAGTGACTTACCCAGGGTCACCCAGCAATTAAGTGTCCTAGGCAGAATTCAAACCCAGACCTTCTTGCCTCCAAGTTCAAGCACTGTTTTTGTTATGTCTTGTGATTCAAGGTTTTGATCCCAGGGCTACTGCTATGTTTGTGGTTATGGGCCATTGCTTGACTCCATTTTCATGGCTCTCCTTTCAGATCTTCAGATTAAGTGTTGGTCCTCTTTTGGTTTTCGTGCTTGAAGAAAAAATGGCAGACATTAGGATGTGAAGTGGGAATACTTGGGCTAAACCCTCTAAGCAGTTTGGAAGTTCCCCTGGCATCCGAGTCAGCCACCCCATCACACCTCAGGCTCCTTCCACTAACTGAACCATTACTGTCTTTTTGACTGGAAGCTAGAGCTTTTAGGAAATTGTTAGGATAGTGTTAGTTGCATTATCACCTGTTTCGGTATGCAAATCAAGCAGAATTTCTCAACCTCACTGCATTTGTTTTTAATCAATTTCCTTTTTCATTGTTCAGTTTTTTTTTTCAGTCATGTCTGACTCTGTAACCTTATTTGGGGTTTCCTTGGCAAAGACACTGGAGTGGTTTGCCATTTTCTTCTCCAGCTCATTTTACAGATGAGGAACTGAGGCAGGGTTAAGTGACTTGCCTAGGGTCACACAGTTAGTGTCTGAGACTAGATTTGAAATCATGTAGATGAGTCTTCCTGACTCCAGGCCAGGCACTCTGTGCACTATGGTGCCACCTAACTGCATCCTTCAGTTTCAGCTAGGTTGGTAGAAGGTGGACATGAAGTCACTTTAGTCATCTAAATTTAGCCAGATCTTAGAGGAAAGTGAAAATTTCTGCCTGTGAAGTTGAATAGTCTCTTTTTCCCCCATTTAAAAAAAGTTTTGTAGACTTTTGATGTCATTGTTAAATATATGTTCCCTTCTTTGAATGCTTCCTTGCAATCAAAAAAGCAACTGAGCAAATCTGACTGCTATAAAGTGTGTGTAAAAGCATAGGCACCATTCCCTACCTGATGTCCCCCGCCTTTTGAATAGTTTTCCCACAGAATAGCAAACAGTTCTTTCAACCTATCTTTAAGAACAGTAATAAGACCAAATAAGGAGATGAAAATTATATTCAAAGAACTTTATACTTCTGCTGTATGAATATAGGTTTATTTATATTTCTTTGTATATGTTGTTTTTTGATTAGACTAATAGAATAGCGTTGTGAGCTCTTTCTATTTGCTACAAAATAGCAGTCTATGATTTTTTTTGACCAAGGGATTCTGTATCTGTTTTTCAAAGCAGGGAAATATAGTGAAAATTTTTATCTGATTTGAATAAATGCAAAACATAGCAATTTTCAATTATATTCCAAAGTATGGATTTTAAGCATCAGATCCAAAGGAACTTCCTAGCTCCTTTGAGGAAACAATGAGTGACCCTTCCCCTAATATAAAAACAATCATGGGGGATTGTGTATAAAGCTATTCTCCATCTTCCTAGGAATCCAATTTAAGAGCAAAAGACAAAACAAAACAAAACCATATCAATTCAAGGAGTAAAGATGCAAAATTCAAATGCCCATAAATAATGCAGGTGGCTGCCCACCCCACCCCTTCTCTGATGTTTAATTCAACATCTTTCCCAAAATAAAAACATGCATTTGATATTAGAGATCAGCTCATCAAGAGATGTGCCTAAGATCTCAGTGACTAAACAAAAATTAATTTATTTTTTTCTCCTTGTACTTCTTGAAGAGACAGCCTGAGTAGAAGATCAGGATTAAAACAGATGTGCTTAGGGCTAGCTCATCTGCTTAAACCTCACAGGCTCAGAGATCAGTGATTAAAAAGCCATCTCCAACTCTGATGAAATCCCCAGCGGGAGGAAATACCCTGTCTTTCGTGGAGTTCTTTTTCTGTGTCCTGTGTCAGTGTAAACGGGACTTGGAAAACATTGGATTGGAGAGGATGTGTGGTTTATGTGGGTCAATTATACACTTAATCTGACTTCTCAGGGATTAGGTTGGCAGAGATAGACTCAGAATTTGGCTTCTCCATAGCAGTTACCAGATCAGAAAATACTAAAAATGCCCGGTAAGACCTTAATCGTTCAGTGATAGGTCACTGATAACTGCAGAATGATGCTGTCTGGCCTAAGTGTTCAGTGTTCTTGTGGTGGTCTTGATTTACCATTTCACTGCAAATTATGCAAACATCTACTCTTAGGGCTAACATAAGAATAAACTGAATGTATTTTCCCTAAAAAGATGATTTAGCACATGATAGCCTCTTGATTCCCAAAGGATTTGTGATTTCAGCAGCAGAGGGACTTCCAGTGTGGGAGCTCCACCTACTCACCCAGGTCAGCACCCACCTATGATTTGTAGATATTATCACTAAGAATCATGGACCTTTAGAGCTAGAAGGACCCTACTGGCCATCTTGTCCAGTTTCTTTATTTCATAGATGAGGAAACTGATACCCAAAGGGGGGGGGTGGGGAAGACTTACCCAGGCTCATTCAGCTAGGAAGTAAAGAAGTTAAGATTCAAATCCAGATCTTCTGACTCTCCTTCTCCCTTCCGGTCTTCCCTTAATAAATCTTCAGAAGTTGCCTGAGGGACTTTTGCTAAATAGATCTGAAAATGGCCCATCAGCATGGCTAATGATACCAAATCTACATCTTGGTCTGCAGATTCAGTTGAATGTTATTGGCACCAGTCATATTTTTAGACAAGCAACCAATGAGCTGGGGAGGGTGATTGTTTTGTTGTAGAATAACCAATTGTCTGACAGCTCCACTGGAGAGTATTCTGATAACAACATGGATTCTACTAGAAAGTTTTTCAGATGGTATGACCTTGAGAAAATTAATTAACTTTCCCTGGGCCTTAAAACAAAAGTGTCTGAGATCCTTTCCAGCTCTGTGTCTATGATCCTAAGCTGAAGAAGGCAGAGTCAGAACTTTTGCACCTCAATGAGAAGATGCTAAGCCAACGACAATACATCCACTCCAGGACGTATAGACATTAAACATGTGTAGCAATATTAGGAACAGCCACTCCTATTGCTTAGTACTATTACCCCAGAATGTTCCTTAGAAATCTGGCTTCATCAGCATTTTTCACATTATCCCTCTACATGTGTATTTTGTCGAACCCAATAGCAATAGCTAGCATTTACATTATGTTATCTTGTTTGATCCCCACAACAACCTTGGGATATAGGTGGTATTGTTATCCTCATGTCACAGATGAGGAAACTGAGGCAAACAGAAGTTAAGTGACTTGGCCAGCTTCACATAGCTAGTAAGTAAATAAATAAGTAAGTAATTCAGGTCTTCCTGAATCTAGGCCCAGGGTTCTATCCACTGTTGTTGTTGTTGAGTCATATCCAACTCAACTTGACCCCGTTTGGTGTTTTCTTGGCAAAGATGCTAGAGTGGTTTTCCATTTTCTTTCACAGTTCATTTTACAGATGAAGAAACTGAGGCAAACAGAGTTAAGTGACTTGCCTAGAGTCACACAGATAGTTAGTATCTGAGGCCAGATTTGAACTCGTGAAAATGGCTCTTACTGACTCCATGCCCAGCACTCTGTCCACTTTGCCACCTAGCTACCCCTATCCACTGTGCCACTGAGCTAACCAGAAACTTATAAATCTAGATCCCTTAACCTAAAAATATCACTGACTTCCTTGGTGGGTCTCACAAGCTTTTTCCTTGAAGATATCCAAACTGAAGGCCAATGTATCAAAACGATTTAAAAATGGGTTTTTTATCAGTCAATCAGCAAGAGTTTATTAAGCACTTACCTGTGTGACAGGCACTGCACTAAGTACTAGCCATAAAACAAAAGCAAAAACAATCCCTGTCCTCAAGGAACTTACATTCTAATGGAAAGAAAAACCTTGTACAAAATTTGATATGTATAAAATCTATAAAGAGTCAGTGGAATATGATCTCAAAAGGGAAGGCTAGCTTCTGGAAGGACCAGAAAGGTCTCCTGCAGAAGGCAGGCTCTCAGCTGGGTCTTGAAGGAAGCCAGAGAAGCTAAGAAGCAACAATGAGAAGGGAAATCCAAGCATGGCAGACAGGAAACACAAAGACACAGAGGCAGAAGATGGAAGAAAAACCAGGAGGCCAGTGTAACTGGATCATAAAGTACAAAAAGAGAAATATAGCATAAGAAGACTGGAAAGGTATGGAGGGACCAGATGATGAGGAGTTGTAAAAGCTCAACCTAGGTTTTATTTGACCTTGGAAATAATAGGAAATCACTAGAGATTGTTGGGAAGGAGCATGACTTGGTCAGACCTATGCTTTAAGACAATCACTTTGGCAGCTAAGTGGGAAATGATTTGGAGTGAAGAGAGACTTGAGGCAGCGAGATCAATTAGAAATTTATAGCAACAATCCAAGTGAGGGGTGATTAGGGTTGATACCAAAGTTGTAGCTGTGTGAATAGAGAAAAAGGAGTATATGTGAGAGATGTTCATAAGGTAGAAACTATAATATTTTCCAGTAGGTTTGCATGTATAGGGTAAGTGAGAATGAAGGGTTAAGGCTAATAACACGGTTGTAAGCCTGGGTAATGGGGAGGATGGTGGTGCTCTAAACCAGTAGTGTCAAACAAAAAAAATGACATCCAGTAAGCCATATGTGTTGACTTAATTTTAAATATAATACTATCTATATTTTATTGTATTTTTAAAAGTTTTGTTCAGTATTCCCCAATTGCATTATAATCCAGTTCAAGCTGTACTCAGGAGTGTTGTCCGCTGAATTCAACCCATGGGCCTCGTGTGTGACACATCTGCTTCAGACAGAAGTAGGGAAATTTGGACAAGAAGGAGGGTTTGGGAGAAAAGATAATAAGTTCTGTTTTGGACATGTTGAGTTTGAGGTGCTCACAAAACATCCATTTCAAAATTTACATTAGGCTGTTGGTAACACAGAGGCTAGTAAGGGATGTATAAAACTGATATTTATCTGCAAAGATATGAAAAATATGATAACTGAAGACAGACAGAGAAAAAGAGACAGAGAGACAGAAAAGGACATGGATGAAGAGCCATTAAAGGAAACTGAGGAGGGGTCAAATCACCTTGTAGGGAACCTAGGAATAGGAACTATATTGTCCCTTTCACTGAGACTGGAGATTTTGTTGCTTTGGGGCCTGCAAACACATTCTTCAAAATCATTCTTCAAAATTCTGAAGGAGGGAAGAAGGGAAGAAGAGAAACAGGATGGGGGGAGGGAGACAAGATGACAAGTCTTGGGAAATTTTGATTGGGAAGAACAGAAAGTTGATAACGGAAGATAAACTCGAAGCTAGAAGGATCCCTATGTACCCAGACTAGATCTGGCAGGTACTTAACAAGACTAGCCATACATCAAAGCCTAGGTGGGAGGAGAAAGGGAATGGGGATTATTTCCAATAAAGAATTTAAAAAAAAAAACAACTAGAGTATAAGTGAGAGACAAATGAATACTGACGGTCCTTTCCTGTCATCTCTATTTTAATACTTTTTTTTCTTCATGACTAAAACTTTTTTTTAAAAAAATAGAATCCAACTAAGTTAAACAAAAAATGTCCAGGGCTCTTTTGGGATCCAGTAGGCCAAATTACTCCATTATTTTAAGGTCACACCACTCTGTTGTTGTTGAATCATGTCTGATTCTTCATAACTCCATTTCGGGTTTTCTTGGCAAAGATATTGGAGTAGTTTGGCATTTCTTTCTCCAGCTCATTTTATGGATGAGGAAACTGAGGCAACAGGGTTAAGTGACTTGACTTGCCCAGAGTCACACAGCTAGGTAAATGTCTGAGGTCAGATTTGAACTAGTGTAGATTAGTCTTCCTGACTCCAGACCCAGCTCTCTATCCACTATACTACCTAGCTGCTGCCTAAGGTTATCCCAGAATAAAATTGTAAAACAGATGAAATTTGTTTTCCTTGCCCCAGGCTTTACTTCCAACCTCTATCAGGTGCCTACAATCCTCACATTTCCCCATGTCCCTCTCCCCTTTACAAACTTTTTTTAGGGAAGGCCTTTATGAACTCTTTCACACTGAAGGGTGAATGTCAGATAAGTTTTAAAGTATTACTCCTCATGGTACATTTACATTTTAATTTGATTATGTTTAAGCTAAAAGGATGAATTTCTAGCCATTGAATTTCTGGCACCTGTATCTCAATGGCCATAGTATTGAGAGGAGGGAAAGAGTTGAATTCAATTCAACAAGCATGTATTAAGCACCTACTATATTCAAGCCAAATGTGCCAACATACTTGAAAGACCAAAACACAAAGTGAAAAATAGTTCCTGTGGTTTACATTCTACTGAGAAGTGGAATTGGGGATTGGACTTGGGGGGGATGGGATCTTTCTTTTTGACTCTGCCTGTGATTTCATCACTGTAGGGAACTCTGTGTGTGGCTTGGTAATTTAGACAGTTGACTGGGGAACCAAGAGGTTGTGACTTCCCCAGCTAATATATATTAGAGGCAGAACTTGAACCCAAGACTTGCTGACTCCAAGGCTATCCCTCTGTCCATGGTACCATTCAGATAATGAGTGAGTCCCTTGGCCATTTGGAGACCCCCGTTTCTACTCTTTGGAAAGAGAAGGGAGAGCTTTTACCCTTTTGTAGGCTTTGACTATGGCTGCCCTGGGTCCAAGCAAGATGGAGGAGAGGAAGGGAAGCAGTGATCGGGAGGATCTGTCCTGGCAATCAAGCTCCGCTAACCCAAAGGAGTCACCATTTATATCTGGCTGATAAGCACCTCACCAAGCACCAACTTGGCGACATACGCCGCCCCCAGATTTGATTCTGTCCCATTTTATTCCTTCCAAAGCCAGTCTTGTCCATTGGGTCCACTCATTTTAGGGACAATCTTGGGCAAATCAAGCTGGAATTTGTCCCTGGAGTTTTCCAAAGCATCTTTTTTTTTTTCTGAACAGCTTTTCCTGGTCCAGGAGACATTTGGTGCTGGGAGTTAATTTGTTTTCTTATCCAGAGGAGATCATTCTGTTAATCATGCTAAGAAGTCCACCCAATAGCTCCATTACTTTAGGGTCACACTAGTCTGGCTAACGTGAGCCACACAAGACCTGGAAGTCTTGGAGAAGGGGAATTTTATTCCCTCTGCATAGCAGTCTGAAACATGTAGGCAGTAAGCGACAGACTTACTTTTGCCACACACACTCACACACACAAGTAGCCAAGGCACATTTTGTGGAACAAATACTGTCACATTGCATCGCAGAAGACGAGATGTACTCAATTCTCAAACACGTCCCATTAATTAACAGAGGGGCGGCTTCCCTCTTTGCCAGTCTCTCTGCTGACTCTTGTCAGAAAGTGTCTTCATCTACCAGCTTCTATTGGCATTGGCACACACTTGCTCCTCTAGAAAAAGAATTGCTCTTCTTGAAAAGAAAAAGCGATTGACTAATTTTAAAACATACTGAGTAACATGGAGACAGTCAATGTGGCCTAGTGAATAGAAAGCTGTCCTCAAGTCTTCTGGCTTATAATGGCTGTATGACATCAGACAGATCACTTAACCTCAGCTTCCTCATCTGGGAGACGAAGCAGTTATACCTGATGACCTCCAAGGCCCCTTCCAGCTCTAAAATCTGTGATCCTAAGATGTTTTAGAGAAGCTGGCAACCTGCAGTAGTAGGTGTTACTTCACCTAGAGTGTAAGACATCATTGGAATCCCAGTCCCAGTTCAAAAATCAGACAAGGAAAGGAGTTTATGTTTGTTTTATACAACAGCATACAGGAATCCATGAAAGTCAGGATGGCCGGTGGATAGAAGATATTGGAGTCAGAAAGATCTGAGTTCAAGTCTTTCCTTCTACAAGTACTGGCTGGTTGACCCTGGGCAAGATGGTGAACATCATTGCCCAGAGTCCCCCAGCCACTACATACCCAACCCTGGGCAAGATAATGAACCTCAGTCTCCCAGGCAACACTCTTAAGATTATGATCTACCACTTTGTATTCCTAATATTAACCCACAAAAGAGAGACTTAGAGGAGGCGTGATAGCTGGCAAAGTATTTAACCTATCTAAGCCTCAGTCTATTTATCTGGAAAATGAAGGGCCAACTGGCCTCTAATGTTAAATTTATGATCTCTACCATATGCGCTTCTCTCTCGATCTGATGTTACAGATGAGTTGCTGACCTACTTCAATGGAATGAGTTTCCACACTGAAATGTACCTAAAATAAAATCTTAGGTCCAGAACAAAACAAAACAAACCGCCCTCTCCCACCCCTCCCATTGACTCCCCCACCCCCTCAAAAAAAAGGATGACCCCCTCCCACATTTTCTCTTCTTCCTCTCCAACACCTCTTTCCAAAGGTAATCTTTAAGCAAATTATTAATTTGATTTAATTTGATCAACTGGCATTGATTAATTCATGCTGATGAATTAATCAAGGAGCATTCATTAAGTATCTACTATGTGTCAGGCACTAAGAACACAAAGACAAAAAAGAAATATTCTGTTTCTAATTTCTAGCTCTCCCTTTGGAACCTGTTACAGTTTTAGAAGGCAATACGGGAGGGGGCAGGTGAAGGATTTCATCTAATGACAGTAAGGGATCATCTGACTCTGAGTTGTGATTTCATTCCTCTCTGGCTTTTCCCACAAAGCATTTCAACCCAGTGGTTCAGGGCAAGTGAATGACCCGGCATCACCTAATGTATCAGCAGGTGTAAGACAGCACGTTGGTCTTCTGACATGCTTTCTGCTCTCTCTCTTCCTTATTCATTAGCCATTAACTGTTAGAATAAGTGGTTGCTTTCACCAGGTGGCAACTCTCTTATTTTTCATGTGTCCGGAAAGATGATCTGAGCTAGAGAAAAAAAAGGTTCAGCTTAAATGTTTCATTCATTCTGAATTCCCCGTTTAGAGGGAAACTTTTCATACCCCTCAGTTCTTCAGCTAAACTCTCACCGAGTTGACTAGAATCCAATTGATGAAATCTTATGACCCTATTGTAGCAGGCATTTTTTTTCCCCCAAAGTACACACAATGCTGGTGTCACTTAACATATTATGTTACCTTTAACTTCCTTAAACAGCATTATTTTCTTGGTCCCTCCTTGGACTTGAGACCACTTGCATTCACAAAAGGTCTGAGTCCTGCTCAGGATGTTGGGAACTATTCCCTCTAGCATCTACATGTCAAGCAGGGGATGAAACATCATTCTCTTTGTTAAGGAGGGGGGGAAGTTTCACAAAAGAACAAATAATTGGGAAAGACTCCATATGTAGTCAACAAAATTTAATCCATAGGCCAGAGGCATAACTAGCAATTTATGTGCCCAAGAGAAGGCTCATGAAACAGCTCAACTTCTATTTTTTAATTAATTTATTTATTTTTAGTTTTCAATATTCGCCTTTATAAGATTTTGAGTTCTAAATTTTCCCCCTTCCATTACCTTCCTCTCCCCAAGATGGAGTTCAATCTGATACGGGCTATACATGTATGATCATATTAAACCTATTTCCACATTAGTTATGGACAACCCAACTTTTAAAGACAAATTCATTTAAACAGAATGGCAGGTGGGGAAAGGAGACCATGGGACATCACCAGGCAGCTGCTTGGGGAGTAGGGCGCGTGGAGCCAAGAGGAGCTCAAATGAGGTGCAGCTGCCCTTGGGGAAGAAGCGCTACCATCTGGTAGCTTTCTATTTTAACAAATTATCTTTACCAACTAGATACTAAACTCAGTTGTTTCTTTGCTGCTGATAGGCTATAAGTTCTGTCAGCACCTTGTAAATTTTGGCACACTAGGATAAAGCCACATTAACCCTACCTTGGTTCCAGCATTTCCACTGGGTTTAGTCCTTGTAAAAAATGCCAAATCTGCAAGAGTGGCAGAGAATTTCCCCTATTTTCCCCCATCATTCTGAAAAGGTCATCCTGCTCCCAGGAAACTTTAGCCCTGGAATGGACTGGTATTGTCAAAGATGACACATAATTTACAGCCAAAGAGACTTTCACACCACATTTTACAGATGAGTAAAATGAAGTTCACAGAGGTGGTGACCTCCCCAAGGTCACACAGGTAGTAAGTAACAAAGCTGAGATTCAAATTCAGTTGCTCTAATGTGACATCTCCTGTTTTTCTCAGTCCTGAACACAGGATAGTGTTAGCACTGCCTGACATACAGTAATGCTTTGTAAGTGCTTCATATGCAATAAGATGCATAATGTATCTTACAAACCTTAAAGCCCTCTATAAATGTTAGCTATTCTTCTTAAACCATAGTACTCTGACAGAGAGAGCTGGATTTAGAAGCTGGGGGGAACACACTGTATTTCTGCATATATGGCACCTCCATTGATTGGCCTACCCCTAAACCTCCATATTGAAGCAACTTTCTGCTTCGGTATTAGCCCAAGTACTAGTGATGGGTGTGGTTCTTTGTGTAGCATGATAGGAGCTTGGTGGCCATTTTGCAAAGAAAGAAAGAAAGGAAGGAGGGAGGGAAGGAAGGAAAGAAGGAAGGAAGAAAGAAAGAAAGAAAGAAAGAAAGAAAGAAAGAAAGAAAGAAAGAAAGAAAAAGAAAGAAAGAACGGAAAATGCCTTCTACCTACCAGGAGTCTCAATATATTACCCCTTAAATGTGTTGGTCAAGCTTCTACCAAAAACAAATTTTCATTTCTCAAAAGCAAATACCAACCTAGCTACGGCTCTAGAAAAACATACCCAGGGTAATAATAATGCCTTGCCAGGTCACATTGTGCAGATCATGTATTGTTTATCCTTTGATAGTTCAAATTAAGTAACTTTCATTTTGTAAATATCATTAATTTACTAGGAAATGGTTCCATAAATAGTTTTTCCCTACCAACATATTTTGGGCATTCTTCCTTTCTAATCATTCAACAAGCATGCATTGTGTGTGTAAGTTCAGTGTGAGTCAGCATTGTGATGGTAGTCAGACAAAGAGCTAACCCAAACCTTTGGCTGACTTAGCAGAGAAGTACAGTACCAGAATGAAGGCGGTGATGAGCCTGCTAAACTTGGCCTTGATCAGCCCCCACAGAGAGAAGCTAGAGAAGGTTTAGCCAAGAGAAGACTGAGAGAAGATAGGATCACTATGTCAACAATGTGCTGAGGCAACCACAGAAAATAATTCAAACTTAAGGCGTATTGAGGGAGGCATGGCATTCTGGACTAAGGAGATGATAACACTGCTCTGCCGTCTCCTGTCGTCCGTGACTGGAGTATTGTCATCACTCAGGCATCTTGTAGGGAGGCAGCTAAATGGTGAGATGGATAGACTATGAGAATTGGAAGCAGGAAGATCTGAGTTCCAATCTTTCCCCAGATCCTTCTTGACTGTGTGACCTTGGGAAAAATCACTTAACTTCTCTCAAGCCTCAATTTCCTCATTTGTAAATTGGGGAAAATAAGAGTACCTACCTCACCTGGTTGTGGTGAGGACCACAAGAGTTAGCACTTTGCAAATGTTAAGGCATTATATAAATACTAACTATAGTTACTGTTGTTGTTGTTAGAAATTGATAAGCTGGACAGAATCTAGAGAAGGATGAACAAGATGGTGAAGGTCCTTGAGATAATATCGTAAGATAAATAGTCAATAGAACTAGCAATGCTTAGCCTGGAAGAGAGAAAACTGGTGGGGCATAAAAACTGTTTGCAAGTGTTGAAAAGATGTTCTGTGGAAAAGTGAGCAGTCTGGTCCTGGTTGGGCCCAGAGGCAAGAATTAAGAGCAGTGGGTAGACGTTGCAAAGAGATGAAGTTTGGTTTGATGTCAGGAAAAGATGGCGAACAACTGGAGTTGTCCCAGAAAGCACTGGGCTGCCTCAGGGAGAAATGAATGCCCCTCATTGGATGGCTTCAAGTCGAGGCTGGACGACCTCTTGGTGATCATGTGTCCCAAAGGGAATTGTTTTGAGATCTCTGGGTTAGGATTTAAATATTTGATTTAAGAATTTGAAAGGTCATCACCTGAAAGAGGGTTTCACCTTGTACTGGTTGGCCCCAAAAGGCAGAATTCACAACAGTGGGAAGAAGTAACAGGATGGAATATGTAGACACTCCCTGACATTTTGTGCTGCTTTGGGAGAAAGTAGGTTCCTAATCCCCTGGAGGGTCTTGAGAGAAGTGGGCTGAGCCCTTCTTGGGGAAGCAAAAAGTTTGTTTCTGCTTGGGTTCCAGTTGGACTAGATCACATCTGAGATTATTATTCTAACCGCACACCTTTCCCTTCAGTGCTTAATACCATGCTCAGAGCTGCAGAAGACTCAAGAATGAGTGCATGTGAATGAATAGATATTTATTAAGCATTCACCATGTGCCAGGAACCATGCCAAGTTCTGGAGACACAAACACTGTAAGCAAGACAGTCTCTCCCCTTTAGGAGCTTACATTCTAATGGGGAAGACAACGTTTATAGGGAGTGATAGGCAGGGGAGGGATGCGTCGGACAGGGAAGTCACAGCGATGGTAATTGGAGTCATAGGTCAAGATATCATGCCTTCCCACAAGAGGTTTATATACCTAAGGATCCCTGCAGGTCACATAGTGCCTTAGAAAACCACATATTATCATGAACTATCTTCTATTATATTTTTATTTACTTTATTAAATATTTCCCAATTGCATTTTAATCAGGTTTGGGCCACATTTGGGATGCCACAGGCTGCCCCAGTGTCTGACACCTCCGTACTATGCCATACTGCCATACACAAGTCAAGACATCACCCCGGGAGGTCATTGGTTCTCTTCAAAAACAAAGTACCAGCAACAACAACAATGCCATTCTCCCTCTAAACAGATTATATACACAAAATGATTCTGGCAGACATGGGAGGGGAGCTCACTAACCATTGGGAAAGTCAGGCAAGATTTCCTGTAGCACCCATTTGAGGTGGGCCTTGAAAGGAATGAAGCATGCCAAGAGGGGGAGGTGGAGGGGAGAAGGACCGCTCTGGGCTGGAGTCATCAACAAACATTTTCTCTTACAGATGATCTGTCAGAACAGTCAGAGACCGTAGCCTCACTTAATTTGTATCAGGGCCTATAGACTGTTTCTTGAAATCTAAGTATTCTATTTTAGGAAACCTGTTTCTCCATTCTATCTAGATCTGGATTCTGGAATCCAAATGCTTTTCTTTTAGAGAATTCAAAGGACTAACCGCCATACAGTAAACCCCTTTGTATTCATCAAGCACTTATATTTCTCAAATTCCTTTCAAATCCATCTCCTCATCTAGTCCTTGAACAGCCTGAGATAGGTGCAGTAGTTTTGTTCCCATTTTATGGATAGAGAAATGAAGGCCCAAGAAAGCTAAATGGCCTGCCCTGGACTGCAGGGACACAGATTAGTGACTGAGATCTGGGACCAGAAACCAGCCCTCCTAACTCCTAATTAGGGGCTGGGAAGTGGGGTCGGGGCAGGGCTTGCCCAGACATCAGGTTAATTAATATTGTTCATATTTAACAGGGGAAACAGCTATGCTATGTTAATATGTGCCTACTAAAAATGGACAAAGCAAAAATCTGAATGAGGGCACTGAAAAAGAGGATTCATGAAGGTAGCCCACAGGAGGCAGCAGTGAGCACAAGAACGTCACAAACCTGCTGCCCCTCACAAGGGGCAGTGTGGTGGAACAGGGGAAGGATTAGACTTGACCTCAGAATTAGGCTGCCCGTCTCTCCCCCCCACCCCTTGCCATTTCCTCATGAGGCATTGGTTAGAGCGCTGGGCCTTTACTCAAGAAGACCTGAGTTTAAATCTAGTCTCAGACACTTACTAGCTATGTGACCTTGGGCAAGTCATTTAAACCTCCGTCCGCCTCAGTTTCTTGAACTGTAAAATAGAGATAATAATAGCATCTGCTCATGAGGATCAGGTGAGTTAGGTTGAGCACGGTGTCTGTTATATAGCAGGCACGATATAAATGCTAGTATTATTGTTTCAAATGGAAATAGCAATACTTGAATCACCGACCTCACAAGGCTGTTGTAAGGAAAGTGCTTTGTAGTCTTCAAAAGGCTATAGAAATGTGGTCTGTTATTATAAGTGTGTGATGTACCAAAGAAAAAAATCCCTGATAAACTAACCTTTGGGGGCACCTTCTTTAGTGCAGAACATGTTCCATTAGTCATGCTTTTCCTGCTAACAATGATTCGGGCTGCGTGTCTAATCCCAGAGACCAGGCGCCGACAATTTGTACCCACAAGATTCATTCTCTTGTGGAACAGTAAGGGAGTTGGTTGCCTTGAAGCCAGATTTCTGTGCTGGAGGCCCCAAGCCAGTCTCCAGCATAGGGACAGAAGATCCCACCTTAAATCCAACTTCCACTCAATTATGGGTGGTACTCCATCGTCGCCCCAGCTAAACACCATGAAACAGTGGGTGATCTTGAATGCCATATGGGCCACAGAAGGCTGCTATACCTAGGCACAACTGAGGGAGGGCTGGGTTTTGGCTTTCCGTCTGCATCTCCCTCTGCGTTTTGTCTGGGAGCTTTTATCCCCCTGGAACAAAGTTTGCAGGGTTTATTTTGAAAAGAGGAAGGTAATCCAATAGCGCTTGCATCCTAGACAGTTGATAAATAGTTTAGGGTCTCAGCTTAAGTCCTTTCTATAAGACTTAGCCCGGCATTCTTACTCAACAACAATGTGTTTGATTAGCACATCAAGTCCTATTGACTTCATAACCTACCAGCATAGTTAAGTCTTCCGTGCTGTTCTGAGGTTTCATTGCCCAGGAACATTATACAGGAAAAGGGAATTTGAGATTACAGAAGAACATGGTTACACAATCTGTAAGTAATACAAATGGATTTGCAACTCCAGCAATGCCTTAGCCAACCGCGCTTCAGGGAGCCATACAACTTTGGTGACTGGAGGACCTGGTCATCCTTCTGGGGATGCAGTAAGCAACAGAGCAGGAGGGGAAATGAAGAAGGGGGTGAGGGTGGGATGAATGAGGCAGGGAAAACAGACTTCAGCATTGGTGCCTTCAAAGAGTTTAGCGGGATCTTCGAGCTGGCTGTCAGTCCTTGAAAATGACAAATCCCTTGTCCGGTGGCAAGTTCTCCAGAGACATTGTTTCTAAAGAGTTTGTTTAATGAAAATATGTCTGGTTTTGGCATTGAGTTCCCAGAGTGAGTGGGGGCTCTCAGAGAGGATCTGAGCCAGCATGGGGCACCCTTTCATGATGTCTCACGTCCTCATGAGTCCGCCTCATACAGAAGTGAGGGAAGTGGAGATGGGTGAGTTAGCAGGAAAGAGCCTTCTCAGTTGGCCTGGGGTTCCAGGGATCCAGAGGCTAGGAAGCCCCTTCATTCTGCCTCAGGATCCCTGGTGTTGGTGGGGGCTTGAGAAGGAAATCTAGGTACATGCATTAAAGGGTACCAAGCTACAAGGTGCATGAGAGAACGCTATTCTGAATCAGGGGAGCCTTTCTCGATGCAGTCAGGTTTCACAAAGGAGACATGTAAATAACCAGTGAGGGATGCAAAATGCTTTTACAAAGAGAAAGAGTAGAAGCAAATGAATCCAAGACATCCATGGAGTAATAAGGTTTTCTGCCTGCAGGGTTGTTTTTTTTCTGCCCTAGCCTGTGGCATTCAGCCTAATGGCATAAACCCCATGTGGGTCTAATGTGTCCCCAAGTCCTTTAAATCACTAAATAGCTTAAAACCTGACTGTGCGGTGTATTACTGTTCATTTTTAATGCCATCATGGCTGGCCAAATTGTAAGCTTAGGCAAAGTTTTCTTCCCCCCCCCTTTTGGGGAGAAGGGGGAAAGCTGAGTGGGGGTGGGGGGCTGGAGGGGTGGGAAAGCAAGCCAGTCAAAGTTAAAATAAAGTCTCTTTCTAGCAAGAGTACTGTCTATAACATGTTGTTCCTTATAGAAAGTGGGATATGGTGGCATTTGCCTGATTAACTTGCTCGACAAAAGTGACAGCTGCTGGGGGTGCATGAAGATAAGCTTCGTCGAGTAGTTCCGCCTTTGTACATCTGTCAGCAAAAAAGGAAGAATAGAGAGTGAAAAGAGACAAATTGGTCCCCAAAGGCACTCCATTCAACTTAGGAGGTTTGCTCTATTCAAGTACTCCCCATGCATCTCAAGTACTAGGTAGCTTATTCAATTTCATTCACTCTTTAGAATGAACCCACAAGTGTTTAATTTCGTATTCTGTAGACTAAAAAGGGTAAAAAAAGAAAAAAAAAAGGGTGGGGGGGAGGGTTTTTTTGTTTTATTTTGTTTTGTTTTGTTTTGTCTTTTTTTATTGGGAGGCCTTAATCGGTAGGCAGGGTGATCAATTCTGGACGTATTAACTCATCGCTAATTTACTATTTAACTCTCTGAGCTTGGGCCTAGTACCAATCATTCCCAATGTCTCTGAATTAGCAACTTTTTACCGGTGGTCTCCTTCATGGTGCCCCTGCCCCCCAAAACTGTTTGCAGATAATGAAAAAGATTCATAAGTCTAAGTTGGGTAAATTGAGGTTTAAGTCTTTAACAGATCAGGTGGGTTCCTTTCTCAAGTGTGTACTTTGGGTACATGATCTGACAAATGGCTTTTTAGACATTTCTGAAGGAAGGGGAGAAAAATTAGAGCAATGCAGTAAAAAATAAATAATAAAGAGCAGAGTGTGGTTCACAGAGATTAAAATAAAGCAAAAAGAGGAAAAGGGCATTAATCAGGCAGCAGAACCCAGCTTTACATGGAGAATGACTTTCAAGCAACACCACTTTGAACTATTTTGGAGTGAAGAGGAAAGGGGGAAAAGCATTTATATAGCACCTACTATGTGCCAGGCAATATACTAAGGGCTTTTTTAAAAAATATTATCTCATTTGATCTTCATAACAACCCTATTATTATCCCCATTTTACAATTGAGGAAACTGAGCAAAACAGAGACTAAGTAATTTGCCCAGGGTCACACAGCTACTAAGTGTCTGAGGCTGATTTGAACTCAAGTCTTCCCAAATCCAGGCCCATCACTCTACCCACTTTACCGTCAACTATATGAATAGGTCCCAGGTAACAAAATCTAGTCTCTCTCCCCCACTAAACAAATGCATGTTGTGTCCATCAAAAAGTCTCTTTCTAGGACAAGAGGTATTGTATTATTGTAAGCAGTTGTACAAAGGCTTCCAATCACCATTCTGATTGTCTTCAACCTTTTCTTTCTGCTACTAGCCTTCCAGCATTCCTCTTCGCAAAAGTTCCCTGAAACAGGTCGACTTTTTCCTTCTCTTAAAGACCCAACCAACACATTCCCAGTTCACTGCATCCAACTTCTTGACCAGGTTCTGAGCAACACCCAGCTTCCATATTGACTGGTATTTGGAAACTTCTCAGCTACAGTCCTAGCTTTTAAAAGTCTGTTCCTATAAACAGTATCCAAAAAGCACCCCAAAAGGAATCTAACTTTCTCATTTGGTTGACGTAGAGCATAAAGGCTGTTCATAGGGAGAAAAGAGGGGAGGGAAGGACCTTGAGAACATATCTGAAATCTGATCACAGTTGTTAGGTTTTGTTTTCTTTCATTTTTAGGGCTTTGGACAATACTTCTCAGTAGAGCTCTTTGTACTAATGCCATCATTTGCTTGGCCAATAGCTGGCTAGTTTTACCAGGGAAAGAATTCCCTTGAGCTCTTGGCCTCTGTGTATTTTTTATTTGGGCTGTGTGGAAATGATGTGAATTTTTAGAGTGTGCTCACATTTAAAAGTGCAGATCACGATAATCCTAGCCTAGTCAAAAGCTCATTGATTTAGGGAAAATTGTTAGTTTTAATTTTAACTCTTTGGGCTATAATTTTATATATATATATATATGTGTGTGTGTGTGTTTGTGTGTATTATATATAGTATGTGTTATATATACACAATTATATAAAAAGTTTATATAAAAAATATAAATATAAATAAATATATATATAAATATTTAAAATATATATATAAATATATAAATATAAATAAAATATAAAAAGTTCTATAAAAAGTTTACAACTATGGAATTCAACTCAACACAAGATCTTCTGAGAGGAATAGGTCCAATCATTCAATTTAAGCATGTATTGAGTGCTGACAATGTGCTACGCATTGTGTTGGGCTCTGAGGATAAAAAAAAAGTTGAAATAGCCCCTACCCTATTGGAAATTATGTGGATACCAATCAATCAGTACTTAAGGATGCATTCTTCCTCTTCCATCTTGATCCCAATACTGTACCAGAATTGTTATCATTGCCACCCTTTCTGTAATTATATCTTTGTGGTATGCAACTTACTTACTCAATTATTCACCATTCATTAAAATCTGGCTGCAGTCTATTAGGTTTAGCTCCAAACCCACTTCTGGTGCCCAGGAAGGTGTTTAAGAGATAGGTGCATTGTCTGATGGAAGAATAAGCCTTTGTTAAATGGTGACTCTTGCTCTTACCTCCTAGGGGTGCTGTTCATGCAATGCATTCAGAGGTCTAGTTAGAAGTCAAAATGTACCATTTTCTCATCTAAATGAATTAATAATTAAGCATTTGGTAAACACTGTACTAGAATGTTGGAATGCAGATGCAAACTAGCAAGATGAGACACTCCTTAAGGAGGTTACCTTTTTTTAAAAAATGAATTTATTTTGATTTATCAACAATCACTTCCATAAGCTTTGGAGTTCTAAATTTTTCTTTCCTTTCCTCCCCACCTCCCTCCCCAAGATGGGGTGCAATCTGATATAGGCTATACATATACATTCCTATTAAACATGTTTTCACATTAGTGATGTTGTAAGAATTAGAACTAATAGGAGGAACCACCAGAAAGAGGAAACAAAACACAACAGAAGAAAAAAAAAAGTAGGAAACAGTATGCTTCAATCTGCATTCATACTCCATAGTTCTTTCTTTGGTTGTGGATGGCATTTTCCAACATGAGGCCTTTGGAGATGTCTTAGATCCTTGCATTGCTGAGAAGGGTTAAGTCTATCAATATTAGTACCTAACTGATTATGTTATTCCCTTCTCGAGCCAAATCTGATGAGATTAAGGTTCAAACAATGCTCATCTAGGAGGTTACCTTTTGATAAGGGCAGAGAACATAACGGGGAGTGAGAAAGCAGAGGGGGTAACCTCTAAGGTCCCTTCTACCTCTGGATCTATGATGATCCCTTGATGTGCCAAAACGGAATCTAGTCCTAAATATAATTGAATTGCAAAGTTGGACAACTTGGAACTCCTACCATGGCATGCTTTAGCATCAAATAATGTTGTCTAGAGGGCAAAAGGATCTTTTCTCTCTTAGGTGGGATAGTGGACCGTACCAGACTTGCAGTCAGTAAGACTGGAGGTCAAATCCTACCTTAGACCATTACTAACTGCGTAATCCTGGGGAAATCATTTACCGTCTCTCGGCCCCAATTTCCTCATCTGAAAAAAGGAATAACAGTAACACCAACCTCAAAGGGTTATTGTAAAGATTAAATGAGATAATCTATAGAAAGCAAGCTTAAAGCTCATTATGTAAACAGTTGACTATTATTATTATTATCATCATTAATTTATTAATAAGGAAACCGGTCTCCAAATCCCTGATACATCTAGAGGAAAACAGGCTTCAGAAATTCCCCTTATCCCTGATGGTCAGCATGTTGACCCTAATGCTGCAGCTGCCCAGGGAAGAACAAGGGCCTGGCATCCGGGCCAGCATGAGTCCTGTGGGGTTTGAGTCACACTTGATTCCTTAATGATGTCCTTTGAAAAAAGAAAATTCTCTGTAATGAGGGTCCAGGTCTACAACAGTCAGAAACAGAAACATTCTCTTGATCTTGATACCATAACTGATCAATCTGTCATGGGGAAAGATATCAATTAGCATTTGATCATTTAAAATATGTATTTATATGTGTGCGTTGCTTTGATTTATCTATAACGTGGCTATAATGTGCCTGGGGTATTGGCCATGTGTTATTATTACAATGACTCCATTTTTCTATTGGCCATTCAGGCCTTCATCATTAATAGGTTTTTTATTTAAGTGTTTGGAATCCCAGCAGCCCGATGGTCATGTTGTATACAACAATCACAGATCCGGACTGGATGCCTAAATTCAGTCTTGTTTTCAGCCTAAGAAGGCGTTGGGATAATAAGAAAGAGTCCCTGCACTTAGAAAAGGAAGGTAAATCTGCTTCACTAGACCCTGATGTTGAGAAAAATGTGGAGAGATTCCCAAGTAAGCAGGATGAAACTGTTCTTACAGTGGACAAAATTAGGGAATTCAAAAGTATTTGGTTTTTCTAAGTGTGCTCTCTTTGATGTGGCAGGATTCATGAAAGATTTAACAATGACACGTGTTTTAGTCCCAACTGTATCACTAATTAGTATGACTGGGCAGTCACTTCTGGGCCTCAGTTTCATCATCTGTTAAATGAGGAGGATGGGCTAGAGTTGGGGTCCCCCTGAGCTAGGGGTCCCCCCATTTCTGGAGCTGTGAATCACCATGACTGGGTAACCATTGAAGTCTAACCCAGGTTTAAATCTTAAGATTCCTATGGCTAGATTCCCCCCAAAGGTCCCCTCAATAGCTAAACTTTGATTATTTTATGAACCATAGCACCAACATAACCAAATTATTCTATGTGGGCTTATCGCATGTTGAAGTTTTCTTTTTTTTCTCCTTTGTACATATCTATGGAATAGAGAATTGTATTAGGTATCAGAAGACCTAGGTTCAGACCCCAGCACCTCTGTCACTTTCTCTCTGGGTGACCTCGGGCAAATGCCTTCATCCCTCAGGGCCTCAGTCTCCTTATCTATAAGATCACTAGGTAGCTCTTAGATCCCTTCTGAACTTATGAACCTATAATAATGATATATACTCTATGGATTGTCATATGGGTTGAGGGCACATTATTCTTTTTTATCTTCGTACCTTCAGTCATAGTACAATGTGTGGCATGTAGTATGTGTTTAATAGATGCTTGCAAATGAGTTGATTTAGTATAGGTGATCAATCCATCAAAAAAGGAGCATTATCACATTTAGGCACCATGATAAGCACTGAAGATACAAAGAAAGAGTAAACAGTCCCTGCCTTTAAGGAGTTTAGATTGTAAAGGGAGAGACAATGTATACATACATATACATATACATATACATATACATATACATATACATATACATATACATACACATACATACACACATGCACATGCACATGCACGTACATATACAAAAACACATGTACACACATACACACATATGTATATATACATATATACATACACATTTATTGCTGCATATTATAATTACAGATATTTATGCTCCCACTAATTTCAAAGGACTATAAATTTAAAGCTGGAAGAGACCCCGAGGATAATTTAGTCCAGTCCCTTCATTTTACATATGAAGAAACTGAGGCCCACAGAGGTTGAATAATTTGTTCAAGTAGTAAGTATCTAGGGTGGGATTTGAACTGACTCCAGAGGTAGCACTCCCTAAAAAACGTGAAAATGAGAAAGTTAGCATTCAGAGTCACGACCATTTAGTTCCAATGAGTATTTCATCAATTTCCATTTTGATGTTAGTACCCCACCCCCAGTACATTATGTATGGAGTCCCACTGATAGGAATGGATAACCTAGAAAATAGTCTCTGTTTTTCTTTTTGCCTAACTTTGGAGGAGAAAGCCTGGGGACAAGTGAAAGCAGTCATGGATCTTAGGGCAGCTGGAGGGCTCCTGGTCTCCTGAGAACCAATGCCCATTCTTTTCTTTCCCCTGGGCATTGTCCTGGGTTTCCATAATGTCATCAGAGGGAATCCTCCAATCCAAGAGTCTTGGAACACCTTCCATTGGAAAGGTTAATCTGAAGGCCTGAGCTCAACATTTCCAAATCAGTTCAGGTCCCGAGACAACACCCCGCCCCTCCCCCCAAAATAAAGAGGAGCCTGCCTGCATTCGGGGCTCTCCTGAGCACTCCGTGTCACCATTTTAAATAGATGCGAACAGCCCGGATTGGTCCAAGTGGGGAAGCAACTGCTGAAATAAGAGGTCACGGGTGTGAGTTACTATGGTAATTGAGTAGTATCACCAATAGTTCTGCTCTCATAAGCATTAAAGCACATAATAATAGACAAACAACGGTGGCTGAAGGAAGCAGGTAGGATTGCTATGTTCTTTTGTCAGAAGTATATAATGTCTTGTAGTCAGTTTTAAAGACTTCTCAACCCCCAAATCTACCCAGCAGTCACCTGCTGAGTCATTCTGTATGCTTAATCTCATGCCTTTAACTACAAGCGTTCTGCTAATTTGAGGCAAATGGGTATTTGGGGACCTTAAATAGGGAAGTAAGGAAGCTCTGACCTAGAAAACCCCATTCTGAAGGGCCGAGAGGAATGAAAAAAATATATTCTTTCAGCAGTTCTATAAGGCTCTTTTGAGTGATAGAGGGGAAAGAGCTTTGACTAGTCTAGGTTGCAGCCTCCGAAAGACCGGTTTTGCAGGGGGGTTGGGGGGAGGGAGAAAGAGAGAAAGAAAGAAAGAAAGAAAGAAAAAGAGGGGGAAAAACTTGCCGCACACCAATCCCCACTCCTCCTAACTTCCCCCCATAAAACTTGTCACTTTGCATTGCCATCAGCTACCACAACAATAATCATCCCATGTCTATTGCTAATTGCGAGCACAGCTGAAGCTCAGTGGGGTTCCTTTGCACAGTCTCAGGCCTTTATACCAGGCTCAATCTGTTGTATGGCTCTTGTTCACACACAAAAAAAACTACCAGCAAAGGCAGAAAGAGGCAGAGTCACAGGTCCCTTGTAATCCCCTGCTTCCCTGCTGACAGCCCAGCCCTAGAAGCATTCCTGGTTTTGTCCTCCTCTTCAGAGAAGCCTGAGTGACCTGTAGCGACTGGTCGGGGACCTGCTTTTGAATGGGGACCGAATACTCCTTCAGGTGCCTGGAGAGGCAGGGCTGCATCTGGCTTCTGAGATTCTGTGTGCAGCACCCCTGGGGCGAGCTGTAGCTTCCTGTAACATGCAAAATATGAGTGTGAACTCCAGGTTCATGGCAAGGAACAGGAGGTCAGGCCTCCATTCAGTTCTAACGAAAGGAGCCCGCAGTTTGCAGATGTTCTTGGGGATGTGTAATAACACCACCTCCCCGAGAGCAGAGGAACCCAGAGCGGGTTTGGAAAGAAAAAAAAAAGTGCCACAATCAGTGCGTTACTTGCAGATTTATTCATATCAATTTTTGCAATTTATATATTCAGAGACAAGATTGCTATTTCGGCGACTTTATGTTGGATGGCGTACGTTTTGCGTGTCTTCGGTGAAGGGTAGGGGAGAAAGAGAAGAAAAAGAAAGAAAATTAAGCTTGTTCTTTTGGTGGACTTGGGGAGGGGGGAGTTGTCAAGGTGACAAAGCCACCAGGGTCAGAGATAGAGCTCCCCCCCAATGTCTTCTCTTTCCCACCCCACCCCCAAGCGGTCACTTCTTAACAAGGCCTAGAACTTCCCAATCTGTCCACTGCCTTTGGTCCATCCCTGACCACTCTGTGCTTGGAAGATGAGGTTGGAGAATGGAAGATTAATAATAATGATAACTAACATCTCTGTAGCACTTACTATGTGCCAAGCAGTGAAGAGAGAGTTAAGCAGGTTCCCTAGGAAGGGAAGGTGGAGTACCATCTGTAGGAACTCAGGCCATCACGTTCTCAGTCTGAAGGTCTGCCAAAGGGAAAGGTACCAAGACCTACCCTTGACACCGGCTACTCTCCATGCCCCATGATGAAGCTAGGCATTCTCTTACTACCTAGCCACCCTACAAGATGAGAGGGAAATTAAACCTCATGTGAAAGCTCTTGCATGCAGGGCATTTGCCTCCAAATCAAATTCCTTCTAATGTATTTTCATTGAAGGAAGACCTTGCTGGAGCTAATACGGAGATTAATCCCCCTTAGCCGGGGGGAATAAGCACTCCTCAGTGGGCCCGTGTTAATTGCCAAGGCTTGGTGCTCAGATCATTTTAATGCATTTAAGAAATACATGATTTTTATGAGTATAACTATTCCATGCAGGAGTCGTTACTCTGGGAAGGGCAAAAGCTGCTTCGCCTCCTATTATTAGACTAATTCCCTTTAATTGTTTCCTACAATAAGGTTTGCCTGAGTGTATATTCCAAACCTTAATAAGTCTGTGGTAGTGGAAGCAACGCTGGAGAAGGAGAAACTGCTGTCTTTTGAGAAAAGCAGACTTTCATGGAAAGAAAGGGGCTGAACGGGCAGAAGGGAGGAATTTCTGCCGCTTACCAAGTATGACTTCATTACAATCGTGCTTAGAGAGAAAAGGGTCTTCATTAAAAATGTTTTAGGTGATGTGTCATGAAATACCAAAAATTCTCTCTCTCTCTATCTCTATCTCTCTCCTTGCTTCCTCTTTCTCTCTTCCCTCCTCTATTTTTTTTCTTGCTTGAATTTCTGCATTCTCTAGAATAATTACATTCTTAATGAAATGTTCCTATTCTTGGTCCCTGGATTTCATTGAATTCAGGAACAGAGATTTAGAGACTTCCTGTGGATAAAGAAGGAAGCAAGGAAGGAAAGAGGGAGGGAGGGAAGCAGAGAGGGAGGGAGGGAAGGAGAGAGGGAAGGAAAGAGGAAGGAAAATAAAGAGGAAGGAAGGAAAATAGAAAGGAAGGAAGGAAGAAAAAAGAAAGAAGAGAGGGAGGGAAGGAGGAAAAGAAGGAAGAGAAAAGAAGGGAGAGAAGAGGGAAAGGAGAGGAAAGGAAAAATAAGAGAGATAGAGACAAACAGACACAGAGAGAGAATGGATGTATCATCATCAGATATGTTCTTATATAAATATAATATCATCAGATCTGTTCTTCTTTTCATAGCCAAAGTCTCTGGAGATTGTGACCTAATTCTTGGTATAGATTAACTCCCCCAAAACCTTACTTTAAAAACACTCATATGTGTACTAGTTGAGATTCACATTCTTCATTTTTGTCTTCCTTTTTAAGGCTGATGATTGGTTTTTTCCTCATCTTTCACAACAGTTACTATGGTAAAAAGAAATGTTGTGAGACCTCTATGTTCCCCTGAGTTGTTTCAGCACTGCCCCCTCAAAAATCACTTGTTAAATGCTGTTCAGTTGTGTCTGACTCTTCAGGACCCCATGTGGGGTCTTCTTGGTAAAGATGCAGAACTGCTTTGCCATTTCCTTCTCCAGCTCATTTTACAGATGAGGAATCTGAGGCAAACAGGTAAGTGATTTGCTCAGGATATCACAGCTAGTAAGAGTCTGAGGCCAGATTTGAACTCACTTCCTGACTCCAGGCCCAGTGCCCTTTCCATGCCCCACACAGAGAGACATAATGACATTGTGCCTAAGGGGACATCCTTGAAACTAGGAAGACCGGGTTTCAAGTCCTGCTACATGACCATGGACCATCATTCTATATCAAGATTGGGTCACTATATTTAGATTGGCCTTTGAGTCTGCAAAGAACGAAGAATAGATCTGATGACACCAACACATTCATTATTAATTTATTAATTTGTTTCTCTTTCTGTCTATGTCTCTGTCTCTCTCTGTCTCTCTCTCTCTCTCTCTCTGTCTCCCCCACCCCCACCCCCTCATCCCATAGACAAGTCACTGAACCTTTCAGTGTCCCAAGTCCTGAGAGGCTTGTTTCTCTATGGTGACTCAGAAATGGCCTTCTCTCCAGTATAGCTTAGCCCTGATTGAGTTGCCCTGGGGCCTTGACCAAGATGATTAGATAAGACTGAGAAGGCTGTTGATTGTAGCATTGCACCACCTAAAAGAAAGGAAGTCTTCTTCCAGACAGCAAGGTAGCATCATGGATTGAGTACTGGACTTGGGAATCGGGAAGACCTGAGTTCAAATCCTGACGATTACTGGCCATGTGACCCTGAGCAAGTCACTTAAACCTCAGTTTTCCCCATCTGTAAAAATGGCGATAATAATAGCACCTTCTTCACAAGGTTGTTGTGGGTATCAAATGAGATAATATTTGTAAAATGCTTGGCAAATGGTAAAGTGCAAGATAGCTATTAAGTCTTAAAATAAACATCCCCCCAACTGGATTTGCATTCAAAAGGGCTCCTGTAGGGACTCTGGCAGACCTCCTCGGTGTCAATAACACAGATAGGCCTGACTTCAGGTTAGGGAGCCATGTTGTCTTTTGTTTCTTCTGGTAAGAGAATAGGTCCCAGGATGGATTTGTGATTCACATCATCAAAGTTTTCTGCTTGTCGGACTCTTTTTTGTATGTCAGGATTTAGGACAACTGAGGGATGGCCATAAATTTCCTTTGAGTAGATGGTTGCTTTTTTGAATAAAGGTCTAGCCTTTGTACCTTTCCTGAGAGGTATAAATAATAATCTCCTAAAAATGCTTTGACCTTCAGAGAAAGAGAAGAATCTGAGAATCCTTTATAAAAAAGAAAGTCAAAAATTTCAAGTAAGCTGCTGCTTGGAATATATTTCTTCCCCTCTGGTTAATGTACTTTCTGTATTTCCTCGAGGTTTTTGCTTCTTTACAATAGAGGCTGCTACATGAAAGGGAGTTTAACAATTGAAAGCCGCAGTTTGGGAGGGCTGCAGCTACTGTGGTCAGCTTCTCAGTCAGATAATAGAGCAGGAGGTCTTAACCTGGGGATTCCATGGATAGATTTCGGGGGTTCTGGGAACTTGGAGGGGGAAATTGTCTTTATTTTCATTTAGCTCCAATTGAAATTTAGCATTTCCTTCAATTATTTAAAAAAAAACCTCCTTCTGAGAACGGGTACCTACACTTCACCAGCATGCCAGAGGGATCCATGACAAACAAAATGTTAAGAGGCAACCTAAGGCCAAACTTACTCCTTGGCACTCTCTTTGACCCAATGAAGGACGTCTTTGAGAGGGCTGGACCCGGGTTGTTTGAGGGTGTGCGCACCAGTAATTACAGAAGCCAAAAATGAAAAAAAAACTCACCCTGATTAGAGACCTCAACGCCCACCTCATCAGACCCTCTGGCTGGGGTAGAGAAGGGTTGTCCTAAGCTTTGCAGTCTCAGGTGGAGTCCCTGGAGCCTTTTTGAAGAACGAGTGCCTCCCCGTGCCTGAGAAACAATCATTCCTCAGAACAGCTCTAGTAATGGATTACATTCTGAAAGACTGGGGTCCTTGGCAAAGGGGTGCACCTTTGCCACTGTCTCCATTTGTAAAAACAAAGCAAAGACTGGTCATCTTCAGAGGCTGGTTTTTGTTTCCTAGGGAATTCCACCCAAAATCCAGAGGCCTACTATAATCTGACCCATTGGGTGAATCAGGGCCTTGACCTTAGGCCTGGAGAGTTGCACTGAAATTATATATGAAGCCATGTTCCCCCTCTGAAAGAGAGAACAGAACACAGGACTCATGATCAGGATAACTTGGGTTCAAATCCACCATACCCCCCAGCTGCCTTTGATAGCTGTCACTTGACCTGGTCCCTCCTAGTTTCTATTCAAGAAGAACCCACATTCATGGCTTCAATTTAACAAAGCTAAGGCTGCTTTGGAAAAGCTGCAAAGACAAGCCCAGTGGCCTTTTTCTCTGGATGAGGTCTTTCACATGCTCTTAAGTTACTCAAGTTGAAAGAAAGAAATATATCTCTTGAAAGTCTAAAAAATAAAAGATTTCATGATAGTATTTCAGTTTAGCAATTCAAGCAGGCTTAGAAGGGCCAGCAGGGGAGGACGGGTGGAAAAAATAACCATCTTTGGTCATTGAAAAGTAAAACCAAGGGCCTGATCAAGTGGTTGTAGTTACAGTATTATCATGATTATTGTCTTTTCTATTGTCCCCGTGCCAGCAATATTTCACTGTCTTATTAGACAGCCCAGGCTCTAAAAGGGTTTTCTCCCTGGTTGGCCCTCTGAACTTATCAAAGTAGTGAGCCAGAAACACCATTGTTGTCTTATGTTCCATAGAAAGACTCTCTCACATTTCTTTACCTACAGAGCTTTCTTCTGATGTCTTCATCCAGCCTTTTGGCTAAAAGACTCAAGTTGGCAAAGTTCACTATGTTGTTATTTTTTAAAAATTGCCCTTAAAATGGGTTGAATTCAATTAATAGCCCACATCGCCTCTTCTGGTTTTTGGTAGTTATCCCATCCCCCCATCCCAAAAATATACATAAATAAATGATAGACAGATGGATAGATACATGATAGATGGATAGATAAATAGAAGGAAGGATGGATGGATAGGTAGATAAATAGAAGGAAGGATGGATGGATAGATAGATGGATGGATAGATGGAAAGATGGATAAATAGAAGGAAGGAAGGATAGATAAGTAGATGGATGGATGGATGGATAAATGGTTGGATGTATAAATGGAAGGATGGATAGATAAAAAGAAGGAAGGATAGATAGATAGATAGATAGATAGATAGATAGATAGATAAAGTTTAAACAGATTCAGGATTTATTTTTTGTTTGATTTGAAAGAATGGGAAGGAAGAGAAGCAAGATGAGTTGAGCCTGTAGACTGGAAGGAGGAGAAGCAAGTCAAATTGAGCATGTAGACACAATTTCTTGTATCACCATTTGGGAGGCTAAATTAAATTTCAGTTATGGGTAGCGAAATGACCCATGCCTGAAGAACCAAATTTACCCTGGTTTTCTTGAAATAAGAAGAATAATTCCATTCGATTATGTTTTAACCTTTCAAAGCACTTCCCCACCAAGGGTGGTGATGCATAGGTTGGAAAGTATAGACCTAAAGTGATTAAAATCCAAGGCAATAAGATTTTCCATTTTTTAAATTCTGGAAGATTTTCTCTAGGTATTATAAATGAATACATGAATGAAGAAGCTTAGTACTTACCATGTGCCAAGCACTGTACTAAATGCTAGAAATAAAATAGAAAAGCAAGACATTTTCTGCCCTCAGGGAGCTTACATTAGAATAGGAAGCAACCCATACAAGGGAGTAGGGGCTAAGGAGGGGTGTTTGCATCCAGAAGTCCCAAAGATGATAACTGGAACAACAGGACAGTTAATTGACTAGCATTTTGCTCTCAGACTCCAACATCAAAGTTTCTAGTTGCTAACACGGAATCCCTTTACCACAAATGTGTCATGGCCTAAGATGAGGGCTACTACATAGAAAGTTAGAGGGAGCAGGATGCAATGGAAAGAATGCTGGATTTAAAATAAAAAGACCTGGATTCAAATACCAATTCTGCCACTTACCTCCTATTTGACCTTGGGCAAATCATTGAATTTCTCTGGACCTCAGTTTCCTCACCAGTAAAATGAGGAGGTTGGGCTAAATAGTCCCTAAGGTCCCTCCCAGCTCTAAACCTATGCTCCTATGAACTCTGGGCATTGGTTTCTCCATTTACTTGAGTTAAATGACCCCTAAGGTCCCTTCCAACTGAAAGTTTATGACCCCTGTGAGATTCTGTAATGAACTTTTTACTCTATGCCATTGTCATGTTTGGGGCCATGATCCATGTTATAGCTAAGTATACATCACAATCATCTTTAATTAATCATAACGGAATTCTTCTGTGGAATCATCATCATAGCTGTCATTTGCATGGCACTAAAAGTTTTGCCAAGCAGTTTACACATATTTTTTTTTCATTTAAGCCTCAATAACAGCCTTGTGAGGAAGAGGCTGAAGAAGTGTTATCCCTACTTACAGTTGAGGAAACTGAGGCCCAGAGAAGGAGAGGAGCTCACCCACCATGACATAGCTAGTAAATGTCAAAGGTGGGATTGCTGTTTCCAAATGCAATACTCCTGAATTTAGAACCAGAAGACCTCAAAGGCCATCTAGTTTAATCTTCTTGTATAGCTTAGGAAACTGGGGTCCCCACAAGCTAGGACTTGCCCAGGATCAAACAGCTAACACATAGATCAAAGACAAGATTTTCTAAGCCAGGTCTTCGTCACTCTCTCCACAATGTCAAGTCAATATCTGTATATTAAAATAATAATGCGCCCTTCCTGTCTGGGCCGTCACTTTAGTTATAGTGCAGTGAACCTCATAGCATCTGGATGACAAATCATTTAATCATTCAATCACCATTTATTAAACACCTACTTTATACAAGGCCCTGATCCAACATGAACCCAAGAGTAATTTTAAGATGGGTTGGTAAAGGGTTCAAGATATTTAGCCCAAAAACTGTATTTTCTAGATTAAATATGGCTTAATGGTATATGATGACTACCCAGTAAGCAGGCAACTTTGCAATTGAACTGATTAGGCCTAAGAAAAAGTGACATGCCACTTATTTGGACTTGAAACTCAATCTACTCCTAGAGAAAATAGTGTTACCTTCTTTTCCTTGGGAAGTCATTCGCTTCTCATCTTGCCTTCAGTGTGTAATCACTCCAGCCAGGAGGGAGGGAGAGAAGAGGGGAGGAAAGTGAATCACTCAAGGCTTGGGTCAAACTCCCAAGGCTTGAAGAAAAATCTGGAGCCCTGACTGAATGGAGCAGAGACTCCATTTTTTGACTGTCCATGGCCATTGAAAGATGTAAGTCAATAGTTATGAAGGGATACCTCAGAGATGCCCAACGTTGCACTGGTCAAACACCTTCCCTCATTTCTCCATGGTGCTTCGGATACAGCACTTAGGAGGGTAGAGGCTTTCTTTCTCCAGCACTATTTTTATTTCTAAATTTAAAAGACAATTGGAGAAGTTGCTAATTAATACTCCTGAGCTCAAATATGCTCCTGAGTGGTAAAAGATGCTAGCAATGAGAACTGCTTCCAGCAGAAAAGATCATTGATCCAGAAACATGCCAAATTAGGCTCTTCTCTTCAAACCCAGTTCATTATTTTCTTTCCTATTCTGTTAAAGTGTGTCCTTTATACTTAGCAAGCTTTTTAGGGTTTAATACTCACTCCTCTTTAAGGGGCAGCTTGGCACATGCCATATGGCCTGGCATCAGAAAGACCTGAGTTCAAATCTGGCCTTAGACACATACTAGTCATATGACCCTGGGCAAGTCATTTCACCCCTGTTTGCCTCAGTTTCCTCATCTATAAAAGGAGGATAATAATAGCACCTATGCCCCAGGGAGGATAATAATAGCACCTATGTCCCAGGGTTGTTGTGAGGATCAAATGAGATAATATCTGTAAAGTGCTTAGCACAATGCCTGGCACATAGTAGGTGTTATGTAAATGTTGGCTAGGTTTTTTTTCTCTTTCTTTTTTTTGGGGGGGAGGGGCCATACTTTTGAATTCTCTAATGCCTAATGTGGCATTTAATAAATGCTTAGATTAATCCATTGTTTCATCAGAGTAGGGAAACTCCTGGTATATGAAATCCTTCCATCAATTCAAATCAGCAATTCATATGTCACTTGTAGTCCTAGACATTTGCCTAGAACATTAAGAGGGTAAATGAAGGTCACTTTCAGTATGCATCACAGAAAAGCTCAGGGGATCCTAGCTCTTCATTTTACAGGTGAGGAAATTGAAGCCCAGAGACCTCAAAGGATTTGGTAAAGTCCCTCAGGTAGGAAGCAGAAGGGTCAGGACTTGAACTCAGATCTCTCTGGGTTCAGAACTCAATTTTCTACGTGATTCTTCCCCTCTTTCTCACTATGAGATCCTTATAATATGTCGTCAGCTCATCCTTCCAAGGCTTGTGAATTTAGAGAAAGTTATGTCTACGAAATGAAAGCATTTCAAGAGTTCTGAGACCAGAGCTTTGGCGCCTAAGTGTGCTGTGGTGCAGTGAAAGGCCCCACTTGGCATCAAAAGGCCTCAGCTCTACTGTGTGACCCCAGGAAAGTCACAGCACCTATGCAAGCCTCAGTCTTCATCCATAAAATGGAGAGGATCATGTCTGCCCTAAGGCATCTTGCAAACTTTAAGACATTCTTTAAGTATTAATGTAATAATTATTGTTTTCATTCAAATTCTTCTGTAATTTTGATGATTACTATTATTATCTAGAGGAGGCAGCTAGATAGCTCAGTGAATAGGGTGCTGACACTAGAGTCAGGAAAACCTAAGTTCAAATCCAACCTCAGATACTTACTAACTGTGTGATCCTGGGCAAGTCACTTAACCCCGTTTACCTTAATCCACTAGAGAAGGAAATGGCAAACCACTCCAGTGTCTTTACTAAGAAAACCCATGGACAGTATGGTCCATGGGGTCATGAAGTGTTAGATGCAACTGAATGACAATTATTATCTACATTCTTAATTTTTTATCTTGGGGCCATTGGGAGCATCACATACAGAAATAGAAATGAGAGTATTGTATAAACCATAATAATAATAATGGCCAGAATTTATTAGGTGCATTAAGAATTGCTAAGCATTTTGCTTGAGTTCTGTCCTTTGATCCTCACAAGAAACCTGTGAGGTAGGTGCTATGACTATCCCCATTTTACAGATGAGGAAATTGAGGCTGGGGAGACTAAGTGAGTAAACCAAAGTCACACTTACAAGTAAGTATGTGAGGCAGGATTTGAACTCAAGGCTTCCTGTCTTTAGGTTCAGCACTACCTGCTTGGCCATTTTGCTGTCCCAAGAATGATGAATATTATTTCATTGTGATTCTGGTATTCCAATCCAGCAGACATTTACTAATACTAGAACGACCAGATGCATCAACTGACAAAATGAGTGTTAAGGTTAGGGCTAATGTTTTAATTTTATTTTGAAATAAAAACATTCATCCTACTATCTCTACCCTCATAATCCAATGCACGGACTCTAGTGTATCCTTTAATTGTATCCTCAGCTCTCAGCGCCCTGTACTTAGTGTTATATGTTTAGCACATAGTAGACACTCTAAAATGCTTGTTGACGACTAATTTCTGACTTTTAAAAAATCTGCTGAGCTAATTGACTCGGTTTGCTACTTTGAGATACTCTCAAATTCCATTCTTTAAGCACCAACTATATACAAAGCCCTGTGGTAGACGGGGAAGGATGCAATGACAGAATGGTAGTAGTAACAAAAACAGCTCCTGCCTTCCAGAAGCTTACATTCTACTGTAAACTCCCCAAAAAGGCAGAGTTGGAGACCTATAAAAACAAAAGGAGAAAGCCTCAAATATTTTATTAACTGAGAAGTCATAAGGCATCCATTCCACAAGGACTTCTGAAGTCAGGGAGAGAAACAGATATCAACCTAAACAGACAGACACCCCAAAGGGCGAAAAACTGTGAGATGAACAAGAGTTGTAACACATAGGCCAAGTTCACAATTAGAAGGCAGGATCTCTTTCTCACCTTCTTCCAGCATCCCAAACTCCTGGGATGTAAGCACCATATCCCATAAACCAAGATGTAATTGCATTGCACCCTAAAGTACCTTCCAGGCCATCTCTTCGGCGTAAGGGATGTCTATGTCTGGAAAGGAGGTACTTTATGTCCTTTCCCTCTTTGGATGGGAATTTGACAGCTCTTAGAATGAGCCGGCAGGCCAGGTGCAAGGAGGCACGGGCATCCTGTGGATGGTTGCACTTGCTGGGGTGGCAAGTAAGAACTCTTTCTCGCTGAGCCCTGGATGTACATGTGGCCCACCCCACTTGGGTGACAGATTACAATGTCGGTAGTAGGCTGCATTTTTTTTTTTTACTCTCCAAACTCCATGTGGAAGAGAAATGAAACAGAATGAGCACGGCTTACACAAAATAGGAGGGGGGCTTTGCAGCTTTTTTTTTTTTTTTGGTGGCATGTCTCTCAGTGAAGAGAAAAGACATGTCACACCAGGCTTCTTGGCTGAGGTGCGTGGCTTGTCTATTCTCACAGCCAAAGCAAAATGCCACTGTCTAGAAGCCAGCGAGCCGCATGCCTCCTTCGCTTTCCTCTGAGGCATGCCACATGCCTCAGGATGCAACACCCCTGGGAAGGAGAAGGAGAGCCCATTGGGAAGGCATGGCCAACCATCCAGGGCCAGCCAGTGGGCTCCTGGGCCTGGTGTGACAGTGACAGATCTGGAGGCCCTTGGTGGGTGATGCAGTACTCCAGAAAACATCCCTCTCCAGATTGGGCATTTGGGCTTGCTTGGAGTACTGAACCATCTCTGTACATCCAGAATTCCATTCTCAGTCCCATCCTGAGAGGGTCTGAGGCACTCCAGACATGACAGCCCAAGGCCAGAGTGGGTAGAGTTTGAAGCCATAACCCACTCAGGGCAATTTTGGCCTCTGGGTCCCAAACACCCCAGACACTGTGAGGGAAGATGTTGGTTAGCTCTAGGCTGCCCAGGCATCTTTAATATCCAGAGTCCTAGAATCCAGAGTGACTAGACCCCAGGAAACTCCCCTTTCTGCCTTTAGAGAAGTCTTTACAAGTAGTAAGAAACCCCATCCATTTTAGAATCTGCTCTGCATCCCATTCTCCCCCAGTCAGGTCCAAACCAAGAGCTAAGAATCCAGCAATCACCCCCTGCTGAAGGGCAAGGTGCCCCCAGGAATTTTGAATGTCAACTTCATAATCTTTAAAAGAGCAGGATTTGGCTGTCAGGACACATGGCTGCCTTGAGCACAGTAGTGTGAGCTCTTTTCTGTGCTGAGTTCTGAGGGAACCAGCAATTGGCTGGGACAAGAAGGAGCCAAAAAAAAAATGATGGATTTCAAATATGACTTGGGGGGGGTGGAAATGTTTAAAAAAAAAAAACCACGGTGACAGAGACAGGCCTCGTTTCTTGCAAGGTGAAGAAACTGCCAAATTTCACCTTGTAAGAAAAATTCGAGATTAATTTTTTTTAAATTAAGTCTGAAATAAGGATTGGGAAAACTGTGAGTGTTAGGCATAAACTGATTTTGGATGATCTTTAGGTGAGAAAGGGTGGAGTTATCATAAGAAACATGTTTTTATTTATGCTTTTTGAATCCCCACTGGTGTGTGATGTGTGTGTGTGCGTGAGAATGCATGGTACAAATTCCCTGCCCATTCTTTCTGCATCTCTTCCACTACAGCCGCATAGATGCACCCTAACATTCTTTGTCCTCGATGCTTTCCATTTTTATTTGTAAATTCTTTGGTGAATACACATTTTGTAAATTACAGTAGAACGCAATGAAACCTGGTGAAGTATAAAAGATGAGGGTGTTTTTTTTTTTACCCTGACACTTTATAACACTGTTCATATGTCTCCGAGTGAGATTTATGAATATATGAGCAGTAGTACAAAATTATACCGCGCCAGAGACTTCCTTCTCTGCAGGGGTGGCAGTCTGCAGTGACATAGCTTCAAGCATTTTTCACAGGCAAGAAGCAAGATTTAACCCCCTTAAGGGGGAAGTATGATTTCAACAGCTTGAAATGAGCTCATTTGTATTTGCTTTTTTCATCTTTCATAATTTTTTGTGTTAAGATTAAAACAGATTGCACAGTCCAGGCAAGGTCACATAAGCTGCTGCATGCGTGCGTTTGGGTCCTAAAGATAAACCACACTCATTGTATTAGCGCCTGGAAGCCCCCAACACACTAAGACATCTTACCTAATCCAGGCTCCTCGAGGCCCTCGCAGGCTGATTCCCAGTTCCACAGATGAGGTTTGAAGTTTCCTTAAGGTAAGTGGTAAGTGACTGTGTTTAGTTCTATCAGCATTAAGAGTCATTGCCTGCCTTTGGGAACTAGGAAAAATGGTATTAGGGAAACTGACGTGCATTGGTGTGCATTATCAACACCGTAAAAATGATAAGAAAAAGAAGTCACTTCGAAGCCCAGCTAAGGGTGAATCGAGGGGACAGTGGTTTTGGCCACACTCTGAGGTTAAAGTGGTCATGGGCAGAAGAATTATGTTTCATGTTGGCACACTAGTACATAAATTGGGGCTTTTTTTGCAACAGGAAAGGACTTGATTTTTGTTAAGTATAAATCCACCCTGCTCTCTCAAGATGAAATTCTCCATCGACCACTTTAATCATTGGACTTTGTAGCTTCGTAAACCTAAGCCTCTTTATAACATGCTTGCTGGAGAACTTCTGTCTCTTTTTTCCAGCAATGGTACAACAGTTCCATGAACGTGATTTGCACCTGGTTGACAGACCGGATGGACTTGCAACTTCATATTTATCAACTGAAAACACTTATTAGGATGGTAAAGGTAAAAGATTAAACCCAAAAAAAAAAGGCAACATGCTTTTTTGCAAACAGCTAATGCCCACATGTTTCATCAGATATCTGCGGCTTCTTTTCCAAAAGAGTAGTCCTAGGAAAAAGAAAAGGAAAGAAAGAAAATAATAAGCTCCATGAGATAATCCTAAAATTAATCATTTTAATAATAATGATATAAGATAATCCTTTTAAAATTTTTATCTGAGTGGTGGATTCATTGTATTTGTTAAAAAAAAAAAGATGAAATTTGAGATCAGATCTTTGCCCTAATTGGACAAAGACCCTATGGATTTATCAGACAACAGTTCAACAAAGACTATAGTGTGCTGACAATTTCCCAAAAAAATGAGTTCATTGTACTCGAGTATGAATCCTACCGATTAACCAATCCTGCTTCCCATTTAATTAAATAAAATTTTCCACCCTTGATTTCATGGAAATCCTGCCGGATAACTATTTCTAAATATGTGCTTGTGATCACTATGAGAATGTAAATCAAGATTGCCCTGATAGTTAATTGAAGGAGTTTCTTTTACAATGGCTGTATACAATCAACTCTAAGAGATCACAAAGGTGAGATCACATACCCTCAAAGTAGTATTTTTTTTCCTGTTCGTATGTGTGTGCTCCTTGGACTAATGATAATTATTTCAGTGTGAAATCACAGTGGTTTACATGAAATAATAAGCTCGCAGAAGGGGGTAAATACGTTTTTGATCATTTCAGTTTCCATTTGAGGCTTTTCAGTGTCGTGTTTAAAAACATTCATATGCAGCAAAAATTTAAAAAAAGCCAGCTCAAAAAATGAATAAATCCAAATATGCTACTTTTTAAAATATTTTGAAAGTAAAATCTAGATGAATTTCTATTTTCAAAAGGATAAAGATGTATTTCTATTTTTCTTCTTGGATGGGTATTTTTCCCCTAAGGAAAACATATTAAGAGTCTCTTTAGCCCTAGTAATAACTTAAAACCAATTACAGTTTATTTTGAGGTAATTAAAGAAAATTATTAATATCTATATTAATTTGCTCTCAAGAAGATTTGGCCTTACAAAGATTCTAAATTCCAAAATCAAATCCTAGGAAGAGGTGTATGACAGCTGTTAAAAGAAATATCACAGCTCAACATACTGATCCAGCCTAATTCTCAAATTTGTGACTCCAGCTAACTTGGTAGGGGGTGCGGTGTCTACTGGCCATTTTCCCTTGTCTGGCTGCTGGTTATAAATAGCCTTATGTGGCTCCTTTCTGCCTTACCCTTATTTTGGGAGCATTAAAAGAAAAGGTGCTTCTAATTAAGTATATCCATATGTAGGTGTGTTCATGGATACATATATGCACACCCACACGTGCTGCTGCATTGCTGAATTTTCCAGCATTGATCTATGAAGAGACTTGAAACTTCCAAAGTTTTCTATAGTGAGTGTAGCATAGACCACAGATCTAGAGACAAAAATGTCCTCAGAGACCATCTGGTCCAGCCCCTTCACATCGCAGAGGAGGAGACTCAGGTACAACGAGCTTCAGTGTTCTCTTATGTTCCCATAATTATGGCCCAATGTTCTCTTTAAGAAAAGCTTCAGGTTAGAAGAGCATGCTTAATATCCTAATTCTACTAGATTTGATGACGTCCAGGATGAAACCTCATTCCCTCCTCCCAGTGATTTCTCGCTCCCTGGACCTTGCAGGGATGTCTCCACATCAATGGAGCATTCAGGCTATGGGGAAGTAAGGTTAGATGACTGTTTGATCACAGACCAAAGCAGGCAATGTCTTACAATTGTAAACATGGAAGGAATCTTAAGAGAACATGTAGTTCAGCCGCTATCTAAAGGGGCTTAATAGATCCCTTCTATGCAGTGCCCAGAGAATGTGTTCTCCATGCAAACTATGCTTGAGTCAAAAAACAAACTGGCTTTTTCTTCTGCCTTAACAGGCAGAGCTGAGACTTTGCCCAGAGTCCTGGTATTGACCTAGAATAGAGGACTGGGATTCCTTTCCTCCCACCATAATCTAAAGATCATGGAAGCTGTGTGTACAGGACATCAAAATAAATGATGAAAATAAAAATTCAGTCCACTTGCCAGCTATTTGGTCTGCGTAAGAGCATTCCACTAATTTAACCTTTCTTCCCTGGAATGAGTGGAGGTTCTGGAATCGTTTATAAACAATTTCAGTTAACACCCTCAACTCTTCAGGAAGAAGCTATGATTTGACCCAGAAATCATAGGAGCCTAGATTCAGAGCTGGAAAAATCTCATAGGTCATTCAATCCAACCTCCTCACTTCAGAGATAAGACATAGCAATCTATGATGTGCTAGGGAGTTAATAACATTTGCTGGGCACCTACTATGTGCCAGGCACTGTGTGAAGCTCTGGAGATTCAAAGAAAGGCAAAAGACAACCCCTGTTCTCATGGAGTTCACAGTTTAATGGCTAAAGGTGGTGGTTGTAGAAAAATGTTTATCAGCAAGACAATAATTTAATGGAAGGAAAAGACAGATCTTTTAAATTTTTTTCATGAAATCACCATAAGAAAGATGTTCCTGGTCATTTTCCAACAATCTTATAGAATTTTCTAGAGATATGATTTCTGTGAGGCTTCAAATATCCTGAAACTGACAGAGATTCTAATATGATAAAATCTCAAGAGATAGAAGGGACCTTGAGTCATTTGATCCATGGCATGAATCTCTTCTGGGTCATCCTCAATAATTCTTATTACCAAATAATATGCAATCCATTGTTCTTAAAAAAAAGAGTCAAAAATTTTCCCCACACCCTGAAATCCATATAAGAAGTACCAAATAAAATAGATAGAATTAATTCTCAAGTTCTGTAGAAAGAAGATTAAAAATGAGTCATGTTCATACAACATATTGATGAGACATTAGTGCCTCATCCTCGCCATAACTTTCGCTGCTTGCGATCCGTTCCCTATACCGACATACATATGTCTGTCATGTGAACGAGACTGTGTTTGGATTACTGCAGCTAAGAGCAGTTGAAATACCAAAAAGCAGGATGCAACCAAAAAAAAAAAATCACAAAAGATCACAGGCCTCTCACTTTGGTATTTATGCCCCTAATTCTATCTCTCAGTAGTTAACGTTGCTAACTTAAGAGGAAAAATGAGGCGTAAGTGAAGGAAAGTTGTAGGAGGGTATTTCTTTTGGTGGCTTTGAATAAACAGACACTTCAGAAGCCACTATATCTGATGCAGTGTGTCTGGTTACAATTCCTCCTTCCTTATCGTGAAATGAATTTTAATTTCTAATGCACTTACTAACTTCCACATCATGGCTTTTGATTTAGTAACAAATAAAATGCAACATGAGAGGTCTGTTGGTTGTCTCACCTCACAAAACTTGCTTGTTTTATTTTTTCCTCTCTCACGAAGCTTCGGTTTCCCTTCTCATTGCATCTTTTCCCTCTTTAGAAAACTTATAGGGACTTCCGATTACAAGGGGTACTGGACTCCACCTTAAACAGTAAAACCTACGACACGATTCGAAACCGACTTACTGTAGAAGAAGCCACGGCCTCAGTGAGCGAAGGCGGGGGTCTTCAGGGAATCACCATGAAGGACAGTGATGAAGAAGACGAAGAAGACGATTAAAGCAAGCTCCCCGTCCTAGGGGTCCTCTAAGACATAGCCTTGTAATCAATGCATGCCCCTACTCTCCTATTCAGTTATAGCCACATTAGGGGAATTTTCCGTCCACTCGAAATGCCCATGAGAAGTTTACCAATAGCTGTGTGGTACCGAGATTAGCACCTCCATTGATTCATTGGTTCCCTGGGTTCGTAGCTGTAAATTCAAAGCAATATGGAGCACCATTGTTTAAAAACAGTTCACGGAAAATACACAGACTGGTATGTTCCTGTCATAAGCAGAGTTAAACAAGGCTACCTTCGCAGCCTGTTTCCACACTGATGGTAAATTGTGGTAAAGATGAGTTCCTCAAGTACTGTTCATCATGTTTCTCTTTATGTGGACCCCAACTGCATAAAAGAATACCCAAATAAAAATGCTTTGGGTTTTTTTTAAACAAAAAGGAAAAATGAGGCTCCAATAACTGAGTTTTTTGTGTTCTTCCTTTGGCCCCCAGAATTTAAGCTAGCCTCTCTTGGGTCCTTGTGAAATGTATTTTCATGTGACCATACAGTTAGCCACAAAAAGTGATGTGCCAATGGATCAGTCATTCCAATGTCCAGCACAGGTTAAGCCCAAGTAAGAGGAGACAACCTTCCCAGCAAGCCCAGGCCCAAGCAATCACGTTCTACTGACCCATGCCCTATCGAGTGGTAACATTTTGCTTTTTAAAGTTTCAATAATCATAAATGTAAAAAAAAAAGAGAGATGAAATTTAAATTACAATCCTAGGCTATACAATGTGTTTATAATAAGATAATGGGTATTTATTTCAGTAGAATGTAACCATAGTTTAAATTATTTTGGTTCACAATGTTTTTTATATGTCATGTACATTCCATTTTGACCAGTCACTGCATGACCCTGGGGGCCCCTCCAGAAGCTTTTCCTTTCTATGTATAGTAGTGAATCTATCTTGCTTTTGGCCTTATACAAAGCCTACAGTTGAAAAGTGTGGTAAACTGTGGCTTCTCAATAAATAACTATTCAGATGTCCTAAGGATAAAGTTTGGAGTCTTTTTCTGTATTACTCAGCAGGCTGAGGCTGGGTCACTGAAGAACGGAGGGGACATTCCTAGGAAAGTGCGATGATTTCAATCATTCCATCCATAAACATTTATTAGGCACCCACTGTGTGCCAAGTGCTGGGCTAAGCTCAGCGAAAGAGAGCTCACGATCTGATGAGGGAAACAATATGCAAATAGCTATGTGCCAGCAAACTATCTACAAGATAAATTGGAAAAATCAATGGAGGGAACGGTTGCTAGAAATAAGAGGGATGGGAAGAGACTTCCACATGGTTCTTTTGAAAATTCATTGATCTGTGGTTTCAGGAGTACAGAGAATTACTGGCGGGAAGCTCCTTCCATCAACTTGTCTGTAACTTATAGTCTTAGACAGTGACCAAGGACTCTGAGACATAACCTTGAACCCAGGGCCTCTTGAGAGAGGTCAGCACTCTATTCAATTCAGTTCAATTCAACAAGCATTTACTAATGGCCTGGGAGGTATCAGACACTGAACTCTCACTCTCCTGGGAAGAAAATATGTCCCCAGATAAGTTAATACCAATTACACGCAGAATGAAGACACGATAATTTGGGAGGCAAGCAGGCTGGAACTATAAAGGAAGGCTTCTCGTAGGGGGTGGCAGCTGAGATCAGGCCTGAAAAGACTAAGGAGTCTGAATGAACAGGGGATTTCCCAGGAAATTCAAACACTGACTTTAGGATTCAGAAGCCCTTGGGCAATTCCCTGGTGCCAGCTGGCACAAGGAAGTTGGACTAAGGTCGCTTTCATCTCCAAATCTGTGAACCCGAGGATGAGCAAGGCAGCGAGGTGGCACCATAGTACACAGAGTGCCTGGCCTGGAGTCAGGAGAACTTGAGTGCAAATGCAGCCTTGGACACTTCCTAGCTGTGTGACCTTGGGCAAGTCACTTTGCCCTGTTTGCCTCAGTTTCCTCATCTGTAAAATGAGTTGGAGAAGGAAATGGCAAACTACTCCAGTATCTTTCCCAAGAAAACCCCAAATGGGGTCACAGAGAGCTGGACACAACATAAAACGACCGAACAATAACAACACGAATGAACAAGAAAGCAAAACATCATTGATTACCACTGGAATCTGGAATCGGTGAGGAATCCACCAATGATTCACAAAATGACAGACATTATTCTTAGCACAGTGACAGGCACATAGGAATCCACTAATAATGCTTGGATGATTGATTTGAGTGATAGGATTAAATTCCTTATAGGTCATCTAGTCAAGCCTCTATATTTTGCAGGTGAGGAAACTGAGGCCCAAGGTCATCCAGGTGGAAAGCGTTGGCATTAGAGTCAGGATTTGAACTCAGGTCTCTTTTCCCTGTCCTATGCTGCCTCTGGAATATGTTGAACTGTAGGTTTCCCTTTAAACTATACTATAAAAAGAATCTCTCAAAGCAAATAAATAGACCACGCCGGAGAATTATTTAGCCAACATAAGAATGAAAGCAACAAAATGTTTTCTAGCACCACATTAACAGCTTTGTTTGCATTCAAACAATGAATGTGCCAACTACATATGATTTTTACCTATTTCTTGAAACACTCATGGGAATCTCCCAGACAAATAGCTGGTCCCACTCCCCACTCCCCATCATCCCTATCTGCAAGGTGATTGGCCAGTGAGTTGAGAACTAACAGAACAGTGGAAAGCCCATTGACCGTCAACACACAGGATCTGGGTTCGAATTTTAAGTCCTACCATTGCTACCTAGACGGCCTTGGGCAAATCTTTTAATGTCCTGGTCCTCAGTTTCCTTATTAGTGAAATTAAGGAGTTGAATTACGTGGTCTCTGGGGTCCCTCCTAGCTCTCAACCAATGATCCTAGAATCCTAGGATCCTCACTTTATTGTAAAATGACAATAACCTTTCACCTGACAGATAGGTGAGGTACTAAATAGATAGAATGAGGTACACAAAATGGGACTATGTTTTTCTTGACTATGCAAATTTGTTACAAGCAGTTTGTTTTTCAGCGGCGGAAAGTGGGAGGGAGAAATAATAGATGCTTGTTAAATGGGAAAAAAGTGAGTTAAAAATAAACAAATAAATGAAATTTATAACAATAGCTGAAGTTATTATTCCCATTTTACTGAACAGAGACTCAGAGAAATTTAGTGACTGGCTCCTAGTCACATGGCTATCAAGTATCCAAGATGGATTTTGAACCCAAGTCCCTTTGACTCCAAGCCCATCACCATTCACAACTCTCAATTCTATGTTGTCTTCTTTTTTTTAAATCTTCTTTAACTCGGACTTTTAGCTAAATCAGCCTAACCAATATCTCCCCTACCCTTTACCCATTCTACCCACAATAAGGGTGAATTGGAGGGGGGGGGTGGGAATTGTCATGTGATGAATACCCTTTTAAACTAGGATTCTATGCAATGCTGCCCTCCGTAGCCTTCAGCAGCTTTCCACCAAAGCTTAGTGAATTAGTAACAATTGGCTGGGTACCTTCAGTGCTTTATAAAGCTTTACAAAGCACTTTTCTTGCAACAACCCTGTCAGGTCGGGAATATATGAATTAAAAGCCTCATTTCACAGATGAAGAAACTGCCTTCTAAGACTCCAAGTAACTTGTCCATGGTCCTACAGTTAGTAAGTGTCTTAAGTGTCCTGAGTTTGAATTCACATCTCAGGAGCCCAGTCTGGGGTTCTCTCCACTACACAGTACTGTGCTCCATAATGTTCATTTAGTTGCTTGATAAATCAATAGGTCATATACAGTTATTCACTTGTTTAACATCTGAAAACTTACTGTGATCTGTCTCCTATACACAGCATACCCACAACAGCTAAAGCAATAGGAAACATGCAAGAATATGTGAGCCAGTAACATATATGGAGCAGATCTTTTTATATTCATTTTCCATTTTTTATTTGTTTTCCGTTTTTAAAATTTGTTTTTGTTTTTTCTGATTGGCATATTTGTTTTTTCAGTTTTGTAGGCTTTAAGTCAACTCTATGGAGAGGGGTAATTGGTAGGCAACTATCCCACTTGATGGATTCTTATTGACCAATGTATGATAATAACTCACATTTGAATTGTCCTTTTAACAAGTATTGGGACCATAGGATCAGCTGAAAGAGGCCTTAGAGACCACCTAATCCAACTCCCTCATTTTACAAATGGGGAAACTGAGGCCCAGAGATGCCAATGTATAACTCAACTAAGGTTACACAATAGTTTCAGATCCTCTGACTGTAAACCAGACATGAGGAAACTGAGCTGCTGGGATGTGAAATGGCTTGGCTATGGTCACATGGCTGAAAACATGAGATGGGATTCAAACCCAATCACGTAAATCCAAACCTGTCTTTATCTGCTATGGAGACCACATTTACCTTTCTTAGATTGGAAAAAGTTAGGATTTGAAGTGAGTTTTGGATGAGATTTGGGACACAGGAGAATTAAGAGACGGATTCTATGATTAAGAAGATCTCTAAAAGAGATCTGCCCACCAGGCTGGAATTTTATTTTTTTTGGTCTGGACCTGTGACGCCTTCAGTGGTGATGGGAACTCCAACAGGATACTCCTTCTACCAATGCAGCTTGGCAATTGGTCTGTAACTTAGTCTTAGAAAGTTGCCCAGAGTCAACTGAGAGCTGCCCAGGGTCAGTCAGTCAACAAGCACTTATTAAGTGTTTTCTGACAAATGCCATACTAAGCGTAGGAGATACAATGAAAGGCAAAAACATATCTTCTGCCCTCAAGAACCCTACATTCTAATGGGGGACACAACATGCAAATAACCAACAGAAGGTGTCAGAGATGAGACTCATACCAAGGTCTTCCTGGCTCTGAGGCCAATTATTTACTACACTGCCATATTATATTTGAAAGAGAAACTGATATAAGAAGAAAAAATCAGAGGGAAATGAGGGAGGAGACGGAGGCAGGGGTAGCAAATTGTGAGTGGCTGCAAAAAATGCCCATAAAGAGTTCGGGATAGGCAAAAGATCATCATTTTTTATGTTTTTAATTTTTTTTAAATCCTGCTTTATACTTGGCAAAACCTTTTACTTTCATTCTCTTTGATAGTGTCCATGTGTCTAATGAAGAGAATGAATTTGGTAATGCTTTTTAACTATTGGGGAAAATGGCAAAGAGACCTTTTAGGAGAAGCTCGTGGTAATACCAGGTGCAATAATGGGCTGGAGTCAGTTGGAGCCTCTCGCCTTATGATAGACAATTGCTCTTCTTTGCCAAGAAAACCCCATGGACAGTATTGGAGTGCTATTGTCCACAAGGTCATGACAGTCAGACACAACTGAATGACTCAGCAACAACAAGGCTTCAAAAAATGTTAATAAAAAACATTTGCCCTTATTGTTGATTCAAAAAGTCAAACAACAGCAAAACCCATCCCTCTTCTAATCTTCAGCCATTTCTTGCCATTGATGAGTGAAAATTAAACTCAAAAATATTATGTGCAAGCTTTTTTTTTCTTCTCAGAAAGCCTGGTGAGGAAGAAAGTGGAATCAGGGCCAGGAAAGAGAAAATGTCAGGGTCTGATTGGTTTGGATTGCCTGGAAAACAGGAGATCAAGACAGGTCATGGGGAGTTAGTGATTTACCATGGTCAGCAGCAACCCATAGGTCTATTCTGACCCACCTTGATGACTTCCTGGATCCTAATCAATCTTAGAAGTCAAGACAAGAATTCTAAGGAAGCCACAGTTCAAGCCACCCAAAGGTACAGCAAGACACCAATGTGACTCGATCCCAGGGCAGAGACAGTTTTCAATTTTGTTCAATTCAACGAGCATTGATCAAGCACTTGACATGTACTAGGCACTGTACTCCATGCTATAGATAAAAAAAAAAGAAAAAGAAAAGCTCCCTGTCCTTAAAAGACTGACATTCTACACAGATCAGTCATTAGTAAATAAATACAAAGAAACCTAGGAGAAAGCACTACCAATTGGATGGATCAGACAAGGCCTTTGATACTTCTTGTTGAGGAGATTTGGATGAAGAAAGTCATTCAGGGATCTGCTGCAGGTAAGGGTCAAATAGACATGAAATTATGAAAGCCCAGATCTGAAATTTGGCTTAGAAAATTGCCAGGGATGTTTTATGTGGGCCTTGTCCTTTGAATTGGCATTGGACTAAGGGTAGCTGAGTTCCCTCCCAACTCAACATATCTATAATTTTACACAATGAGAGGAAAGAGTAGACCCTGGAGAAATTACAGAAGTAGATGTGGCAAGATGTGGCAAGTATTTTGTAGAAGAACAAGCAACTCTGTGTTGACAGGTCCAGCCATGAAACATGGACCTTCACTCAATATAATGACTTACAGAAAGCCTTCTTTCCATGCCATTTCAGTGTTAGACAAGGGGTGGGTGATGCTGTGCCATACAAGTAGGTGTGTTACATTGCTTCTTCCTACTGCCCCATCAATCAGTGAAGAGTAGAAGAAGAGATGCTAGAATTCCAATTTCATATCCGAATCTATCTCTACACACTCTCCTTCAGACTGCCGGGGGGAACCACTATTCCCACATAAATATGCTGCTGCTTTGCAGCAGAATCACAGTAGCACTGAGTTGGAAGAGAATATCTAGGTGAACTCACACCTGAAAAGGATTTCCTTCAAGTATGATCTCAATTGAGATGACATTTGAAAAATACTGAACACAGGATCTAGCACATAGTTGGTGTTTATAAATGCTTGTTCCCTCCCCCCCCCACAACATCCCAACAAGCGGCCATCCATCCTTCCCTGGGAAAACCTCAGAGATTGAGGAATTCATTGACCTTCAAGGCCTGCCATTCCTCTTTGGGGTAACTCTAATTCACACAGAAAAATCAGGAAATCTAGACAGGGGAGTTGCACTATAATATGATGTGACAATAGAGCTATGATTTCATTAATGTGGATACTCCCTCCAATGATATAGATTAACACTCATGTGAGGCTTCCTACCCTAGGTGACTATTTTCCATGCCCTCTCATGTATTTGCAAAAGCAGCTCCATCCAATGTTAAAAAAAAACATTCTCTAAGTCTGTTAATGTTCCATGGGTACCAGTGTAGCATATCTGTTATTTCTTGCTGTAATTGTATGAACACATCATCCTTTCTAGTCATGCACTTGTTGGACATCATTTATAGCCTTTTTTGAACACACATCATCACTGGTAGTGTATGAAAACTTACACTCACCATACATCTGGCTTATCCAATGGTATTACATAATATAATAACTTTGAATAACACTGATTAGCTTTCTAGTCTAGACTATTATGATTTTTCCTAAAAGTAGACAATGTTAAATGTAATTAGATTTAGAAGTAGGCATCGATCACCTTAAGGGAAAGGAATGCATTAAATTTGGTTCTTTTTTTCTCCAATATCACTCATACTTAATCCTATGGCTCAATTTAACATGGTGGATTTTCATTAATATGTATAGAGGCAAATAATAGTGTGGGTTTGAAGCAATGAAGAGAGCATTAGAAGTCAGGGAACCTCACCCAATGTTGACATATAGTAAAATTCAGGTAGGAAGAGTTTTAGATATACCAAAAATATTTCTCAAACCAAGAGAAGACTTAACAGCTAATGAATGAATGAATGGACATTTATTAAGCACTTACTATGTGATAAGCACTAGGGATATCAATACAAAAAGTGAGATAGCCTCTACCCTCAAGGAGCTTATATTTGAAGAGGTGAGGACAACATATGTGGAAGAGTGTTACCTAGGGAAGGGAGTATCTAGAAAGTCACAGGGTTGGTGAGTTGATCCATAGGACAGTCACTCATCATACCTTTCCAAAAGTAATGGTAATATTGATTGTATTACTGTATCCAGAGCAAGACATATAAGGATGGAAGGATGACCTAGGTGGACAACTAGATAAGATGTGAAGGTGAAGCAGGATCTGGTCTGGGGTTGGAGGCCAGTTAAATATAGTGAGCATAGTAAGTTTGTACTCACTTGGTACCTAATCAAGAGACGTAGGCCCCAGGACTCCAGAGAAAAATAGGACTGGGAACATGGATTCTGGAGGTCCAAAGTATCAGGTGCTGGTACAGGAGGAATTTCTTCTGGACCAGGTGAACAACAAGATGGAGGACTAGGCATTTTCTTTGATCCTCATGACTTCTCAAATCTCTCCAAAGCAGAGATTATGTACCAAAGATAAAGCAACTCCAGCTGTCTCCATGGTCTAGGATATCCAGAACCAAAAAAAAGGAAAAAACAAAACAAAATGATGAACTGACACCTCCCTTGAGCTGATGTAGCGCTCCCTCTCATAGCCAACTGAGTTTCACTAGGACACAAGAACCCAAGCTACGGGCTTGAAAGAAAACTTAACCCCACACCCTGATATTCTCTCCCTCTTTCTAATGCCACATGGAACTTTTACAAAATATAATTAGGCCAAAGGGACATTACAAACAAATATAAAAAGGCAGAAATAGTAAATGCCTCCTTCACAGATGAGAAGGCAATAGAAATAATCATTGGTGCAGGGTCCACAAACAAAAGACGTAAATTAAAATGGAGACTTAACAATGAAATCCTAAATAATGATTGGGTAAAAGAGCAAATCATAGAAACAATAATTTTGTGAAAGGAAATGATAACAATGGAACAATATACCAAAATTTCTGAGATGCAACTAAAGCAATCCTAAGGGAAGAAATCATATCTCTACAAACATATACATTAGCAAAATAGAAAAAGAGAAGATGAATTAATTGGTCGGTTAATTAATTAGAATAATTAAAAGATTAACTAATAGATTGAACATGCATTTTAAAAGTAAAGAAGTCAACAAATAAGCACAAAAGAGTAGATACTAAAAATTAGAAGACAGATAAGTTGGAAGTCAAAAAAAGAAAACATAGAAATGTTTTTTCAAAGAACCATAGAAAGATGGTTCTTTGAAAAAAACTAATAAAACTGATAAACTTTTAGCTAATCTAATTTTTTAAAAAGAGGGATGAAAATCAAATTAATAAAAAAGCAAATGAGCAAGGTGGAATCAAAGCAAAAGTAGAAGAAATTTTTTAAAATAATCAGAACATATTATGTGGTCAAATGTTAATTAAACTAAGAACACAAAAGAAATAGGGAAATACCTTCAAAAATATAAAATACCCAAACTATCAGAAGACCAGATAGAGATTTTAAACAACCCAATCTCAAACAAGGAAGTAGTTCTAGTTACACAGGAACTACCAAAGGAAAAAAAAATCTTCCTGATCCTAATGGATTCACAGCTATCAAATTTTTAAAAAGCAGTAAAGCAGTTAGTACCCATACTTCAAAAATTACTCTCAAAAATTGAGAAAGAAAGTATACCACAAGAATTCTTTTATTAGATAAATGTAGTCCTAATACCTAAAGCAGAGAAAGATAAAATATGGAAGGAAAGTTATAGGCCAATATTATTAATGAATATTGACAAAAAAAATTTTAAACAAATTCCTGTTAAACAGACTACAGCAATTTGTCCAAGAAATAATTCATTATGACCAAATGGAATTTATACCAGGGATGCAATGATGGTTTATTATTAAGAAAACAATAAACATGATTAATTACACTAAAGACCTAAAACATCCAAAACCACTATTATCTTAATAGATGCCCCAAAAGTCTTTGACGAAGTTTGAATTAAAAACCTTATGAAGAATAGGCATAAAAGGACTTTTTTTAATGTCATAAAAATCCTCTAACTAAAAGCAAAAGTAGGCATCATATTCAATGGGAATACACCAGAACTTTTCCCAATAAATATCAGAGAAAAGCAAGAATGCCTACTTTCCCCTCTGTTATTTGATATAGTTCTAGAAACGCTAGCAACAGTAACAAGACAAAAGAAAGAGATTAAAGAAATAAAGAAGAGATAAAATGATCCCCATTTGCTGATGATATGATGGCATACTTGGAAAATCTTAGAGATCAACAAAGATATTAATTAAGACAATCAATAACTTCAGCAAAGTTATAAGCCACAAAATAAATCCTCAAAAATCAACAGCATATAACAATAACAAATTCTCAAGAAGCAATAATAGAAAAGGAAACCCCATTCCAAATTGCTACAAAATGTCTAAAATATCTAGAGGTCCACCTATAAAGCACACAGAAGACTCCCATAGATTCAATTCCAAAGAGTTTCCCAAAGAAATAAAGAACAACTAGATACCCTTAGATAGGGGAATGGACACAGATTATGGTGCCTGAATGTAAGAAATGTGCTATAAGAAATAATGTGTGCGATGAATATACAAAAGCATGGAAAGATCTTTATAAATTGATGCAAAGTGAAGTAAGTAGAACCAAGAAAACATTATACATAATAATTACAACAATGCAAATAGAAAAAAAAACTACACAAAAAAATCAGAAGTGAATGTAATAAAATTATAAAAATTAAGCATGACTCTAATGAAGAGGTATGAGAAGACACCTCCAACCTACCCTTTTGTGAAAGTGGGAGGTTGACAGGTATTATGCGTTGCTCATTTTTTCAGACTTTTTAAATGTATTCATCAGTTGTGCCCATTTTTTGTCATTTTTTGTCTTTTTCTTTTTCTTTTACTCTTTAAAAATACTATTTGTTATCACCAGTCCTGGAGTCAGGAGGGCCTGAGTTCCAATCCAACCTCAGACACTTGATACTTACTAGCTATGCAACCCTGGACAAGTCACTTAACCCTGATTGCCACACACACACACACACACACACACACACACACACACACACACACAC